>NW_006289395.1:1841102-1861270 GCF_000327345.1 Myotis davidii
AAATGACTGAAACAAAAAACAAAAGAACACTGCTGCTTCCCGTGTGCAGATGAGAAAGTCCAGTGTCCACAGGGAAAGTTTTATGGGGACACAGCCGGGCCCGCTGTTCACAGGCGCCTGTGGTGGCTTTTGAACCGTAACCACAGAATCGAGCAGCTACAATGTAGACCTGTGACCTGCGGAGCCGGAAGTCTTTTCTAACTGTTTCTACCTGGGCCTCCACAGGAGAGGCCGGCCGACCTGCCAGCGTCCTGTAGCACTGGGAGGGCACTGGCCCTTCTGGTCTGTCACAAGGCACCTGGGGACTTGGAGTGGTCCCCGTGGACCTTGCAGAGAACCCTACGTACACACGTGCACACACACACACACACACTCACACGCACACACACACTCACACACACACGCACACTCACACGCACAGACAGGAGCTTTAGCCGCTGCGCCTCACCTGCCCCAGCTGGGGTGGCCTTCACCTTCCAGGACACATCGGGTGGTGTCGGTTCCGGTGGCGCCAACCGGCTTCTAAGGCAGGATGTGTGGCAGGGTCCAGTGCCAGCCAGTGACCCAAAGCGCAGCCTCAGGAAATTGAGCTCAGTGCCCACCGGGGCAGAGCAAGGTGAAAGGGTTCCCACAACACGCCTCCCTGCCGGTCTCCCAGCGTTCAGCAGCCCCTCCACCCACCCAGGAAGCAGTGACACTGGGAGCGCTGGGCAGAAATGGTGCCACCACTTGGAGAATGCACACGGGGAACGGTCTCCCTTTTAAAGGGAGTCAGGAGCTGTCGGGTTGCTCAGAGGCGGCGGGAACCAACATTCCCAGCGCCCAGGGCAGACCCGGCAATGAAGCAGATGTTTCAGACTCCGAGACAGGGACCTGGAAAACGGGGGCTCACGCTTCCTGATGCTCAGTACCTTCCCCCGTCCTGCCCGAGGCAGGTGATGCCAGGAGAGCTGGCCCACCAGCAGCCTCAAGACCTGGTCTCCCTCCTGGGGTTCCCACGAGCTCTGCAGAGAGCACCCGCTGCAGGCACCCAACAGTGCCCTGAGGACTGCTGTCATGGCTTGGGGAGCCACAGGCCCCCTGCACACCTGGCGCCAGCCCTCAGGCCAGTGTAGCTCCGTGGCCATCGGCCTTCACCCCGTTTGGGGATGTGCAGGGTTGGGCTGGACTGTGCAGACGCCCGCTCTGGGGTGTTTCTGCTGGGACCAGGTAGCTCCTAGGGACCGAGGGGGGCCTGGTGTAAGCTGCTGTGATGGCACTTGTTGCTGCTGATAAAATCCATCGAGTGCAAGATTTGTCTCCACATTGAGGGCTGAGTCCTCTGCCCATTCCTTCCGGAAGGTGTTCCTGCCGTAGTGCCCGGGTTTGCCCCCAGCCTGAGTGTCCCCAGGTGCCCAGCTCCACACGGCTCTAGTCCTAGCTGGTCTAGATCTGGGGGTCCAAGGGAGGTCTTATCCCAACAGTCAGAGGCAGCCAGAGTCCTCAGGGCTCTCAGAGGCCCCTGTGGTCACTCACCAGGAAGCCCCTGCCCCTCAGGGACTGTGGTCCCTGGTTTGGCCTCATTTAGAAGGAGGAAGCCTCAGCTGTGATACCGGTGGTACCTGGCCCGTCCTGGGGACCAGCTGCACCCTCCCTTTGCAGAGCATGGGGTGGGGCAGGAACTGGTGGGAACTGGCCGCCACCCTAGGTAGAAGTGGAATGACCACAATAAGGCACACTCTTCCACAGGCCCCTTCTCCTTCCGTGGTGTTGGTCTCTACTGGCCACGGAGACAATGCCCTAGCTGGTGAGATGTGCCCATGGGAACCTGGGCAGGGGTGCAGACCCCTTTCTGCACATGTAGGACACCTCCCAGCTGCCTTACGTGCCACCCCTGCCATGAGCACCATCCCCCCCCTTCCCCCGTGAGTTGAGGTCAGAGGTGAGCAGGGCCTAGTCAGCCACATGGAGATGAGCAGGGGGCCTGGGGAAGCCCCTGTCTGCCACTTCAAGGGCTCAGCAGAAGCACACACGCACACACACACACACACACACACACACACACACGCACACACCACCCCTTACCTGGCCCTGGCTCAAGGGCGAGGGCAGCCCGGCCTCCCTTCTCCTACTCCGGTCCCTCCTCAGTGTCGAGGAGTGTGGGCATCCCTGCGGGTGGAGGGACAGCTTCCCCAGGAGAACAGGCAGGGAGCCTGGGCACCCCCCGCCCAGCTGCCTCCTCCTCCCCGACCATCCTTTCCTGGAGCTGGGGTGATGGTGATGGGGTGGGGGGTGGGAGGACACTGGAAGGCTGGGAGGGGTCTGTGCTGTGCTCATCCTTCTCTAAGGTCAGAAATAACACCTTCTCACCTCGCTTTCCCTTCCTCCCGTCCCGAATCTTGCAGAGATCCCCGTGGCGCCGCCCACCACTGCAGCCAGCAGCGTGGAGGAGCCGGAAGGTAGGCTGGCCCCCTCTGCTCATCTTTTTGGGAGGGGTGGGTAGGGACAGGGGTTAGAGGGGCCAGAATCCTCCCAACCACCATCAGGGCGCTCCTTGGCATGAGTGGTTCCCGGGCTGGACTGAGGAGGATGGAGCCCCAGGGCATTTTTCTGGGAGCCCCCACTCCAAGAATAAAAGAGAGGGGTTTGTCCCTGCCTGTGGCTAGCCTCTCTCCACGCCCAGGACGCTCACAGCGGCTCCTCTTGTTCATCCACCAAGTTAGGAAGCGGCCTGAGCCCAGCACCATCCGAGGGGCCGCGCAACCCCTTCCGGGGGCTGCAGAAGGTGCGGGAAGGAGGTGGCAATGCCTTCCTGAGCAGCAGAACAGAACATGGGCCGCACACAGACATCGGGGTGGGGGACAGGGAGCGGGACAGGGAGAGAACCACACGCCACTGTCCTCTCCTCTCGCTGAACGTGAGCATGTCCTCGGTTGCAAAGGTGGCCATGAACCATGGCAGGGTCAGCAGCCCGGTGACCTGGGCGCCAGCAGAAGTCACAGGTGTTTCCCCATCCCATCGAGTGGGTGCAGGTATCCCAGAATGCCGTTCAGGTCACTGTCGCTTCAAACTTACGGGAGCCGCCAGGCCTGCTGCTGCCTCCTGACCTGTTAATAACGAAGCGGTACTGTGAGGGGCTGCAGTCAACCTCGGGTTTTGAACGTGCTTGGATAAGGTGTTTTAGTGTGTTCGTTTCCGTTGTAATGTCGACAAAAGAACGTCCAGCCCAAGAAAAAGTCTTAGAGGAGTGGACTGGAGCCAAACTGACCACATTTGCCGGGAATGGCAGCTTTACAGCTTCCTTTATACATTGCAATCAAAGGAGGAGGTGTAAGGGGTTACATGAAGCCCATTGGTGGTACATTAAAGGGACAAGAGAAAGCAGAGTGGGGACTGTCTGGGACTGGATAAAAAGTGAAATGGAGAGACACTGCTTTTCATTGGCGGGTGCGGGATAGTTAGTAGTTAGCACTTACAGCAGCAGGTGGAGATGGTATCGGGGGACAAGATAGCAATGTGGGGTCTGGTAGGTGGTGTGCCCCGCGGGGTCTGGAAAAGGAGGTTACTCTGACATTTCCGAGGGATGTTATCGTAGATGCAGAAAGACAGGCAGGCTCAGCTAAGGTAAAGAGCGACCTTTGTCAGGGGAGCTACAGGCCTGGGACGCAGCCACCTGCCACGCCCGCTTTGAGTTGGGAATTGTATGTTCAGACCTTCCTGTGTGGCTACTTTCCGTCTCTGAGTCTGCCCCCCATGCAGGGCCCTGAAGGTGTCAGGGTTAGTATGTGGCCCCTTTCCCATCCGCAGTAGTCCCGTGTGTTTTATTTTTGTATTTGGAGATAATACTGTGAATGGTTGTCACCAGCCCTCGGCACAAGAGAGGTTACATGGGGATCAGCTGGCTGGATGGGGCGCCACGCGGAGAGCAGCCAGGCTTGTACCCAGCGTCCTGGGGTCACATGGGCCTTTCGTGTACTGGCACTTGGAGTAGGCGTGGGAATGGGGGGCCCATGTGGACATCAGTGTCAGCTCTGGGACCCCCTTCCTCCTCTCCAGGGAGGACTGTAAGGAGGTGTGGGGGAGGCTTGCACACCCACGTGGTTGCCTGAATGTCTTAGAACAAAGACTAGACTGGAGTGTTGACCGTACGCTGGGAACTGAGAGAGAATGTTTCAAACTCGCCTATGTGCACAGTCAACGAACAGCCCCCAGAGAGGAGCGGACAGAGGGCGTTTCAGGGAGTGCCAGGGTCACACTGGGAAAGCCAGGGATGTTGCTCTTGGGAAATTGGGTAGAGTTGTCTGTCACCTTTGGTCGAGCTGCAAGGGACACTCACGGGAAAAACTGCAGGAGGAAGCAGCTCGGGCCTGGGAGGCCGAGGCAGGAGCCGGCGTGAGGCTGCGGAAGGCCTTTCTGGCCCGATTCAAAGGCACATCCCATCCAGCGCTGGGCAGCACCTGGGCAAGCAGACGCCGCCACTCACTGGAGTCCTGGCTCCTGCTGCGGTGATGTGGCCTCAGCCGCTCCGAGCTCACCTGGCCCCGCCCCTGGGGCTGTGCACCCAGCTAGGCCGCGGCAGACCGGCACCTCGCTCTTGCCTCCCATTTTCCCAGTCCCTGCAGCGGTTTTGGCGTTTGCCCTTGCAAATCAGAAATGGGCAAATGGGGAAAAAATAGAGGGAAAAAGAAAAACGACTCCCGAGATTTCTGTGCCGGCCAGGAAGCTGGAGTAAAGCAAGTGAGGATCTTCACTGGACCAGACGAGAAACCCGAGCAAGTACTTACAGACACGGGCTCTGTAAGCTCCTTTAGAGTCCCCTCCTGCAGCTCTTGGTTAGTCAGTTGCCTCTCTGTCTCCTCTTGTTTTTGTTGCTGTTTATTTCTTTTCTTCCTCCTGAACCTTTAAAAAACATGTTGGAAATGGAAGCCACCAGTAAACACCCTTTACAAAGCGCTTTGCTCACCGAGGGGCTGAGCGAGCAGGTGTGATCCTCATGCTGTGACCAGACCCCTCGCACCTTCTCTGGTGGTCTTGGATGCCCAGGATCTGGTGCTCGCACCCAAGGCCCAGGGTCGTGCCCGGGCCTTGGGCACTGGGCCTGCCATGCACGGCTGCCTTGTCTCGGTGGGCGGGACGGTGTGGGCAGGGGGCCAGGGGGCCCCTGGGGAGCGGGCCTGGAGCACAGCACTCCCAAGCCTGTCAGTTCTTGCAGTGTTTGAATAGGGAAGGCCCGTGTGCCAGGCTGCCGGAGAAAAGCTTATTTACTTTTGCCTGCGTAACAGAGGAGAATTAATACACTGAGAATTCGTCCAGAAAGCTGATGGACATAACCTCACGCTGAACCTGCCCCCCGGCCAGGCCAGCTCACGTAGGGAATGCTGTCCACTGCTGTCTGAGCGGCCGGGGCCCCGTCATGGGGCAGGAGGCAGGAATACCATGCTCGTGGGAGGTCTGGGCCGGGGCCCAGGAGGGCAGTGGGCTGGGGGGCAGAGAGGAACCCCCATTCCAAACCCCCCCATTCTAAACCCCCCCCATCCTCTGGGCTGAAAGAGGGCCCGCCCTCCCTCGGCCGCCATCACCTCTGTGTAGGTGTTGATCGCGGGTCTTTTGGCTTCGTGGAGGCCACTTGGCTCAGCGGGATGAGTCCAGTTTGGTCCGGGGGCTCTGGGGTTGTTTCTCCGCTGGCTGAGAGGCCTTGGACGTGCAAAGACTTCTTTTTTCTGCCCCCTGTCCCCCGCCCCCTGGGGTTGAGGTCGGGGGGAGCTTTCTTCTCAGGGTAGGAATGGCCTTCTTTCTCCTGGTGAGTTTTCTTCCTCTGCAGAAACGCTTGCTCTCTCTCCTCTGCCTCTGATGGTCAGTCCTGCAGCCCCTTGCTGAGGTCTCCGCGGGCAGAGGCGCTGGTGAATAGTTAGACCTGGCTGGGGGAGAGTCTGACGTCTGGCATTTGCCACTTCCCCTGGTGCAAACACTCCCGGGTGGCTGGTTGCAGACACCCCCTCTGATGTCACTGAACGCACAGGTGGGAAGAGATGCGTACGATGGGCTCTCGGAGCCCAGGTGAGCTGACTCCACCCGGCACTGCCTGCGGGCTCCCCCGGAATGGAGTGTAGGTGTAGGAACACAGAAGTACAGAGGGAGGAAGGGCCGCCTCTCAGCCGGGCGAGAGGCTGTGGTCTTTCACTGGCTTCCCTGGTGTGAAGGGGCACTGCTGTCTCCTGGTTGGAGGCTGGACTTGGGATGGAGGTGCAAGAGCAAGGAGCCGACTCCTGGGCCCCCCTCCCCACAGGGTCTCGGTCCTCTCTGGGCCTGGTCTCCTCATGGCACTTGCCTATTTCGTGTGGCGTCTCCTGTGACCTGCTTCCATGGCCCCAGCCTCGGGGCAGTCACCTGAGAGTCGTCACTCCTGGCGGCCTCTTAGCGCCTCCATTTTTTCATGAAAGAAACTTGGGTTTATAGAGACCTGCAGCCTGGAGCAGCTTGGACTGTCCTGTTAGGCTCATTTTCCAGGACAGGGAATAGGTGATGAGGAGGGAATGTGAGCTGACAAGACTGGGGTGCAGCCTTCCCAGGTGTGGGGGGCCAGACGGAAAGGAGAGGACACCGGGTGGGAGCCCCAGACCCCAGTTCTGCTCGTCTTGTTTCCTTCTCTGGAAACAGGGTAGTTCACGGAACGGGATGATGCAGATAAAGCTGTGGACTCGGTGGTGGGCTTGTACATGCCCAGTGTCAGCCCAGCGGAAGCGCCCGGGAAGCAGACACCACAGAGCGTGGAGGGCTCGCACGGCGTTGAGGTGTCCGCGGGCTCCGTGGTGGGAAGGCAGGGTGGGCAGCAGGGGGTGCGGCCCGAGGACGGGGTGCCGGGCCCGCTAAGTGGAAACTGCTGGTGGCCTCGCCACGTCCTTCCCAGCGGCCGGTGTTGGACCCTGAACCCAGCAGAGTTGGAGCCTGGAAATCGATTACTATGGCTTAACTAATCGTTAAACTGTTTATGACGAGAAACCTCAGAGGAGCAGAGAGAATGGTGGTGGGTACCCGTGCCCGTCACCTACACTTCACCATGGACATTTTGTCCCATCTGCTTCAGCAATTTCTTCTGCTGAAATATTTTAAGAGAAAAGCTGCCGTGGGACATTTGACCCCTAAATCGTTGGGAATGCCATCTCTGGGAATATTCTCCGCACCTACTCAGTAGCGTCCTTACGCCCAACAAAGCGGTCCACGCTTTACTACCATCTGACCCCAGTCCATCTTTCTTATCCCCCGAGTGTCTGTTGGAGCTGGTTTGCTCGGCGCTTTAATTACTGAAGCATCATGCAGGCACGTGCTTCTCAGAGCGTTATATTTAGAAGCGCATCTGGGTCCCCAGGCGTGGGCCGCTTTTGAGGGTGTGATGCACGTGGAGTGGCGTGTCAAGTGAAACGTGCTGCCCACATGTTACACGTCATCATCATTCATCTCATGCTCTGAAAGGGGAGGCAGGGAGCGCCACGTCCGGCCCCAACGTCAGCCCCCCCTGTGGTGTTGGAGGTGGAGGTTCAGGGGACCGGCCCTAGGGGAGGGGCACCTCCACAGCTGAGGGGACCAGGAAGTCCCACAGTGTGATGGGAGCAGAGGGTGCCGATGCTAAACGACACTGAGCGTCTGCAGTGTGCACCACGGTCTGAAGCCGGCTTTTTAAATATATATACTGCTTGCCCTCTACTGGGGATTGAGCCTACAACCAGGGCATGTGCCCTTGACCGGAATCAAACCCGGGACCCTTCCGTCCACAGGCCAGCGCTCTATCCACTGAGCCAGACTGGCCAGGGCTGAAGCAGGCTTTCTTGATCCTGGCACTGCCAGCAGTGTGGCTGGAGAATTCTAAGTGTTTTTTTGGGGGGGGGCGTGTTTTTGGGGGACTGGCTTGTGCATAGCATCTCTGGCCTCCACCCTCAGCCCAGTCCCTCTCGGAAACAGAGACGGAGCCCGGGGAATGGGGACTGTGGGTGGGACCCGCTCACTGCGCCCTGGCTGGGGACCAGACTGACCCCATGTGGATCAGGGTGGACGGAATGGAATTGCCATTGTATGTGGCCCCTTGTGTCCCGCAGAAGTGGCAGTTTCACACGGCCCCGCTTACCGCTTGCTTCCCGTGCTCCCGGCAGCCTGCGTGAAGCAGGTGCTCCTTCCTCCTCACTCTGCCTGTCCCTTTCTCTGACTGCCTTTCTCTGTCCTCATCTCCCTCTGTCTTTCTCCCCCACCCCTCTCCACCACCTCTGTATTCCCTGGCTTTCCCTGCCCCCCCTCCCCCTTTCTCTTCCCTTTTTTGGGAGCTGCACAAAGGGCTGGGGCAGAGGTCAGGCTGGGGCGAGCAGGGCGGGAGCGCTCAGTGCCCCCACTGCCCGCTGCCCTAGAGAGCACAAAGGAACCATTTGCATTGTGTGTCGCAGCCCCCATTGTTGCCCTGTGGAGGGGCCTTTGCAGGTGGAGCTGCCGCCATCAGAGAGGAGGATAAAGGGATGAGCTGGGAGGCAGAGCAGAGTGGGGGTGGAATATTTAGCCCTTGTTCCCACTGGGGTCTCCAGGGGATGTCTGATGGGAATGGACAAGTGACAGGTGTCAGTGAGAGAGAGGATTGGAATCCCCAGGACCCGCCCCGTGTCACACTCATGTCACAGGGTCCTTGTTGGCAGAGGGGGGACTGCAGGCTGCAGAACAAGGGTGGGGCAGGGTGGACGCAGAGACCCACCCCTACCCCTTCCCCCACTCCCAGGGTGGCCCCCAGCCCGAAGCTGGGCCTGACACCTTCCTTAGGGATTCCTGTCTAGATCCTGGCTGGGCACTGGGGGGCGGGGGGTGCATGGAAATGGGTCGTGCCTGGCACCCTGGCCTAATAGCCCTCTCTCCTGCCCAGATTGGTGGGGGGAACCCCAACAGCCACTGAACTGGGGGGAGTCATGTCCCCAACCCTAGAGGTGGGGGTTGGGCAGCACTCGCAGTGGTCCCTTTGATTTCCTACATACCCTGCAAGACTGAAAATATATCCGTCTGCTCGGGCTGCCATAACAAAGCACCATAGACTGTGTGGCTTAAACAACAGGAATTCATTTCTCACAACCTGGAGACTGAAAGCCTAAGTTCGGGGTGCCAGCATGATCGGTTCCAGGGAATGCCCTCTTCCTGGTTGCAGACTGCTCACTTCTTGCTGAGCCCTCACAGGGCGGGGAGAGAGCTCCCTGGTGTCTCCTCTTATAAGGGCCCTAATTCCATCCTCAAGGGCCCCACCCTTTCGACCTCATCTAACCCCACTTACCTCCCAAAGGCCCCACTTCCAGATACCATCCCATTGAGGGTTAGGGCTTCAATGTAGGCATTTTGATGTGACAGTTTAGCCCACAGCAAGTAGTAATAGTAACCGTCTTAAATGCAATCACTTAAGAGCATGGATTTTTAGTTTTTTGTTGCCTTCTCTCCACTCAATTAAAGTGTCCTGCAGGCTACTTGGTAGCTTGGGCTCAGGCTTCTCAATGAAATGAGGGAGTTGGGCTGTGATTCATTTAGTCCCCTCCCAGCTCGGAATTCCCTGGGTCCAAGCCGCCCGGGGAGGCCGACTGCTCGCAGGGCCCAGTGGCCGTAGGGCCTTTCCTTGGAGTCTCTTTCGGGCTGTGTTGAGGGGACTGTGGGTGATTTGGACCAAGAAGGGTACCCAGACCCAGAGGAGGGAAGGAGAAGAGGAGAGTGGACTGGGGACAGTGTCTGCCCATTCACCAGGTGTCCTCCCTGCGTGGACATGGACCTTCACGGCCTCAAGGCCTGTCCCCAAGCCCAAGCCTACCTCCTGCTGACCGGGACTCTCCTCTCTGCTGCACTGACCCTGTGTTCCTAAAGCTACAGGTACAGACACGACACAAGTCCCTGCTCTGTCCCAAGGAGTGACCACACAGATTGCGGACCTTGTGCCTTGTCCCCAGGCAGAGCCCAGAACTTTAATTCAGCAAGAGCAGAGGCTCTGCATCTCGGGAGGGGCCGTGCCCTTCCTGCTCCTTCCCTGCAGGTCACTGGGAGGTCAGCGTCCGCCTCGGCAAGATGGTGGCAAGTGTCATTGGACTGCCTTGCGGTCTCTGTTCAAGAGTAAAGTGGACTGTAGGGCCGAGGAAAGGAGAAGGCCCTTTGGTTTGCAGTGATTAGAAATGAGCCAGGTCTGAAATGAAGTTATTTTGTGCAGTGAGGTATCTGCAAACCGGTGGTATCCTGGAGCCAGCATGCACCTGCTCACACAGGCTCGTGAGCACTGACTGGGCATCTCTTCCCAGCTCTGCATTCAGGCCACCGTGCTGGTAGTTTGATATTGGCCATGACGGGAATATTTACACCTTGGAAATTGGCACGTGCTACAAATCAAGGGTTTTCTTCCTACAGAGCTGATTGTTAAATATTTCTCAGCATTTCTCCCCAAAGGCATCCAGGAATGGACTTTGAGATTTTGGTAGCATCAGGAAACCTAGAGGTAGCTCATACAATCTGGCCACCACATGGGACAGATGGGGAGAGTAGGCCCAGAGGAGAGCAGTGACTTGCCCTAACGGTTGAGGGCGGCATCAGTGAAGACCCAGTTTCTCAACGTTGTTAGCCATAGGGCTTCAAGCAAGCATCCTTTCAAGTAGTAAGTCCTGGAGAGAAATCAGACCTGGGGACTTGGAAACGATTCCTCTTACTAAGGAGAGGTTAGAAGTTCATGAATGTTTGGCGGCAGCTGCTTTAGTGAGCCTGCCTTGACGTTTTCTTCAAGCCAAATCGGATTAGGCTTCCACCCACGGCCATCCTTCTTCACCCTCCCTCCCCGACCCCAGGGAGCAGGGCGGGGCATTCCCTGGTTTCCTGGCCAAGCATTCCTTCTGATCCACGAGGTCACTTCCTTCAGCCCCAGGAGGGGAAGATGTGCTTTCGCATCTACAGTGTCCCTCCAGGCCATGACATCTTTACAGCAGCGTCTATCTTCACCGATGGTGGGACCTCTGAGAAGGTGGTGATCTTTGTAGGCCTGAGAGTCCAGGACTGTCCAAGCTTGGACTTCACCCCGTCTTCTTCCTCTTTATGACAAATGTGCTGCTGTGGATGGGACAAGAGGTGGAATTCCAGCCATTCTTTTGGGTTAGCAGGGTCCTAAGAGGCCTCAAGACAGGGATTCTTGTGCCGATGATTTATTGAGGGGGTGCTCAGGAGAAATTAGTGAGGGAGTGAGGGAAGCAGGACAGGGCAGGGAAGACGCTAGGGAAACACATGGGTTCGAGAGAATTCAGGTCTCAACATAATCACACGGGGCTCTGGAGAGTAAGTTGCACCGAAGTTGTCCTGCTTAAAAGCAAGAGGGCCGGGTGGTTATACCGTCCGTATAGCTGGCCGTTGGCTAGGACTGCCCCTGGGAGGGATATGTGTACCCTCCCATGTATTTCTAAGCAGGGCAGTTTTTACCAAGCAAGGGCACGCCTTCAGGGAAAGTGCAAGTGGGAGCCATTAGCCGCAGGCACTGGCAGCTGCTGGAGGTAGGCATTCTGGCCCAGCCACATCTGGGTAAGTGACTTGAGGGGAGGACAAGTTTATTGGGATTTACGGGCCATTTGTGGATTTCTGTTGTGTCCACTCTCCAACAGCCCTGTACTATGGGAAGACCTGGTGGAGGTTCCCTGGGGCCACATGTCCTTCCTCCGATGGCCAACCAGTCACTCAGCCATGACATCTCTCATACCCCTCTTCTCTACCGTGCACACTGCTGCTGGGGGTGTCTTCCATCAGACTCTCTTCTCACCCCCTGACCTGGTCAGTACAGGCTGCGTGCTGTAACAAGCAGCCCCGGTGGTCCATTGCAGCAGCAGCGAGTCGGGTCCAGGCTTCTCCCATCATGTGGTTGTGCCATCCTCTAGGGCCGTGGTTCTCAACCTTCTGGCCCTTTAAATACAGTTCCTCATGTTGGGACCCAACCATAAAATTATTTTTGTTGCTATTTCATAACTGTAATGTTGCTACTGTTACGAATCGTAATGTAAATATCTGATATGCAGGGTGGTCTTAGGCGACCCCTGTGAAAGGGTCGTTCGACTGCCAAAGGGGTCACGGCCCACAAGTTGAGAAACGCTGCTCTAGGACCTTGGCCTCATTGCTGGTATGGAAAGAGCTGAGGGGGGGCACATTGGAGACTTTTCCAGGCTGGGCCTGAAAGGAGCATGCATCACTTCTACCCATGACATTGGCCAGAGCTGCATCACATGACCACACTCATTGCTGGTATGGAAAGAGCAGAGGGGGGCACATTGGAGACTTTTGTAGGCTGGGCCCGAAAGGATCATCCGTCACTTCTACCCATGACATTGGCCAGAGCTGCATCACATGACCACACCTAACCGCAAGGGGTGCTGGAGAATGTAGTTTATACGCCTAGGAGAAAATGAAATGGTGTTTGGTGACTCCGGACGGCCTCCACCATAGACCTTTTTGCTCACTCTGCTGACTTCGCGGGCATTTGCCAGCCACCACATTATGGAGTTATTGGCATCAGAAAGTGATGGTGAACGTTAAGGGTCTTTGGTCTGTGGAGGAAGCAGTCCTGGCCGAGCGGTGTGTCTCCTGCACGGCAGCTGCCTACGCCCATCCAGGGAACCGAGCAAAGGCGACACTGGCTTCCAAGGCATGACCTCATCGGCACTGGCTTAACCAGCTGGCTAACCGGCCAGCCAACCCTTGGCTGGACACGACAGGGCTGCAAGCTCCCCTGTCTCTCACGGCCTTCCCGGGAGCCCAGCTTAGCCCCCCTCCGCTTCCTCGAATCACCCTTTCGTGCTACCCGCGCGCTGGGCCAGTCTGCCATGGGCTCTCGCTGGAAAAGCGTATCGAGGGCCAACGGGATCCCCATCGGGGCAGCTTTGTTTTCCCTGGAGAACACAAAATCTCCTGTTCACACGGAGAGCCGACAAGGAGACCCCGTGGGGCTGCCCTGTGGGAGCAGCGCTGCACCCGAACGCTCCAGCTTATTAACGCAGGCCGACTGCCCTCAGAGCGGAGCCAGTGGCGGAGGGCGGGCGCGGAGCTGTTCCAGCGGATTAGCAGCACAGACTGAGGGCGGCAGGTGCGGCCTTCTCTGCTGTTTGGAAGGTTGTGAAATACTGACCTTAGCTCTGCAGATCCTCCCCGCGGCCTCCTCCGGGCTACAGGCTGAGAGTGGGGATTGCTTGTTCAGCCAGGGGTGGTGGTGGTTTTTAGGACATACCCCCTTTTCCCCCCGAGTCCCAGCATTCCTTGGGAACTCCATTGCGAGGATTCTTGCACGTGTCTGTTCATTTTCTTTACATTTGTTCATCAGCTGCACATTTACTGGGGGCTGTGTTAGTGCTGGGGTTACAGGGACGGGTGTAGAACATGGAGCCCCGGGTTCAAGAGACCCTGGTTTACTGCAAGAAAGACACCTTAGGAGGCGATTCTAACCAGGCTGTTAGCTGATAGAGTAGATGCCGTGCAGGTGTCAGCAGGCGCTCACGCGGCCTTGTCGGCTGGGCTAAGAGCCGGCTGTGTCTGTCCTGCAAGCTGGGGTCCCAGGTGGCTCATCACGCCTCCAGCCAGGCTGCTGCTCGCTAATGGCGCTGACGGCAGGTAAGAAGGTGGCAAAGCCAGAAACAACTGGGGATCCACACGCAAAACCTCCACAAAGACCATCTTATGTGGCAGAATGTGCATCTTGAGGACACGCCGGGGCTACAATCCCCGGCTCTGCGGTGGATGGTCTCCGTGGCTTTCCCTCAGAACTGGGGCCGCCCGGGGCGCAGTCAGACCCCTTCGCCCGCCCCGCCTGGCAGGGAGCAGGGATCTGCCCGCACTCTCCCCTGGGGTTGCAGGGCTCCTCTGGGCTGCGAGCTTTCATTTCCACGCTGGCAGAGGATGCTCGGATGTGGCCTGTGGCTCCCGTTTCCATGAGCCTGTTTCGGTGGGAGGGGCTGGGAGGCCTCGGGGCTCCTCTAAGCCTGACTCCCAGGTCAGAGGCACGTGGCACCCTAAGGCTCTGCGGTAACGTGTCCCCGGGCCCAGCAGCGGTTTCCCAGTTCCTAACAGGAGCTGGTGCGGGGAGTGGAGCGAGATGGTGTCGCCGACCCCCACGGCCCCCGTGGCGGGTGAAAGCTGGCTAGTCCTTTGTCCAGCAGGAAGTCTCCCAGGAGGCCTGGTGAGCTCCCGCAGGTCAGGGCCAGCGCTGGGGGTGGAGTCCTGTGCCTCACCCTCGCCCGAGCTCCTGGGGCCTCATTTCCTCGTTCCAGCGCCCCTCTGTCTATGTGTGTGTGGGGGGGAGGGGGGGCGCGTTGGGGACTGACTCTGAGGGGGCCTCTAACTCTGGGGGGTGTACGTGGGGCACCAGCTGGAAATCCTGTGTTGGGGGTTCCTGGAGACAGAAGAGATGGTTAAGCAGCGGAAGACGGGTGTAAATGTGAACTTGGCCACCAGTTAAAGCCCAGATGTGTCCAGGTGGGGAGTGCAGGGCAGGGGGAAGTCCAGGGTCCACTGGCCCCTGGTCCCTCAGGGCTCTCGGGTCGGCAGGCCTCTGCCCGGATGTGAGGGCTCCTCACACCTCCTGCAGGGTCTGTGGTTCCCTGGGGCGTAGAGAGAACCCCTCACTCCGGGGAGCAAACATTTCCTTTATTCTTCGTGAGGAGGCGGTCAGGCTGGTCTTGATGGGAAGATTTCAGCAGCTGCCTCTGTTCTTGTGGACTGAGCAGCCCCGCAAACACGGTTTTCAGACACCTGAGGTGTAATTCTCTGAAATACCAGGTACTTTTTAAAAATTGCAACCATTTTGGGTGGGAATCTTTCCCCAAGAAAACCCAGCTTTCCTGCCTCGTGGAGCCATGCACACGGACACGATTTCACCTGTGGGGGTTGCGCGGGCGTGGCGAAGGCGGCTGGGCTGCAATACGGCCTAACCCCGAGGCTTTCTCAGCAGTTCCGGATTGTTGGCCTCTGTTCAGAGTGGCCCTTAGGTGTTCTCTGTCTGCTCTTCCTGTTTTCATGGTCCCTGGCCCCTTTTCTGTTGGCTGGCTGTTCCTTCTTCTGGTCAGTGGGTGCCCCACCCTTTAAATATGTGGCTCTAGAATGGCTATAACATTTGTCACCGGTGCTTGTGAGTAAAGGGTAATTAAACTGAGAATGAAGACCTGAAGGTCTGGCAATTTGGCTGCTTCCTTCCTGCTTCTCACCTGTGTCCCTGAGACTTGAGCTACGCAGGTTAAGTGGGATTGTATCCGTCCTCAGGAGAGATGTCCATAAAGTAAAGAGACAGAGTTCATCTCTTCAGTCCTCACATCGAATAACTGAGGAGCAGAGAGGGTAAGAAGGGGGATCTGTTTGGTGGGGGTTCTGATGGCCAAACCCTTGGGTTTTGAGGGCCCAGGAAGGCTTGGGAGGGAGGGTACTTTCTCTGAAAGTCTTGAGGGCTGATCTCTTGGCTAAACTGGCTAATACTGGGCTGTTCCGGAAGGTGGAACGAGGGCCATCTGGGAGGAGCTGTAGAAACAGGCGAGGCTCAGCTCACGGAAGTCTGTCCAGACAGTGGGATGGCGACAGGAGGAGCGAGGGTGCACGGCCTTCACGTACCCTTTCCTCACAAGAAGGCAGATTCCGTGGCTGGTGTCCAGTCTGTCAGTAACTGGCCAGTGACTGAGTCAACAGGGAGGGCAGTAAGGTGCCTGCTCTCCCACGAGGAACCAGGAGCACCTGGTTGAGTTCTGGGCTCCCTTGGGTGCTGAGGTTGATTAGTAATGTCTGCCACGAGCGTGGCCGGGGAATCTGGTGGCTTGTCAGCTGCCTGTTTGCTTTTCCTGCTTCCACACTCGCTCCCAGTCAGTGTCTTCTCGGGCGACCCTCCTTTTTTCCGCCTGGAGATAAGTTGCTCATCACTGAGCCTTTCAGAGTAGGGACCTGAGCGTCCTGCCTGCTCCTTCCTTTCTCGGGCAGCGCTGAGCGCAGCCGCTTTTCCTAAGGGCTGGCCAATGCATGGGCAGGGGCGTCAGGTGGGAGCTGAGTGAGGGAAGGGGAGTGGCAGGAGGGGGAGGCACACAGAGGTTCTTCCTGAGGACAGGCAGCTGAGAGATGGTACCCTTGAGAGGGGGCAGCCGCTGCATTGGTGTGGGGGGAGGTTAGGGTCATTGCTTAATGGTCATCAGGTTGCCCATGGATTTGGGGACAAAAATGTGGATGGCCCTGACCTGGAATGAAGGGCGGCTGGTTTAGCAAAACTGCCCCCACTGGCGGGTGACCTTGAACACTGAACATTCTGGGCCTCAGTTTTCTGGTGTGTGTGACGGAACCTGTGGTCCTGATACCACCTGCCTCGGTTCCTTACAGGTCCCCCTGTGCTGCTCACCTGGGGTTGTGGATGGGAAGTTCTGGTGAGGGCTGCCCAGGTGCAGCTCATCACTGTCCCCTAGGGATGGGCTGAGGTGGGCCACGTGGATTGGACATGGGCTCCTTCTGGGGAGGAGGCGGTATCTGCAGGCAGGGAACAGGGTGGCTGGTGGCAGAGTGGGCTCTGCAGTCCTCTTCGTGGTGGAATTGACCTTCTCGGCATCGTTACCACTGGCTGGGGAGGCCTGGGTGAGCACCCGAGAGTCAGGAGAAAATTCTAGATGTCCAGGAGCTGGTTCAGCCCACGAGTCTCCTGCCTCCAGTCAGGAGGGCTTTCTGCAGCCCTGAAGGC
Source organism: Myotis davidii (assembly GCF_000327345.1). Lineage (NCBI taxonomy): Eukaryota > Metazoa > Chordata > Mammalia > Chiroptera > Vespertilionidae > Myotis > Myotis davidii. Next base: position 1,857,790 of record NW_006289395.1, read on the forward strand.
TCTGGGCAAGAGGCTTTAATCTAATTACATGCTTTATTTGAGCCAATTTGTTTTCCAATCCATCTTGTTCAGCAAGAAGAAAGAGCATGCTGGGGACTCGGGGCACCCTCTGGTTCCGAATGGAGAAGGGGCTGCTCTCCTGCCTCACGTGGCCAGGGCAACCCTGACCTCTCCCAGCCCAGCCACCCCACCCCCAACCCGACTGCAGGCTGCCTGCCTCACCCGGAGGGAGCTGCCACCGCTCAGCCACTTCCATCTGCTCAGAGAGAAAGCTCGGCTTGCTGGTCACCCCTCCAGGAAGCCCAGCCAGTGCGCTGGTTCCTGCTTGGTCCAGTCCCAGTGCCCCAGGCCGGACTGAAGCAGGAGGGGCAGGCGACCTGGCAGGGACTCTCCTTCCCCGGGTCGCCCCAGCTCCGAGCCTTCCTGGCTCCGCCCGCGGGAGCTGCCCTCAGAATCCCAGGCCCAGTGTTTTAAATCTGCAAATCTCTTTTCACAATAAGGCAGGGGATTTAGAATCTGTGTTATTAACATCCAAACAAAACACCAGAGCCTTTCAGGCCTCCCTGGAGAGGGCAGACTTATCGGCTCCTGCCGCACTCCCCGAGCGTCAGCTTTTGGTTCCACAGCCTTTTCCGGAATTGTCTTTCCCCGCTCTCCCTCCGGAATCCTGCTCCGGCCTTTGGCTCCCTGCTATTTGCACAGCCTCCTCTGCAGGCTCCCTTGCAGGGCCCGTGTCTCCTGCCCTTGGACCAGGGCAGTGGAGGGACTGTGAGGGCACAGGTGGTGGCAGCTGAGTCCCCTCTCACTCAGCTCATTCAACAGCGTGAACAATGTGGCGGCCTCTGCCTTCAGGGTGGGGGGTGGGGGGAGGGAGGCAGAAAGCAAGCCAACCCGCAAACCCCGCTCCTGCCCCTGTGACAAGTGCTGGGACGGAACCAGGTCCCCTGAAGACGAGTGTGCTTTTCAGGACAGCCAGAGGTCAGCCAGTACGTGCTCGAGTGAGAAAGTTAAACATTTGCTTAATTGATTTTGTGCCGGGAATACCGCGAGGTGGGGTATTTTTCTTTTCATGCTCCTAAATTTTAGTAAAAATGATAGCTAACATTTTTTAGAGCTTAGCATGTCAGGCTTCATCTCACTAGAACTGCCGAGAACTCGACACTCACCCCATTCAATCGGGGAGGAATCTGAGGTCCAGAGAGGTGCAGTCACGTGCTCACGGACACAGCTCAGACGTCCCGGGACCAGCATGTTGAGGCCCTCCCATCGCCTGCTTACCCGCTAACTGCTGCCCGGCGTCCCACAGCCCTCAAGTTCATCATGATCCTGAGACAAGCTGTTCCCTAGGCTCTAATGGGTTGTATCCCAGGTCCAGGGAGAGGCCGTCTGTCCAGTGGCCACTCCGGGCCCCCAGGCAGCAGGCACGGCCTGCAGAACAGCCCCGTGGCCCGGAGCTCAAGGCTGCACTTTCTAGGTGTCAGCTGTGCACCCCAACACAGGTGGGCGGGCCTCCTGATTTCTAGAGCCACGCCCGGCCTCTCCAGCCCAAGCCACGCCCGCTGTGTCATCAGAAAGCTTAGCGAGTTTAAAAGGTGCCTAAGCCCTTCACCCAGGCGTCCTCACGGGTCACCAGCAGAGTGGCAAAGGGAGTTGGCTGTGACTTCCGCCTGGGGAGCCTGTGCGTGTGGGTTTCTTGGTCCAAGCAGTCTGGCATCTCGCAAGAGCCACTGCACGCAGCCCATTTTACACCTGTGAGCACTGGGGGCCAGGGTCATGTTCCAGTGGGTTCATCGAGCATTCAGGGGTGACGCCACCACGGGCAGAGGAGGCACACAGACCGTTCCGGAGCTGAGGTGGGTGCTGGGAACATAGAGAGGAAGGCCGCACTGGGAAATGATACAGGAATGGGTTGTCAGGAAGGTCACGAGGGGAAAGGCATGGATGGCTGAGCCTGTGAATGGCCCACCGTGGTCTCTGGCTTCTCCAGCGTCCCTGGGGCGCGGTCCTGGTCTTTCCAGAGAGTTTGCGGGCAGTGGGATCCAGGCGCCGCTCACTGGAACGGAGGAGGAGATGTGTGAACAGAGTAACCGTCCCGCGGCCATGGACCTCGGGCACAGGCAGGGTCCCAGCTGTGGGTCTGAAGTCCGCTGCATGTGGACACCTCTGACTGGCTGTGGCCTGGCCCTGGGCCCGTAGTGTAGCCCAGAGAGGATCTTGGGGGCAGATGTGCTTCTCTTGGGAGCTGCATGGCTCAGACCCAGCACACCAGCTGGCTCCTTGGTGCGGGTCAGGTGTACGCGTCTGCGGAGGACCGGCCAGCCACTCTCCTCCTTGTCTCATGAGGCCGACTGGCGGGGCCCCACCTTTCCACTGCTCTGCCATCTCTCACCCTCCATTTACCAGCATCCAGTGGGGCCCCCGGAGGCGCCTTGAGCCCATCACACCCAGTTAGCAGCAGCTTCTCATCCTTTGGGTCCCAGCCGAAGGGTCATCTCTGAGAGCCCGTCTCTGACATCCCTCGTCACTCTTGCCGACCATAGTTATTTCCTCCTAAACCCCATGAATAGGCAGGACAGTTATTACCCATTTCACTGATGGGGAAACTGAGGCTTGGAATCGTCAGATCATAGGGCTGGTGATGCGACCCCTTTCTACAAGAAACAGCCAGTTTCTCCGGAGTCCACTAACACCTCCACCCTCAGGGCCACCGTGGGGACGTGGCCTTGGGGAGCTGCCAGAAGGGCATTTGAAGGAAGCATTGAGCTTTGCTATTTGGGAAGAAAGGAACATGGGATTTGAGGCCACAGAGGATGTGCCAGGTGTGGAAGCTGGCACAGCGGGTGGCTCTCCAGGAAAGGTGTGAGCACCAGCCCCTGTTCTGACCAGCGGAGCCCCTGTCCCAAGCGCAGTGCGGGGAGAGGACCCAGGGCTGCGTAAAGCCCGCATTTCCTGCTCCCCCCGCCCCGAGTGGTTATTTGCACCTTGAGAAGGAAGGCGGCGCCTGTGGTAGGATGGCAAGTCAGACTTCTGGGGGCTTGGGAACTGTCCTTTGTAACCACAGCACAGAGCAGAGAGCACGTTCCCGTACCCTCGGGTGTGAGGCGGGCCTGGGCAGCCCGGGGGCCACCTGTGATAGTAAGAGGGTAAAAGCCTCCCTCAGCCATGCAGCTAAAGACCCTGCACCAGCAACCCGAGTGACCCAGGCCTGGCCAGAACTCTCCAGTGGCTTTGCTTACGTTTCAGATGGAATCCAGATCGTCTCCAGCCCCACAGGGCCCACTCAGGCTGTGTGATGCATCTCTCTCCTCCTCTCCTCCTCTCCTCCTCTCCTCCTCTCCTTCCCTCCTCTCCCCCTCTCCCCCTCTCCCCCTCTCTCCCTGGGAACCAAAGCATGGATTCTAAAGTGCATGTGGGGAGCCAGCATCTCAAACCTGACCTGAGTTTGTAGCCTGCCATCTAGGGTCAAATTTCTGTGAGCTCA
>NW_006289395.1:1864697-1875443 GCF_000327345.1 Myotis davidii
AATGATGAGAGAATCATTGATTGGCTGCCTCCTGCACACCCCCTACTGGGGATCCAGCCCACAACCCAGGCATGTGCCCTTGACCGGAATTGAACCCGGGATCCTTCAGTCCACAGGCCGATGCTCTATCCACTGAGCCAAACCAGCTAAGGCAGGTTTTAAAAATTCTTGTGGCACATGGGTTGAAGATTGCTGTCCCGAGGCATCGGACATGTCGCCTCTTTTGGATGAGCCGGGTAAGTGAAGGTGTCCTGTTCTGAGAGCAGAATAGGAGTCCTCCTCTCCCTTCCCCTCCTCTCCTCCTCTCCTCCTCTCCTCCTACATCCTGGGCAAGGCTCCCCGGCCTTCATTCCGTGCCTGTACGGTGCCAGGCTTAGTCCTGCCTTCGGGCCTTTGCGCGGCCGTTCTTCCTGCTTGGAGCCTCCTTGCCTCAGATCTTAGCCCTGCTTCCTCCGCAATGTTCAGGTCTCGGTCCTGTGCGACCTCCTGAGAGAGCTTCCCCGGCCTCCTCTCCTCCTACATCCTGGGCAAGGCTCCCCGGCCTTCATTCCGTGCCTGTACGGTGCCAGGCTTAGTCCTGCCTTCGGGCCTTTGCGCGGCCGTTCTTCCTGCTTGGAGCCTCCTTGCCTCAGATCTTAGCCCTGCTTCCTCCGCAATGTTCAGGTCTCGGTCCTGTGCGACCTCCTGAGAGAGCTTCCCCGGCCACCCTGGTAGAGCCGGGTCCTCACTCCCACCCACTTCACGTGCACACAGTTGGCTGGCAACTCATGCTTCCTTTTCCCTTGGTACAACAGCTGTGGAGTTGGGGGACGATGAAGCTACACACACACACAGCTCTTAGCAGCAGAAACCCCATGCGTTAGGAATACAAGTGTCACCTTGTTCAATACGGATGTCACCTCGTTACAGGATTCACGCCCACCACCCGTATGCGGTTCCCATCCTCACGGAAGAAGACTCACCTCAGAGCTCTAAGTGCAACATTGTATCCTCATTGCAGTAAAATTAAAAATATGGATGAGACAGAACAGACCGAGTCCCACCGCCCGGCATGTCGGTGCGTGGTGCACTCTTCCGCCATAAACCCAGCCCCTGCCGTGGGTGACAAGCCTCCTGCCAGCCACGCAGCCTCAGCTCTGGCTGGGCCCCCTCACCAGCTCCAGGCTCCCCTTTTGGTGGTTCCTCGCTCCCGCCTGGCCCTTTCCTGCCCCGGGCGTCTCACGGGGCTGATGCCCTGTCATCCTACCCGGCACCTCCTCAGACTGGCCATCCTGTCTACGTAACGCTGCCCCTCCTGACCTCCCCCTGCCTCCCCATTCTCTCCTGTCAGTGTCTTCACTGTAGGAGCGTCTCTCATTTCTCTGCCAGTAGCACTCAGGAAAGTGTGGGTTAATGTGCATCCCAACCACATCGTGTAAGTCTGCCCGACAAAGCCCTGTTCCTGTTGATCTAAGTGCGTCTCTCTGGTCAGGACTGAATGCTTTTCCTTCTCCCCTTTTCCCTCCTTCGTGAATTGCTTGTACCTCTGCTTTAAACTTTAGGTCACTTGCCTTTTTTTTTTTTGATTCAGGAGAGCTCTTTCTATATCAGAGACACTAGTCCTTTGCCATCTAGTTTGTAAACACCTTGGGGCTTTTTTCCAGTCATTTGCCCCCATAGGTTGTAAGGTACCCCACACCCAGGTGCTCTGCCAGTGTATTGCTAGAGGCTGCCTTGATTGGGGAGTCCGTGGCCTCTCTGAGCCAGAGCCCCGAGTTCAATGGGCATTATGCTGTCGAGGCAAAGAGGGCTTGGAGGTGATAGAGTGGGTGCGTTTGGAGAGACGTGTGGGTGCTCAGCAGCTGCCTTGGACCCCAGCTTCCCAGAGAGGGTGCTGGGCGCTGGGCAAGGTAGTGTGGGTGAGGGTGCCAACAAGGTGGTTTTACCAGGGGGACAGTCGCTCACTCACCTGTATTAGGACCAAGAGGTGCGAGCTGGCTTCACAGGGAGCGCCTCCTCAGTCCGTCCGCACCCCGCCACAACGGCTGTTACGAACCTGTGGGTGGCCGCAGCCCCTGTGAAATTGCCCGCTGAAAGCTGACTCTGCCTGAGGAGTTCCAGGCAGCTTGGTGGCTCCAATGGAGCCCAAACACACTCCCTGGGCAGACTGACCTCACCTGTCTCTTGTCACCTGCTGGTGGGCAGAGTGGCTCAGCCCAAACGGTGGAGCCAGCGGGGCACCCCTCCTTGCCCCTTGAGCTCTCTTACCCCAGGACAAGGAACCAGGGGCCCCTCCCCTATGTCCTGCCAGTGGCGTCTGAAACTCCCCCAGCCCTCCAGGTCCCTGTCCTGGGATGGACCGGGTAGCTGGGTGTCCCTCGCTCATTGCCCGCACAGCCCCACCTTCCTGAGGCCCACGGCCCAGAAGCAGGGGCAGGGGTGCTGCTGGGAGCGAGACCTTGCCAGCTCCCCGCCCCACGCCAAGGGAGGCGCCAGATGCAGCGCCCCTGGCTCCAGCCAGGGACCGCTGGGCCCGCCTGCCATATGCTCAGGGATGAGCTTCGATCTGCCGAGCAGGCCTGCCCAGCAGGATTTGGCACCTGGGCACGGGAGGCAGACCAGAGGGCCAGCTACTCAAGGTGGAGGGAGCGGAGGGAGGGGCTTGGCCGCTGGGATTGGGCCTGCAAGGCCCCCTCTTGGTTCTTGGCTGTGGGTCGGTCAGCGGAGCAGGTGGGGGGAATAAAAGGGAGGGTTGGCTGCTCCCAGGATGCCAGCCAGCCAGCCAGGATGGGCCTGCTGCGAGCTGCAGATGGCGGCCTCGGGGTCTCCGCAGCTCTCCCCAGGACAGAGCCATCCCAGCGGGGAGCCAGGCGGTCCCCGTGTTTTTCCCTGGCAGCTCCCACCTCGTTGGTCTCCCAGGATTTACCTGTGCCCTTGACGGGGGCCCCTGAGGCTCCTCTGAGAGCGTGAGGGCAGGAGCTTTTTGCTCACCCGGGACTCACTACTTTGTGGAGCCGGGGGGAGGGGGGCGCCCAGCCGTTGGGTCCAGTGAGGATGGGAACGTGCTGGGCATAAAACATTGGGACCCATTTGGTAAATGAGGTCAGTCCACTGATCTGCAGGGCCTGTGTGTGCTTAAGCTCATGCTAGCTTTCATATTAGGGCTGAACTATATGAAGGTGACAAATGATGATTTTAGGCAATTTCATGTGGTTCATCCTAATAGCTTTCCATCTTTTTCTGTGTTTCTGACCACATCACATCGCATGAAAAGGATGTGTCCTTTACATGTTCACGTGGCCCCAGCCTTTGAAACTGTCTGGATCCAGCGAGTTCTTAGGACTATTTCTCTGTTCACCTTCTGCTCTCTCTCCTTCGGTTCCATTTGGTCGTTGATGTGATGTATTTCATTCAGACGTCCAAGATCCCAGCCTAACGCTGTACAAGAGCCTTAGAATTTATAAAACCTTTAGCTCGGGTTCTGCCCCCTTTCTCCTTCCTTTCTAAGGTGTATGTTTCTCTCTTTTACTCATAATTAGACCCGATAGTGTATTGTCTGTTTGGGTTTTTTGTTGTTGTTTTTGGTTGGTTGGTTTTGGGGCTTTCTTGAGAATCACTTCTTGGGGGTATTTATAACTTTTGAGATTTTTAGTATCTACTTTATTAATATCTACATCTGTTGTTATTCTTTCCTCCTGCTTCAGGTTTTGTTTTGCATGTTTCTGACTTGTAGAATTCAATATACTTAATTTATTTTCTTTATTTTTTGCTAATTTGTTACATCGTGGTCAGGACATGTGGCCTGTACAGTTTCAGCCCCTTGGAATTGATTTAGCATTCTTGTATACGTATGCGTCTACTCCTTTTTGTATTTCTAACGTATTTGTTTAATATACTTCACTAAGATGTTATTCCACACAAAATGTTATGTTAGAACAAGCCTGTGAAGCTCGTGGCCTGTGGGCCCCCTGCCTCGTTTATTTGGCCCTTGTTAGCCTTTGAGTGTGACATGCTTGTTTTAGAAGCTTACAACTTCTTCTTGAAAGTTGTAAACTTAAAAAATCTGGCTTTATTTGGTTATGACCCTCTGCAAAAGTTATTTAATGTACTTTGATCGGTTTTTCAATAGAGGGTACATCCATTTACGGTTGTTGCTCTTCAGTGATCTTAATTTATCACAGTTGCTTTATATATGTCCACTTTTCCTGTGTTTTTTTTTTCTTTTGGCATGTGAGCTATAATTTATTTGCTGTCTTCTCTGGTGTTTTGTGATTTTTTCAAAAAGCACTATTTGATCTAATAGCTCCAAATTGTCAGAGTAAAGCTGAAATAGCACTTTTGCATTCTCCTTACTTAACACGGAGAGTTGTATTTTCCACCTCACTTTATTTCTTAGTTTTTGTTAATATGATCTACAGTTTCAGATCATATTTAGATCACATTAACATGTAGTTAGTGTGATCTGAATTTTTGTAGTTATTTATACATACTAGCACATACACATTTTCTGATGTTCTCTTTGAAACATTTTAAAATTACTTTGGTATTTGCCTTGTTTTAGAACCAAATTTGAAGTCTTTATATTCACTGGTTTTGGTGCTCACCACCAGTATGTTCATACTATGACTTTCTCCTCTTAAACTTTTTTTTTGATTGATTTTACAGTTGGGAAATATTCTTAAGTATTTCTCTCAAAAAGGATACATGATTGGAATGTTTTCAGAACCCTTGCACACTTGAGAATACCTTTTGTTTATCATGGCCAGCATACATACAAGACAGTCCAGCTAGGTATAAAATTCTTGGGTCACAAACTTTTTCCTCTTCAGGACCCATAGACATTGTGCCATAGTCATCAGGCCAACCTCTCCTTCTTGATTTTTAATCTGTATGTATTTTTTCCTCATCTTGGTATTTCATATGTTTTGCAAAGATATGTCTAGGTGTTGGTGTCTTTTCCTTGATGAAAAACAAATCAACGAGCCCTTTCCTTTGACGTATATACGTAGGTCTGTCTTTAGCTCAGGAATCCTATCATTGATTATTTCTATTCCACTTGGCCTCCACTGTAGTTCTCTTCCAATTATATGTCACCTCACCCCTCCTCCCCTATTCCCTTAACATTTTCTCATTCATAGTTTGCATGTCTCTATCCTCTTCCTCTATATTTTAGGAGAACTTCCCCAATTCATTCTCCATTTTCTGAATCAGTGTTCTACAGTAAGTACCATTTTTCTTTACTGCCTCCAGAGTGGGTTTTAATTGTGCTGGGCTTTTAGGTTTTTTGTTGTTGTTTTTTTCAGCTCTTTTATCTCTCCTACGTCGCTCTTTATGTGTCATCATATGGCCTTTTCAGATTTGCGTAGTCTTCCCTGATGGCTTTCTTCTCCTATTTCATAGAGGATGTGTCTTTTTAGAATTCTTTTAGTCTGCCATACTCCTTCGGTTACATATTTCCTATGACTGTTTTCCAGCTATGGCGACAGAACTTGAAGAGTTGTGATTGAGACCGTATGTCCTGCAAAGCCTAAAATATTTACTTTTGGCACTTTCCAACAACAACAAAAAAAATTCACAGATCCCTGTGCGAGCTTGAGAGCTGGATTCCTGTTTAGCTCCAAGAGGGATGGCAAGGGACTGTTCCTCATTCTGACCAGCCTTTCCCCTCGGTTCCCTTCTGCCCTGTGGAGCTGGCATTCTTCTGTCTCCTTGGCCGATTTTCTCCGTCTCTGCATCGATAACTTGGATAAAAATGCAGGTTCAGATACCTCCTGCAAACACCGTCCTTCCAGTCCCTGCCCTTCCTTAAGCTTTCCCTCCCTGAAGGAGGCCACTGTCACCAGGCCCCGCCCACTTCCTGCCCATTTGTTTTCTGGTTGTCGTTTCTCTGTCATTTTTCCTTCATTTTTTTTTAAAGGATCTTTCTGCTCATCAGACAAAGAACTGTGTCCGGAGGTAAAACCTGGACAGGTTTAGCTTGTTCCACCACCATCTGCCTTTAATTAATAGAGATTGCTCCCAGATTCCAGCATTGGGTCATCTATCAGTTTCGTTTCTGGCATTAGTGTGAATTTTCATTTTTTTTTTCATTGTCTTTATAGCTATTTTGGAACAGAACAAGGAGGGGCTCCATGGGTGACTGCCAAGTAGATGCCATTTTGAGGGAGTCGGAGCTGCGTTTTCAAGCTGGGTTGTCCGTCTCGCAGCAGTCTCCCCCAGCTTAGTGCGCATGTGATCACAGAAGACGAGGCAGGGACGTTTTCCTTACCCAGGGACCACTTGTCCAGTGACCTCAGTCCTCGGGAATCCAGCCCGCGCAGAGAGCCCCCAGAGCCAGGGAGCTGCCGCGGTGTCCGAGCCCTGGGGGTCACTCGCTTCACCCGCAGGAGAGCAGCGCGTGTCCTAGTCCAGCCCCGTGTGCCCCTGCTTTACACACAGCCCGGCGGCTGGGGATGACTCCTGTTTCCTTAGCTCACAACTAAATTGGAAGCAGCGAATAGGAAGAGTAGGGGACATTTTACAGCAAGAAGCACGCTGGCCTGATGAGTTTCTGGCCAACCGAAAGGAAAGACATAGGACACCCCCCTCCCCCCGACACACACACATACACACACACACACACGCACACACACATGCACACACGCACACACGTGCACACACACAAATACAACTGCACACATTCAGAGGCTGGCTCTGTGTCCTGCAGGAGCCTGCGTGTCGCCATGTGAGCACCCGTCTCCCACACTCTCCTGGCTGGAATACAACTGCACACGTTCAGAGGCTGGCTCCGTGTCCTGCAGGAGCCTGCGTGTCGCCGTGTGAGCACCCGTCTCCCACACTCTCCTGGCTGTTTATAGCTTCTGGGTGATTGCACTGTGTGGTCCAGGCTGGGAACCAGGGGTTGGGAGCACAGACTGCAGCTGGGATCTCCCATCTGTGTGTGGGGCTGATGGGCAGGGTAGAGGGCCATGTCTCGGGCCCCGTTGGTCCGTGTGCGTGGCTGCCGCTGCTGAGGCACAGACTGGATGGTTCCGGGGAGGCTGTGATTCGTCATGCAGGGTCCGGAGCTCCAGCTAACTAGGCAGTGATGGCGGCCACACATCCTAGTACGCTTCCTGTCTCAGGTGGGTGCTTGGCTCTGAAAAGAGAAGCTGAAGATGAACCAGGAGGGAGTGATGAGAGGGAGGGAGGCAGGAGGTGAGAGCTGGAGGTGCAGGGCTAGGTTGTCCCAGGACTCAGCCACCTGCCCTTCTGCCCCGCAGGGCAGAGCTTACAGGGGCGGGCACCTGGGGACCTTTCCATCTCTGGTGTCCTGGTCTTTAAGGGGGATTCGGTCCCTGCCTCCCCGATTGCCGTGAGGCTAATAGCGGACAGGCCTCAAGGCTCTCTCTGGACCCGCTGTCGCCGCGGCTGAGATGCAGGATGTGCTGGACCCTGCAGAGGAGGCAGTGTGCACGTTCCCTCCTGACCCGAGTGCAGCACCAACAGGGGCCGGCGACTTTCCTGAAAAACAACCAGAAAGCGATGAGAGTGGATTCAAGGCTGTCCCTGGAATGACGTCACCCGGCACCACTTACATTCCAATTCACTTCCCTAAGTGGAGAGAGCAGGCGGGATCCCGGCCAGCGCCCTCGGGACCACAGGGACTTACGCACAACCTGGGTTCAGCCGCAGCAGTGGCTTTGGTGTGAGCGTCATCTGGCCCTGAGCTGGCAGAGAGGGCTCTTCCCGGCAGTGAAGCGCCCTGACGGTGGTGGTGACGATGGTGGTGACGGCGCTACATATCTGGTGCCCAGGCCTCCATCCCCTCTCAGCTCCCCCTCTCAGACTTGGCCATGGTAGATGCAGGCCAGGCTCTCAGGATGCCCCAGGCCCTGCACCCCAGCAGGTTCATTCTGCAGTAACCCGCAGGCCATCCAGCAGGCGGAGGGACTGGTCCTGCGCCTCCGGTGCGTCTGGTCAGGGCGTCCCGGGGCGAGACCCAAGGCTCAGACCCAGGGGAGCTGGCAGGGGGGCTGTTTGTTCTCTATTCCCGAGCTGGTTTCTAACTGGGTGCCCAGGACGCTGGCTCCGGAGGCATTAGGCAGCTGCCAGCTGTGACGCTCAGGGCAATGGGGCGGAGCTGTTTTGACGTTATTTGAGGCCCCGTCCGTGTATTGCAGGCCCCTGAAGGAAGCAGCGACCTCCAATGGGGTCAGCGGCTGACTCTGGGGTGATCTCTGAATATCCCCTGCAGACTTCAGCCAGGGGTTGGGGCGTTGGGCACTGGAGGCCCAACTTCATGCCCTGGCTTTGTCCTGTGCTCCCAACCCAAGTCACTGCTTTCCCCTAACTTGGCCTCAGTTTCCCACTCTGCACAGTGAAGGGCTGGCCAGTCACATGTCTGTGTGTGTGTGTCCCCTTCACCATTTTAGTCACCCTCCCACCCTCCCCAGGACACACCCCCCACCCGCTCCCAGCACCCCAGGCTGTCATCGCTCCTAGAACAGGGGGCCTCCACGGCCCAGGCCGGCCTGACTGCTCCCGTGGGCAGTCCAGGAGTTGCTGGAACACGGGGCCACTCCTCGTCCCCAGCTCTGAGCCTGACACGCATGCCCACCGAGGGACTGCCGTATTTACTGAGACCCAGCATGGTGTAAGCACGGGGACACTCATTTTGACGTCTCAGCCTTGGTTCTAGGCCCAGTCTTGGTGCTAGCTGTCTGGGATGCATTGGGCAGGCGGCCTCTGTTTTTGTATCTGCAGAATGGGAATAGCACCCACCCATCCAAGAATGTTTGTGAGACTTGAATGGGATCCAACGTGTCAAGTAGTGGTGCTGGGAGGCCGGGATGAATCACTGGGCCTCTGTGGTGGGCTGGGCGCCAGACGTGGACCTAGGGAAGGCATTTACCACCTCAACTGCAGAGCAGCAGGAGCCTGCGGGGGGCGGGGGGCGGGCGTGCTGGGCTGCGGTTGGAGGTGTGCCTTGGGTGGGTTGCCACAGGCCACCCCCAGGAGAAGCAGGTCTCATTTCTGGCCAGGCCCAGGGCCCTCCACATCCCGCCTGGCTCGACTGGGGGAGCCCCGAGGTGCTCCCCGGCGGCTGGAGCCAGGCCGCCCTGTGTCAGCAGTAGGGCCCATTAGAACTGAACTCGTCTTCGGGGGCATTCTATTTGCACACTCCAGTAGAGTGGACACCAACGGGGTTTTCTAAGACTTCACGGGCTGCTAATTTCCTCTCTGACCCCTTTTGTTGGGGCCTGACCCCAGCCAGAGGCTCCACGCCATGAAAGCCAGCGCCTGACACAGACCCGGGCGCGGGCGACAATGAGGCCTCTATGGCTTTAATCAGGCTCCGCTGTCGTCTCTGAGCGAGGGAATTTGTGTGGCTCAGAAGCCCTGGGTGGCGTAAAGTGGGAGCCCCCAGCGTCCCTCCCGGAGGCCAAGGGGGCTGCAGGCAGCGGCTGAAGGATTCCTCAGGCTGGGGGGTAAGAGGGGAGGGGGGCCTTTGTCCCAAGCGCCTCTTTAGAAGCCTGGCCTGCCCTGAATGGCCGAAGCCGGCCTGGCCCGGGGTATCAGGGGCCTCTGGGTATTTAGGGAGGCGGCCCCGCCTCTCGCCCGAGGCCTAGTCAGCACCAGCCTAATTGGGTTTTGTTTGTGCTCTCCCTCCCTGCAGACTGCGATTCCTACTGCAAGGCCTCCAAAGGGAAGCTGAAGATCAACATGAAAAAGTACTGCAAGAAGGACTATGGTGAGTGAGGCGGTGGGGCGGGCGTGGGACCAGCGAGGAGCGAGGAGCAGGGCGGGTGCCAGTGGCCCCGAGTGGGTGTGGGTGATGCAGTCCCTGTGACCGAGCAGGAGCCGAGCGGACAGATCCCATGCCCAGGACTTCTCATCCCTTCCACCTCGGTCCTTGATGGCGAGGGGCACCAGGGCCACAGGGCGTGAGGACCCGGGTACCCAGCCCTGCAGGGCGGTGCCCAGCCAGTGGGGGGCAGCCTCGGACTCGTCCGTTCTGTGCACATTCGGCCTGAGTCTCTGTTGCTTAAAGGGAGGTCCATGGTGCGTTTGAGACGCAGATTCCTGACGCCACCTCCTCTGGGGTTGACTCCAGAAGGCGCTGGGGTTGGGCCGGGGAGCAGCGCGTTGTCACTCTGATCCATGGGAGTGTGAACACGGCCAACCGGAGCCGCGGGGCTGCCAGCCTGGGCGCCTCCTGCAGATTCCGTCACCCGAGCCCTCGGGCTGTCTAAGCTGGGAGGGTCTCCCGTCCTCCTACTCGCATGGCGCACAGTTCTCCCCTCCCTGGGGACAGTGAGCCCCCTGCCCCCTTTCCCCATGGAGCTCCCTTTCCTGCCTCCTTAAGCATCTGCTGGGAGTCCGGTGCGGGCCCGCCCGGCGGGAGGTGAGGCGGCGGCCTGGTGGTTCTGGGCCCTGAGAGCATTCTCACTGGCCGGACACCATGTGACACAGGGGCACAGCCTGGCCTCGGTCCTGGTGGGCGGGAGACGGACGGGGAGCCTGCAGGAGGGGGAGGCCGTGTTGGCCACAGGTTGTGTGCAAAGAGCAGAGGGACAAGCAGACAGAAGTCGGAGAGTCATTCAGCCGCTGCCCCCTGGCAGGGCAGGAAGGCCCTGTGGAGACGGTGTCCTCCTGGTCGCCTAGCCAGGACGTAGCACAGCCTAGAGGCAGTCCCCAGGGCTGTGAGGCCAGGCCTGGCCCTGGGCGGGGGCTCCTCCTGGCCTGGGGGCCGGGGGCGAGCCCAGGCTGCCCTTGCAGGCCCCG
>NW_006289395.1:1875617-1879017 GCF_000327345.1 Myotis davidii
CACCCCTCACCATGCCTCCCCTGCCCTCCACCCCCACCCCCACCCCACAGCCCAGGACAGGGGCAGGAAGGGGATGGATAGGCAGCCACGTGGGCCAGGGTTGTTTCCACGTTGGCTTGAAGCACCCCTGAGTAGACGCTGGGGAGGGGCTGGGACGAGAGAGCTGAGCGCTCCCTGTCAGGAGCTGACCCACAGCCGGTTCTGTTTTTCGAGTGAAAAAGGACAAATTGGACTTTTGTTTAAAAGTTACCAAAACGGATCCCGTTTCCACCTGGTTCCGTTGGACTTCGTCCTGTTTTGTTCTCTCCTGACTCCTCGTCCTCCATGGAATTCCACTCCACGCCCCTGCCATTCCCGGGGACACAGCCCCTCCGGGCCTCCTCGCCCACCAGCTGGCAGCCCCTCTCTCTGCCCAAGGGGCCCAGTACCCTCTCTTCATAGACCCGAGGGTCCCCGGCCTGCCTGCGCTGTCCCCGTGGGGCCTCCCTGGGGCATGGGCTTCTCTCCTGCCGGTGGGGATGGGTGGGCACAGCCTCTGGCTTGCACTTGACCTCTGCTCCCTGACTCAGCCCTCGCCTTCCCCTCGCCCCTGACACCCCCAGGGAGGATCAGAACGGAGCAGGGGTCAGAGGGGGCAGGCCTCCGTTCCCTGTTGCCCCAGGTGGGACCTGGCCAGCTGGGACGGTGACCGGCCAGTGGCGGCCCAGCCTCTGCTCCTCCCACAGGTCCTTCCCTGGGTCCCCTCTGCTCCCCGCATTACGTTTAGCCCCGGCCCCCCTGCTCACCTTTCCAGACTTCACTGAGACCCCCCAACGCCCCCCTCCCATCCCCCACACCCACTGCCCAGGCAGGACGTGAGGAGCAGCACATGCAGGGAGCTGACCAGGCCTGGGGCTCTGACCTTTGCTTTAATGCCTCCAACCACGCCCTTGGCCTGTTACCCCAAGGCCAGGACTGGCACTTCCCCTTCCATTCCCCCCAAAACATTGGGGGGTTCTGTTCCCCAGGATTGTCCCTGATACTCTTGGGGCCTCCCACTCAGCTCAGTGTCGAGGCCTGTGTGTGGAGAGACAGGACGGGGAAGGATCAGGAAGGAGGCGCGGGGGCTTCTGGGGACGGCTTACAGGAGCCCGCAGGGGAGTGGGGAGGCCTCGGGGAGGGTTCAGTGAGGAAGCTGTGAGTGGTACCCACAGGTCCGGGTTGGGCCCACGGGCACAGCAGGGGGCAGCCGCCCCCAGCCCCCTGCAGCTGCAGGCCTGGCTCTGAGGCTGGGGCGGATCCTGTTGGGACCCTGGACCCGGAAAGGAGTGTGAATAGGGGTGTCCCTCCCACCCCAGGAGCAGACCAGGGCTGGCCCCAGGATCGATGAGCAGGGAGAGGATGAGGGGGTGCTGGCCTGGGGAGGGGTGAGGAGGTGAGGCCAGGCAGGGAGACCAGGGCAGCAGGATCCCGGGGGGGGGGGTCGGAGAGGCCGTCCAGTGTCTGCCCTCTGACCGACACCCCGGCGGGGAGCCAATTAGGAAGCACGGTTCCTTCACCTACAGACGGGCCTGGGATGTTCCAGCAGCTGCTAATTAGAACCTTGGGTCTGCCGCCCCGCCTGCCCTGGGAGAAGAGCGGCCCCTCTGAGGCCAGCTCAGCGCTGGTGTTGCTGGTGCAGAACAAGGGTGCGCTGACCTGGGCAGCGGTCAGTGGGGTGCGAGGCTGGGGAAGCGGGCAGTGAGGCCGGGCGGGGTGTGCAGGTCCCACCCTGTGTCTCTGGGGCATGTTTGCCAGTGAGAGGGCCCGGCCGGGGGAGGGTTGGGGTGGGCACCTGGCAGGGCAGGAGGGCATTGGGGTGGGGAGGTCTCAGGGCCAAGCCCCTCGATGCTTCTCACATTCACCCGAGAGACCACAGGGCAGGGCAGGGCAGGGCGGCCGGTCTGTTTCTTCTACAGGGAAAGGTTCCGGGTTTGCTCTGGGACTTGGGACCGGGAGCCACAGCCTGGGCCTCAGTGTCCCCATCTGTCAAATGGAGGTGTGACCCAGGGCACCTGACATCCACTAGATGAGCCAGCCCGGCCCCACCCAGCCCCGTGCCATCTCCCCAGGCAGGTCCACAGTGACACTGTCCCGCAGCCCCTCTCCTGGCCACCTCAGTCCTCTGATGCCCTCTAGGGGATCCGGCTCACCTTGCAAAGGCCCACGAGAAAGCCGGTGGTTCACGGAAGACAGTTTTATTATTTCCAAGTGTCTCGGCCGGTCCTGGCAGCTTTGCAGGAAGCCCAGCCTTGGAGGTCTATCCTTGATGTAACGTTGCCGTGAGTGTGCGTGTGTGAGTGTGTGTGTGTGTGTCCCCGCCACAGAGTCTGCGCCCTGCGCCCTATGCAGGCAGAGCGCACCTGCTGGGGGCGCCGCTCTGTGGCCCGTGTCCTGGGAGCCAGCGGAGTCCGGGCAGGGAGAGTGCCGGGTGCACCTTGTTCCAAGCGTCGGTTGTGCGAGGACGCTGACCAGGCCCAACCAAGGGCTGGGCACCTCGGCTGGCGTGGGAAACACCCCCTGTGCTCCCAGCCGACATGGCGACATGGCGTGGAAGGGGCAGAAGAGCACCCTCCCCCCACCCGTGGGCCCAGGCTCCTCCTGACTCCTCCCACGCCCTGCCCCTCAGCCTCCCGCCTTCCTCTTTCCTCCGGCTTCGACTCCACCTTGTCCCTGTGCTCCCTGGGGGAGCCCCTGGGGTCCTCTCACCTCCTCATGTTTGCACAACCTCCTGTCATCTCACACAGCCACTCTGCAGAGGCACTCCCATGCACACACACACAAGCACATGCGCACACATACACAGGCACACACAGGCACACATACACATATGCACATACAGGCACATGCACACACAGGCACACATACACATGCACACACAGGCACAGTGGTGCATAACCGAAGGAGTCCTGCTCCCTCACATAGCCGTCCCCACCCCCAGTCCTTCCCGCCTTGGTGAGAGAGGGCCCAGCGTGGGGGTTGGGAGGGCACCGAGCAAGGGGCTTGGGTGTGCCCCTAGACTCCCAAGGCCCCATCCTGCTCTGGGTGCTGAGCCTGCAGATGTGGAGGAGACGGGCCTAGTCCCCAAGGAGCTTATGGTCCAGGAGGAAAAGGCGGGTGTGTGGCGGGGCCCAGCCTGAGGCGGCACGTGCAGGGGAGCCGTCCTCTGAGCAGGGTGGGAGGAGGGCCTCCTGGGGGAGGGAGCCGTCGTCAGTGTTCACTGGGCAAAGCCGGAATCCCAGGCAGAGGAGCGTTCTCCAAGCACAGAAGTGGGCACAGGCTGGGAAGTGGGGGGAGAGCAAGCCTGGGGCGCTGGGTGCACGGGGGCCCGGGGAGTCTCGTGTGGGCCTCAGCAGTCCTGCCCACATCCGTGCCCAGAACC
>NW_006289395.1:1879074-1879930 GCF_000327345.1 Myotis davidii
TCCTGCCCACTCCCCACGCCGCTGCCTGGGCGGCCGGGTGCTGGGCTGGCCTCATCCTTCCCCCTGAGGTTCAGACAGCGGGAGACAGACAGCTCACACTCGGCAAGGTGAGGTCATCTCACTTTTGCCAGTTCTTGGAAAAATTATCCGTTCCCAGAAATGTTTATTAGTCACCCCTTTTGTTGAAAGACGTTTTGGCACCACCAGATGGAAAAATCCGAATGCTCCACAAGAGGATTCGTCTGAGCGCTCCTCCGAGAGCCCGGAGGGGCACTGCCGAGGGCACAGCTCGAAGGGAGGTCTGCGGGCACCTGTGGGGGAGCTGGGCGCGTTAGGCTGTGCGCGTTCACGTGTGCTTTTGGGGGCCCCTGGCAGAGGTGGGCCTGGGGACCTAGGTGGGATCTCCGTTGGTAGCAACACACCCTGTGTGCCCTGGTACCTCCTGGGGCAGTGGAAACCTGAGGGAAGAGCCTGCCAGGCCAGCGCCTGCTCCCTGCCTTGTGGGCCCTGGACCGGGCACCTCACCACCTGTGCCCTCATCCTGTGGAATCCTCAGAGCACCGGGAGGCAGGGATGTGTTTGTCAGTCAGATGTTGAGATGCAACCAGATGAAACAACCTGCCCAAGACCAGGAACCCCAAGACCGAGTCTTCCTCCTCCTGTGCCAGGGCCCCGAGCCTTGGCAGCACAGAGTGGCACTCAGCCCCTTAGGAGGCTCCAGAGCTGGTGGCCTGCTGGGCCCCTGGGCTCCCAGCTCCTGGAAGCCTCAGGGGAGGCCACAGAGATGTCTTCACAGGGTCACCGTGCTGTTGAGGTGACCGTCACGGGGGATGGAGCCGAGGTGATGGGTGTCCCA
>NW_006289395.1:1879970-1882213 GCF_000327345.1 Myotis davidii
GGGGTGGGCACAACCATTTCGGTGAGAGGCTTGGCCTCATGGTGAGGAAGGTCCTGGGCAGAGGCACGATGGTGGAGGTGGGCGCGGGGATGCTGGTGGTGGGTGCCTGCAGAGGGCCGTGCCTGCTGCGGGCTGGAGGGTGCGATGCTGGTGGAGGTGGGAGCCGCTGCCGGCCCTTGCTCAGCTGCTGGGAATCGGTGAGCAGGGTGGGCAGGCGAGGCGCACACTGGGCCTCTCTCTTTCTGCTTGCCCCGGGCACATGGGGCCTCTCAGCACAGGCTGGCCTCTCCCCTCTACACCCCTCCCCCTTCCTTTCCTTGACCTTGAGGTCAGTAGCTATTCTGACCAAGAGCAATCCCTTCGCGTGTGGAGAACCTGGCGGTACCCGCCACGTCCTGGAGACAAAGGTGACGTCTGCAGCACCGTGACTGTGGGGCTTGGGTGTGAGTGCAGGTGGTAGAGGAGCATCTGGGGCTGACCCCCAGAACGAGGGCTGCTCGGGGAGCCGGGCAGTGGGCAGGATCCTGGCTGAGGCTGGGGCAGCTGCCCATAGTGACTGGAGAGCCAGCGCCCGCCCCCCTGCCCCCAAAAGTGCTGCCCAGAGCTCTGGGGGGCAGGACGCAGACCAGCCAGCAGCACGTGTCATGTGTTTCAGAGGCTCACTGACCCTTCCCTGGGGGTCACTGGCCCCCTGGGGTCCTCCGATTTCCCCACCAGATGTGACCTTCCCCCTTCCCCCCGGGAGTACCAGCCCCATATGGAGGCCAGATGTGGAGCTGGGTCCGTGTGAGTCAGCCTGGGTCTCGGAATGTGGTGACCACCAGGTTGGGCAGGGAGGGCTGGTGGCCCCAGGGACAGCTCAGCATAAAAGCCCACAGGGTGCGACGTGGACGGAGCCCTCCTGCCGTGGTGGGGGCTCTGCAGTCCTTCCCAGCACAGTGACTTCCGTCCCCGCAGACAGGGCAGCCGGGAGCCAGGCCTCGGCCCCTCCCCGCGGACTCCATGGGGGCCTGCCCTGGGGCCTAGCAGCTCCCAGCCCTCCTCTGTCCCCCTCTCTGGAGCTCCCTTCTGTCTTTGTTCCTCACACTGTCTCCCCTCCCCTGGACATCCTGGTTTTAGGGGAGGCTTTCAGGGGCCACAAAAACCATCCAGCGAGCAGCGCCTCCTTCCCTTTCACAGATGGGGACACTGAGGCGCTGAGTGGGGCTGGGGAGGTGGGTCTGTCCGAGGTGCCGGAGCTGGTGCCGTCGGGCGGGGACACCCGGCGTGCTTCTTGGACGACCACACAGCATCCTCTCTCCACCCACCGGGCCCGGTCTCTGGAGCCACGGAGCACTGGTCCCACCCACGCCGGGCCTAGGTGGGCGTTGTCCCCAGTGGGTCGATCTGGTGGGTCCAGATGCCCCCTTCCCCTGAGATGAGTGCCTTTGGCACTGAGCACCGTATCACCCAGTCCCTGACCCTGGGGCTTCCTCCCAAGACCTGCCTATTTCTGGGAGGCAGTCTCCACACACCTGCCACTCTGCCTGCCTGCGCGGGGCCTGCCTTCATCCCCAGGCTGAGGGTCACCCTGAGGCTTGGTGCCCAGCAGGGCTGTGTCCGGGCTGGATCCCGCTTCGGCTCCAGGCCTGAGCCCCTTTCTTGGGTTCTCCTTAGAGGAGCGGTTTCACCCTTTCAGGGCGCTTTGACTTAGGAGCTAGAGCCGACTGGCATCAGAGGCTCACGGGACGAAGGTGGCCGCTGGGTGCCCACTCCTAGGACAGGGCTGCACGCGTGCCCTGGGAGGGGCCCAAGGGGCCAGCCCAGCTGGGAGGAGGCTCTTCTCTCTCCTGCCAGCAGCTCCCTGGAGTCTGGGGAAGGGGTTGTGGTCAGGACTGGTGTTTGGGGTGCTCTCAGGTGGGCCACACTTCCCGGGGAGCAGGTATAACTGCAGCCGGAGCCCCCTCTGCATCAGGCATTCTGGGAGCCCCAGAGGCTGGGGGCCCTGAGGGACGTGGGGTGATCAGGGGCCTGGGCTGATGCCATGTGAGGAAAGCCGACCTCCTGCCTTCTCCAGAAGCTGGGACCCCACTGATGCTGAGGGCGTGGGGGACGCTCATTGCTGGACCTCCCCAGCCAGGTGGTCGCCAGCGGCACAGCCAGCCAGCCTTGCCCTCCATGTGGGGGCGGGTGGGAGAGCAGGCAGGTGCTGCATGTGGGGGCGGGTGGGGGAGCAGGCGGGGGCTCCATGTGGGGGCGGGCCC
>NW_006289395.1:1882577-1884408 GCF_000327345.1 Myotis davidii
CCCCCTGACTGGGAGAGGGAGACGACCGGGGCGTCCTCCCTGGTGCAGGCTCTCCCCTTGGCTGCTTGTCTAGGGGACCAGCCCTGGTGATGCGGGCACCTAGCCGGGCAGGACCGGCCCCCCCAGGCCCACCTCCTACCTGACGTCTGTCTGAGTTTGGCCCCCATTCCCAGACCTCCGATGTCCCTTCCCCTGGGGCTCCTCGTGCAATCCGATGGTCTCAGGCATCTAACCCCTTCCCCTCCCAAGCACGGAGCCTCAGTACCAGGACGTGGCGGGGACACTGAGGCAGCCTCCCCTGCTGTTGGTTCTGAGAGGGAGGCGTCCCAGTCCTCCTTCGGCTGAGGGAGAAAGGGGGAACCTCTGGCTCTAAGTTGGGTGTCCCTACGTAAGCTCAGGGTAGGGCTTTTGGGGTGTGGGAGGAGGTCACAGCCCGGATTCCTGAGGATTCCAGGGCTGGGGTGTGTGTGGCTGGGGCTGGATCTGGCCGCAGTGAGCCTCCGGCTCCTCCTCATTTAATGGAAGCTGGGCAGGGCCGCCGTGACCCCGTCTTGGGTGTGGGCGCCCCGCCGGCCCCCAGCCCGTGGCAGGTCGGCTTCCCCCGCACAGGCCCGGCCCTGCTCTCGGTTCCTTACCTTCACGGGGGCCTGGGGAACATGTGGTCAGAGCCGCGTTTTATGAAAGCAGCTGCGCCTCGTGACGCGCTCTCTGTGCCGGGAGATTTATGGGGCTGCAGAGCTTTAATGGTTTCTGTGGGGTTAGTGTCCTCCCCCATTCATCCTGGCCGCTGTCTCCGAGGCAGATGGGTGACAAGCCTCCCCGCGCTGGACAGGAAGGTATGGCGGGGTGGGGGAGGGGGCTGACCACCCAAGCCTCCTCAGGAGGGGCAGCCCGTAAATCCAGGAGACCTCCAGGAGGCAGGGACCCTCCCTGGGCCTGTGGGGGGAGGAGCACAGCGGCACTCCGGGGCCTGTGCCAAGGCCACGCCCCCAGGCTGCCCAGCAGGTTGTCCGTGTCAGGTGGGCTGGGCTGGCAGATGAATGAGCAATAACTGTATACTCGCTGACTTAGCAGCTTTCCTAGAACCTGGTCCCGGGGCCGGGACTGTGATCCCCAAATCTGCACAGGGGGTGGGGGGAGGGGAGGGCAGAGTCAGCAGAAAGCTGCCTCCTGCCCCTAACTGTCCGTGGTGGTGGCAACGCCAGGCCCTCGAGGGCCCAGAGCTGACAGGCTCCAGGCCTCCTGGGCCAGGGCTGCTGCTGGGCAGGGAGAGCG
Organism: Myotis davidii; assembly: GCF_000327345.1. NCBI lineage: Eukaryota > Metazoa > Chordata > Mammalia > Chiroptera > Vespertilionidae > Myotis > Myotis davidii. The sequence continues at coordinate 1,883,853 of NW_006289395.1, forward strand.
GCAGGCTTCGAGTGGGGGGCGGGGGGGCAGAGAGCATGTCCACTTGGGAGGGACCCAAGCAGAGAGGGACCTGGAGCTCCCCACTGCACAGGTTGCCTTTGACGCCTCATCAGTTCCCAGCGTGGGACTCTCGAGGTCAGGGCACCCGGGAAGCACAGCCAGAGGGCTGCTTCTATGAAAGACACGGGAGCCTCGTCTCAGCAGCTGGCCCCTGCCCCTGCCCCCTGCCCTTTGGCCAGAACCAGCCCGGCACTGGCACAGGCTGTTCTGGCTGACTCTGGCCTCCATGGGCTTGATCCTCAGTCCCTTCTTGTCCCCTTGGGGTCACAGCATCCCTCCAGAGCTAGGCGCAGGCTTCTGCCGGGGGACGGGCATGTGCCCCTGCCAGCGGGAGGGGCAGCGTGAGCGGCAGCAGGGGAAGTCGGTCCTCACAGCCCGCCCAGTAGCTGAGAAGGTCACCTGCATGAAAGGCCTTCCTGTGAGCCCCGGAATTGTGGGGGCGGCTGCGGGCCTGGCCGCCTGCAGGCTCCCTAACGCGCTGGCCGCTGCGGGCAGG
>NW_006289395.1:1884518-1888768 GCF_000327345.1 Myotis davidii
CATCCTGCAGACAGCAGCGGCCCCGGGTGCCACAGCTGCTGGGCGTTCTGGAGGAGCCTCACCTGAACACACGAGTTCTGGCCTCATTGGTGTCGGTTTGGGATGCCCTCAGTTTGAGGGGGCTCAGGTGTCCTGAGGACTGAGACTAGGTGGCCCGGGGCGAGTGTTGTGGGGTGTATGTAAGGGGCCCGCCCTCAGGGCCATGGTCGTGAGGTGGGCAGAGCCACCGAGGTCACCATGCCAGCGCCAGGCAGGCGATGCGCGTCCCCAGAGACCCTGGTCCTTCCCAGCTCCAGCGGCAGGGCTGTTGCCGGGCCGTGCCGTGCGGCCTGAGCGCCGGGAGCCTGCTGAGCGGCTCTGCCTGAGGTCACCGCCTCAGTGTGTATTTTGAATATTTCAGCTGTATGTGCACTGCGGGGACTTGGCCCGTGCACTGCGTGTGCAGCTCATACTTGGTGGGCTGTGTAATGTACGGAGGCGTTGCCAAGGGCAGCGGAAATGTGGACTTTTTCCAGGATAATCATGCGAATCCGACCACCACCCTCCCTGCACCTTCCCGGGCCTGTGCCGTCTCACCCCTGCCAGGAGCTGCCAGGAGCTGCCAGGCGGGAGGGGCACAAGGGCCGGTGCTTTCTCCGAACTGACCAGTGTCCCCTGAGCTGACCCCTGGATTCTCGAGAGCAGCGAGGTGTCCAGGGGTGCGTACCCCCACCCCCCGGGCTGTGTCCTCAGTGTTAAATGGGTACCCTTCTCCGTGCTGGCCGAGCCTGGGGAAGTGGGGTGGGGGCTGCTCTGGATGCCCTGCCTGGTGGTCCAGGGCAATCCTTAGGAAGAGGAAGGCGTGGCCTCGCCCAGCCAGGTCTCAGAACGCGCGGCCTCCCCAGCTCTGCTCCCACCTGGCCCGCAGCCGAGGCCCAGCACCCGGAGTCCACAGACGGGGCTCGAACGACAGACATTTATTGTCGCACAGGCCTAGAGGCTGGAAGCACTGGATCAGGGTGTCAGCAGGCCGGGCTCCTTCTGAGGCCTCTCTCCTGAGCTCGCAGGCGGCGCATTCTCACCGTCTTCATGTGGCTGTTCCTCCGTGTGTGTCCGTGTCCCGATCCCCTCTTGTGAGGACAGCAGTAGCTTCATTTTAATGTAACCACCGCTTTAAAGACGCCCATCTCCAAATATGGTCACCTTCTGGGGCACTGGGGTTATGACTGCCAACATGTGGATTTGGGCGTCACATTTTCGTGCATGACACCCACAGATGCTCAGGGCCTCGGATCAGTGCCAAGTTCTCCCACGGCCCCAGCCAGAGGCGCCTTCTGCAGCATCCTCGTCGGCCACCACTGCCCACCCTGGCTGGGACGCTGGTTGGGGGTCTGTGGTTCCAGGCAGGGGGACAGTCGCATCCGGAGGGAGGCTCATTCTGTATTCTGCTCAGTCCTGAGGAGAGGAAACCAGGGCTCTCAGGGAAGCGGGGGTGGCTCCCCGTTGCTTAGCTAAGGGGCACTCAGTTGCCACGGTGACCTCTGTCTGCACAGTCAAACACACACAACCCAGCCACTTCTCTCGGGCTGGAGGGTTCCCCGCCCCCATCAGAGTTCACACTGAGTGTTGAGTCCCTTGGTGACAAAAACATGGAAACGGTTGCCATGGCAGCCATTCTTTGGAGCCCTCAGACTGGAGTGCAAAGTTCAGGATGCCCAAGAACGGATGAAATGAAAATATGGGAAAATCTGCCACTTCCCTCACCCCAGAAGGATGCGTTGGATGGTGTTTCATGCTTCCCTGGGCCCAGCCGTCCCTGCCCCTCCCATCACCCCGGGCCCAGGCGGGGAGAGGAGAGGCCCTGGGAATGAAGGTGGCAGGGAGGCCCACAGAATCCTGGGAGGAGCCGGCCAGCCTGGGAGGCCAGGCTGAACTGTGGGTGGGCCCAGTGCCTGCAGCTGTAATTGGGCAGGCGATGACCTCTAGGCACTGCCTGGGGACATGTCCTCCTGGCTGCTGAAGTCCCCAGCCTGCTGTGACTCAGTTTCTCCATGTAATCTGGAGGGACAAGTGGCTGCCTCTTTCTCAGGGGGGACTCACACCCACTCAGCTGCCAGGGTACTCCTCAGCCTGGTCCAGGGGTGGAGGGTCCAGGGCATGCTCGGTGGGCTCAGCACCGAAGTCACCCTGTTCTGACCAAGGGGAGGGGAATATGGCCCTGGGCAGACAGACCTGGCCCAGAGTGCTGAGGTGCAGTCAGTTCCCACAGAATTCCTCTAGTCTTCCTGGACACTAGTAGACGAGGGTCTGAGTCCATTAATGGAGGTCATGGCAGAGGCCTCTCCCTTTATCCACTGGACTGGGGAGAATGAATGTGTCCCCCCACCAGCAGTTCCCCAAGTAGGCCCCATGGGGCTCTGGTGACTGAAATGTACCAAGTCGCTCCCCCCGACACACACAATTTATAGATTAAACTAGAGGCCCAGTGCACAACATTTGTGTGGGAGGGGTGGCGCAGGTGGGTGTGTCCCTCAGCCCAGCCTGTGCCCTCTCACAGTCTGGGACCCCTTGGGGGATGTCTGACTGCCGGCTTAGCAGGGACCGGGCCTAAGCTGGCAGTCGGACATCCCCTGAGGGGTCCTTAGCGCTGCCACGGAGGTGGGAGAGGCTCCAGCCACCACCACTGTGCTCGCCAGCTGTCAGCCTGGCTTCTGGCTAAGCGGCGCTCCCCCTGTGGGAGTGCACTGACCACCGGGGGCAGCTCCTGTGTTGAGCGTCCGCCCCCTGGTGGCCAGTGTGCATCATTGCAACTGGTCATTCTGCTGTTTGGTCAATTTGCATATTAGGGTTTTATTATATAGGATGCTCTGAAAAGTCCTGCAGTAAGGGAATCTCTTGACTTTGTTTAAGCCAGTATTTGAAAAATAAGCTTTTTCTTTTTTTTAAAAAAAGGTATTTTCTAGTTTTAAAAGTCTCTTAATATCTTGTAGAAATAACATTCGGTGGCACTCACTAGGGCACTGGTTCTTGGTGTGATCCCTGGGTCAGCAGCTCAGCAGCACGTGGGAATTTGTGAGAAATGCGCATTCTCTTCCACCCCAGAAACGCGTGTTTTGATAAACCCTTTGGGTTGAGAACCCATGTGCTAAGGGTGGACCATGGTGGTCTGTGAGGTCCGAAAGGTTGGCGACCGCAGTGCTAGAGAATTGGGAGGAAGGGGAATGGCCTGGAGGAGGTGAGAGGGGAGGGCGGGGAGGGAAGCATGGCAGGGATGGGGAGTGGGCAGCACACGAACCCTGGACGCTGGGAGAGGTGCTGTGGCGCCTTGAAGGGTGGGTTCAGGGTGCACTGCACCTGAGCACTGAGCTCCCACTATGGTTTTCTGAGGCGTCAAGTGCGAGGTTGTGTGTCTGCAGGTGTCATGAGCTTGGTGCTAAGTGATTGGGGCCTTGGGAAATGTCTGGGGAAGGTCACCTGAGTAGGTCCTGTGTCCCGTCCCCCTCCTACTCGCCAGCAAGGGGTATCCAGATGTGCTGAAGGCACCTGCCCTGGGCAGATGGACTCTCTCTACCCGGAGTGCTGGGCGCGGGGGTCAGTTCCGTGGTTTTCTTCTTTCCTTCCTGGACCTAAGAGGGGGCTTGTCCCCCAAGGCAGTGCTGGGCGGCTCCTTCAAAACAGGCATGAGGTGAGGCTTGAAGCGATGGCCCTGGCCCAGGTATCAGGAGGTGGGCTTCCAGGTTAGCTTTGCCACCATCCACCCCTTCCCCAGTGGGAGGCTCGGTGCAGCCACTTCCCAGCTCTGGGTGTCCTTTTTCTCCCCATCAAACAGGCTGCCCCACTGTCAGCCTCGGGGAGGGTCAGGCAGACGGGGCCCACCGGGCCACAGGAGCTGGGCACAGGGGCGGCAGCCCCCGCCCCGCGCCCACCGCCCGCCTGTGCTTCCTTGCAGCCGTCCAGATCCACATCCTGAAGGCGGACAAGGCGGGGGACTGGTGGAAGTTCACCGTGAGCATCATCTCCGTGTACAAGCAGGGCGCGAGCCGCATCCGGCGCGGTGACCAGAGCCTGTGGATCCGCTCGCGGGACATCGCTTGCAAGTGCCCCAAGATCAAGCCCCTCAAGAAGTACCTGCTGCTGGGCAACGCGGAGGACTCGCCGGACCAGAGCGGCATCGTGGCCGACAAGAGCAGCCTGGTGATCCAGTGGCGGGACACGTGGGCGCGGCGGCTGCGCAAGTTCCAGCAGCGCGAGAAGAAGGGAGAGTGCAAGAA
>NW_006289395.1:1888899-1892210 GCF_000327345.1 Myotis davidii
GCCTGACACGGAACGCGGAACGCGCAGGTGGAGCCGCACCTGCGGCTGGCGTACGGTTACGGAGAAGGGGACGTGAGGAGGAGAACTGTGAATTCTCAGGCCCCCAGTTGGGCCAGGGGCTGAGCGAGCCCGGCCAAACCATCACCCAAACGTAAAAGACTGAAAATCCCTCCCTTTTCCCTGACCCTCCTTTGTCACAGGACCCCCTGGTTGGGACAGCTTGGGCCAGGCATTTGGGGGCAGCAGGGTTCCCCATGCAGGCGGTGGTCCGTTACCACCTGCTGCACTGGTCCTCCTGGGTGGGGTGAAGCAGGAGCTCTTGCTGGCCCCAACCCCCCCCCGCCCCCCCGGGTTTAGGTGCAGCCCAGGATTCTGGCCCAGGCAGAGGGCGGTGGACCGAAAGACACCCCTGAGAAGCTCAAGCCGGGTGGTCATGCCTCACTGAGCTGCCTGCCGGAGGAGGCACGGGGAAGGCACAACCTCCCAGGGAGTTTCCTCTTTGGAAACTTGGAACCAGCCCCTTTATGACATTTTCCAGGGGAGGGGACGGGCTCGGGCTGGGTTTATGGCAGTGACACTATTTGTGTAATGACATCAGCTCCCACCAGGCCCCTCAGCAGTGTTTGCAGCTGGGAAGGGCCTGGATGGGTATGGAATGCAGGCTGCAAAGGCGGTGAACCCGGCTGGGGGAAGGGGCTGGCTGAGTCAGGACCGGGTCTGTTGGCTCAGCAGGGCACAGTATGCCCGCGCCATGGGCAGGCAAGGCCAGGAATGACCAGGTTCGGGGAACCACGGAAACCATGACCACTTCCTGCTGCTGCCCTCACTCCTGGCTCCAAGGGGCAGCGGCTGCTGGGCCGAGAAAGCCCACTACAGCTGCCCAGCTGCCTGCACCTGTCTTGGTCTACCCCAGGCAGAGCCTTGCCTGCCCTTCCCGGCTGTCCCCTTTGTGCTCTCCCCTTTCCAAAGCTCAGAGACACTGCCTTCAAGCAGGCAGCCCCCACAGGGCCTGTTCCTATGCCCGGGGCCCACGGTCTCCCTTCCTGAGCTCTCGGCACCTGGCGCAGAGTTAGCGGCCTGGCTTCCTCCTCACTCAGGACACTGGCTTCACTCTCCTTCGAGTTTGCCTGCTCAGAAGGGTCACACTGAGTGTGAAGGTGCCCTGTGGTCCGGCCCGCGTCCGGGCTGACGTGTAGCGAGCACCTGTCCTGTGCCTGGCACTTTACCCCCCAGCCCCGTGAGACAGGGATCCTTGCCCATCTCACCAGCGGGGAAACGGAAACGCACGTGCCCAAGGCCACCAGGAAAGGCGGCAGAACTGGACTCGCAGTACAGGGCCAGGCTTGCTGACCACGGCCCTGCTGCCCTGGCCCGCTGCGCACCAGCTCCCACAGCAGCTGCGAGGGGTGCTCCTGGGAGGTCGCCAGGGAGACACTGGCCCTGGTGGCACCTGGCGAATGGAGTGTGTGGGGTGGGCGCAGTGACAGCTTCAGAGGTGGAGCAGGGGTGGTGGGTGAGGCGCACAAACACAATTTGTAGGTTAAAGGCTCTGAAAGGGGCCTTGGCTGATCTAAGACACAGCAGAAAGGACATTTGGCTGCCTGGGAGGTGGGGGTGGGTTTGGGGTGTGTGTGTGGAGGGATTCCAGGAGAGACTGGCTGGCAGAGGTGCCCCTGTGGGGGAGAGGACAGAATGGCCCTGGGGAGGGATATTTGTCTTCCCTGACTCCAGGCCCAAGACGGGAGCATAGGGACCGCTCTCCTAGCAGTGAGCCCTCTGACGCCAGCGCCGTTTGCCGAGTGCCATTCGCACCTCGCAGGCCTTGGCGTTTTGCTGGCCCACAGTCCTGTAAAGGCACTCACTGCTTGGGCTGGTCCTGTTCTGTTTACACCGGTCTGGCTTCTCTGCCTGCCTGTCCAGAGGGGTGTGGCAGCCCCGCCACCTCCCACCCTGGGTCTGAGTCACCCAGGTCCATCCGAGGGCCAGCACGGGTGGTCTCCGAGGCCCCTAGGTCTGGAGCCAGCAGCCTGCCAGGCAGTAATACATCTTGCTTTAAACTCAACCAGCCTCACCCTCCTGCTCTGCCCCTGAGGGCACAGGCCACCCAATCCACCCAGCAGCCTGGCCCCTGGGCCACGTGTCAGGGCGGCCGGATTTGTCACCACAGGCCTCCGCACCTCACTGACCCTGCCGGAACCCAGCCCCCAGCTTCAGCGGCGAGGACCCCTCCCTGAGGAAGCACCTCTTCCACGAGGAGATGAATAGGAACTGAGGTGTGCCCGTTTGTACAGTTAGGAAGGGATGTAAAATGAACTAGATTTTGATTCTGAAGAGTGTATTAACCAGAATTGTGATATGTAGGTATTTGAAGAAAAACACCAGATTAGTCCTTTTTTTGTTTTAAAAGATTCCCCACTTGTCCTTTTTCTTACCTGCTGGGTGGTCTGGAGCCCCTGACAGCGGAGTGGCTGCCTTACTGAGTGCAGTAAAGAGGATGGGGTGGAGGGAGGGGGACACGGGCTGCCCGGACTCACCTGCAGCCCTGCTTCTGTCCCGAGCAGGGCGGGAGGCAGCCCCGCCAGGTCCTGGGAAATGGGCAGGAGGCTGTGAGCTGCCCCAGGCCCCCAGTGACCTGGAATTCCGCCTCCACAGTAGCGCGCAGGAAATGGGTATCGACTTTCTTGGGTTGGCCCCAGTTTGGAATGAGAACGAAATCGAGAAGATTCTGAGCGATCAGGAAATGATCCCTCCAGGAAACTGAAAAACATTGGGACCTCAATGCTCAAAGGAAGCGCTCCTCTCACACCCCACGAGGGAGACTGAGAATAGACCAACTAGACTCACCGGTGGGGTTCCTGGGCCACGGTTCACAGCCACAGACATGCCATACCCCAGGGGCGTCACAGTGTGTACTCTGAGGCCTCGCCTCTGCCCCCCAGCCAGCCCACTCCTCATTCGCCATCCCCACCCCCAGGTGCACTAGCCCCCTCCCCCTGCGTTCCAGAATTCTGTTCACTCAGAATGGTAAATGTTTAGTGGTGACCATGACATTGGGTCAGTGCTCCTTTCCAATGCATACTAATATATTATGGTTATTATATATGAATATATTTAATGACATGGAAAAAGTTGTGGATTTTTTAAAGTTTTTTTGTTTGTTTAGAGTTGTAATGGACCCAGATGGAACTTGTAACGTGGGCCCCACATGATAGAACTAAATGCAGATATCAATTAAATAAACTCTTGTACACTGTTCCCTGTCTCCCGGTCTTCACTGGTGGTCTGAGCTGCGGGAGGTGGGGGGGGGGGGG
>NW_006289395.1:1892462-1896002 GCF_000327345.1 Myotis davidii
TGATGTTTCTGGCTCTCTATCCCTCTCCCTTCCTCTCTGTAAAAAATCAATAAAATATATAAAAAAAAAAACAAAAAAGGAAAAGGCCGCTTTGCTGCGAAGTCCTGGGGCCAAAAGTCTCTCAAATGGGTTGAGCTGTATTTAACACTCTGAGTGCCAACCAATATCCTAGGAACTATGCTAAAATTGCCAAGGCATTTTTGCTGATTTTATAGCAGTTTAGGAAAAAAATTATGAATCTCAAGTAAATGACGTTACATATTCAAAAACTTAAAGGAAACCTTTACTACATTGACAAATTAGCAATATCATCATCACTAATAAAAGCAGATTTAGAAGTGGACGCCATTTCGAAGCTTTGATAGCGCTCCCGGCACTTTTGGAGGAAGACAGCGGAGAGCCACTGGGGGGCATGCGGGAGAGGAGAGGACTGCAGGTCTTTGTGCCATTTAAGGAACATGGATTCTGCGCTAAGAACTCCCAGCAGGACAGCCACTGGGTTCCCACAGCCTGGGACAGAGCTCCAACTACCAAAAAACAGATAAATAAAAAACAAAAAGGAGCCGAACCGGTTAGAGCGGCGGCCTGCGGACTGAAGGGTCCCAGGTTTGATTCCGGTCAAGGGCATGTACCTGGGTTGCAGGCACATCCCCAGTGGGGGGCATGCAGGAGGCAGCTGATCGATCTCTCTCAAAATGATGTTTCTGGCTCTCTATCCCTCTCCCTTCCTCTCTGTAAAAAATCAATAAAATATATAAAAAAAAAAACAAAAAAGGAAAAGGCCTTTGCTGCGAAGTCCTGGGGCCAAAAGTCTCTCAAATGGGTTGAGCTGTATTTAACACTCTGAGTGCCAACCAATATCCTAGGAACTATGCTAAAATTGCCAAGACATTTTTGCTGATTTTACAGCAGTTTAGGGAAAAAAATTATGAATCGCAAGTAAATGAAGTTACATATTCAAAAACTTAAGGAAACCTTTACTATGTTGACACATTTAGCAATATCATCATCACTAATAAAAGCAGACTTAGAACTGGACGCCATTTCGAAGCTTTGATAGCTCCTGGCACTTTTGGCGAAAGACAGGAGTGCGATTACGCTCCCCGGCACTCTAGGGGTTACTTCCGCCCAAACCATCCCTGGGATCCTTACCACTCCTTGGGGCTCCAGGTCCCGCACCGCAGGGGCGGGCACACAGGTACTCTCCCCACCTGACCCCAAACCTGCAAGCACAGGCTTTGCCTCTCACAGAACATTTCCTGGAAGCCAAGAGGAGACTGGGGAGAAGACAGCAGGGTTAGTCAAACTCGGGAACGTTTCGGGCCATTGCTCAAGGCTTGTGCGGTGCAGGGCCGGGACTGAGTTCACCGGGTTTCTGAGAAACCATATTTTAAATCTCCAAATGGTTGTGATTTCTTTATTACACAAACAATGCAGCCATTAGGAACACGTTGTGTTGCTATGCAGCGCGGCCGATCGGCACCAGCAGGCTGTCATGTCTGCACCCGGCTGTTCTGTAGACAAGTCTCCGCCGTGGGGCTGGGCTGGCCCCTCAGCCGATTCCGCTGGCACCTGGGAGGTGTGGAGCCCGTGCCTGTGGCGTGGGGCGCTGGATGTGGTGCCCTCGCCTCTCCTCAGGAAGAAACAGGCCAGCCCAGCTCCGCACCGGGTCCAGCTGGGGCCCAGGAGCCAGGGGTCAGAGCCGGGGCAGCCCCAGACAGGCTGGCCTTGCGTCCCCACCAGTCCCAGGAGTCAGTCCCTGCTGGAGTGGCACTTCCTGCCCCTGGGTGGTCGGGGCGGAGGCAGGTCTCGGGTGGCCGGGCAGGCCAGGAAGAAAACCCGCACTTTCTGCAGCATCGGGCTCTTCCCAAGGCCCGTTCGGACCCAGCTGGGCCCCTGCAGGGCTGAAGGCTGAGAGGCCGGGCCAGAGTTTGTGCTGCACTCAGAACTCTCCCAGCTCTGGTCATTCTCTTCACGGGCCCAGTCCTCCCGATGTGGTTGGTGCCTGTCCTTCCTAAAGACGCCGTCTATGATCGAGGGGCCTGTCCTTGGGGACGCCTCCCCTGCCGGGCCCTGTGCTGGCAGCGGCAGCCCGTCCCAGGCTGGAGGGAGACAGGTTGGTCAGACACACTGGGGTGTGATGGAAGCTGCTGCCTCCGGCCCGCCTCACTCTCTACGGAGAGAGGGCATCGACAGAGGCCACGCTCACGCAGGGCGTAAGCTGGGTCGCTGCCAAGAGCTGGCTAAGTGGTCAGGAAGGTCCACGCTGGAGGCTGGAATGGTTAGGCACCAGGAAGCCGAGTGACCCCAGGACTCGGGGCCCAGCGCAGTCCAGTCCAACGCCCAGGGCCTGCCGGGTGCCAGGCCTCCCAGGGCCTCTGGCCGTCAGAGACGCGCTCCTTCCTGAGGCCCGCCCCGCCCTTCCTGACGTGCTGCCTCCTTATGGCAGACACACTCCTGGGTTTCAGACTTCGTTGCACAGACACCTCTTCTCTGCTCTTTTAAGACTAAATAAAGACGTAAGAAATACGCCAAGGAAAACTGGGAGTGGGCACCGAACAGCCAGTGAGAAACACAGCGCCGGACAGATGAACTCATCGCTTTATCAGACCGAGGCTCACCGGACAGCAGCTCCTTTCTGCAAAGAGGTGACTTGGGCAGAAGTCGGAAGTACAGAGCAACGAGAGGAAAGGTGAATCCTGGCCCCTCTTTTTAAATAAAGGGGGGGGACTCCACTCAACCCAGGGGGCTATTGACTAGATAAACGATGGTCTTCAGTCTTTGCCAAGGGCTCTCATGCCACCCGAAGCTGGAGCAGCAGGGGTGAGGGCTCAGGGGAGCCAAGGAGAGGCAGGGGGGCTGGCGGGCGAACTGAGGGTCGGGGCTCTGCGGGCCCAAGAGGTCAGGAGCAGACCGGCCTGGGGCTAATATAGACTAAGCTCAGCTACAGTTAATCAAGTTTCAACGGAGCAGAAGTCCCCACTGTAACCAGCTATCTGGATTCCTTTATATGGTATCCAGACTAGAAATGCTTATAATTAATAACCAGTTAAGTTAAACAATACTTACACTGTTATTTCACTCAAGTCTATTTCCACTGAAAAAACGCCCGAGGTATGGGCGCCACATCCCGCCCTCGCCTTTCCTCTCTGCTCCGTGAGGTCTCGCTGCTCACAGGGCAGGCTCAGAGCAAGGCCACCCGGCTGCGCTCCTGGCACCTGTGAGGGGAAGGGCAGGCCTTCCCAAACCCGGCCAGACAGTGCCACCTGACGTTAGCTGTCACCCTAGAGTGGCTCCAGGCAACAGACCCCCAGAGTGACTGGGGAATGCCTCGCCACTTCCGGTCTGCCCTTCGCTGCAGAGTGGGGTGACTGTCTCCTGGGAGACGTGCACCCCAAGAAAGCTAAGTAAGGAGCAGGGTGCCGTCCTGCCCAGCACGCCTTCCTCTGGGCGCGCACTGCCTGAGTCTGGATGGCAGGTCCCTGCAGTCCGACCTGGCCAGGCTTCCACCCCCGCCATCCCCCGTGTCCCCCATCCCCT
>NW_006289395.1:1896054-1897377 GCF_000327345.1 Myotis davidii
TGCTGTCCGGGTCTCCGGGCTGCAGAGCTGGCGGGCCTCGGGCCCACTCCTCCCGAGAACAGAAGCTGTTGTGTGCAGACATCAGCTCAGTGTTTGGCTTGAAAAGGCCTTTCCGTGCGGCGGAGCCAGAACGCCGTGGCTCCGGTTCAAAGACGCCCACGAGTTGCCGGGCTCCGTGCTGAGCAAGTCAAGAGGAGGTGAGAAAGTCAAACAGACCTTCAATGCAGCCTCCCATGAGCCCCAAAGTGGGGGCTCCAGGGAGACACTGTTTACAGATTTGGGGTTTTGCACGACACACTGAAAGCCGTGGCTCTCAGATTCCTGATCTGCTGTGGGTGATCCATCGGCAACCACTTTGCTCCCCGCCCCCCAGCAGAATGCACCCCTGGCCCCAGTCCAGCACGGCTCCTCTCCTTCCGATCCTGCCCATCCCGAAGCACGCCTGCTCCCTTTCCTCTCCTGGGCTCTGCAATCCAGTTCCCCAACAGACAGTGTGGCTCACTCCTACCTGCCTCCGCTCCCAGCCCCCTCACCCCATCAGTCTGTCCACAGGGGGTCAGGTGACGCCCTCGTGTGCGAAGGTGCCCACAGTATCGAGGAAACCCACCAACCATCCCCGGGACTCCCCCGCACAGGCCTGTCCTCTGCTTTGCCTCAGGGAAGTCTTGTGCTTTGGAACCTGCCCCATCACCAACGCAAATTCTTTCCCCTTTTGCCAGAGAGGGCCAAGCAAGGCTGGCGGGCCCTGCCTTTCTGCACAGGCAGGAGAGGCACGGAGCTGGCCCTCTGCCCTGAGGGTCGGGGCTCTGCTGGCCCAAGAGGTCAGGAGCAGACTGGCCTGGGGCTAATACAGACCAAGCTCAGCTACAGTTAATCAAGTTTCAACGGAGCAGAAACTTTAGGTTCTCCAGCCTCCTCTCACCTGGAGAACTCGCCAACACCCCCAGGGGCCGGATCGCCCGCAGGCCTGCTCCCTGTCTGCCCTTTCCATGGGGGCACTCATACGCTGGGTTGCCAGACCCAGGTTAGGAGCCGAATAAGGCCCCTGACTCCATACACCCGCCTTTCTTTGAACCCTAAACAGTACTTCCCAGACGACCTCTTCCCTCCCCACCACCTCATGCACCGGCCGCATTCTGGCTGCTGATCAAGTTGTTTCAGCCTTGGAAACGGTACTGTCACCGCAGAAATGAGAGAAACTGTGCCTCTGGGTCTGAAGGCAGCTCCGCCGAGTCCAGAGAGGCTGCAGCAATGGCAGCACCACCAGGAGCGGCGCGCCTGGAGGGACGTGGGCCGGGAGCTGGGTACACACTGACACCGCGC
>NW_006289395.1:1897404-1904535 GCF_000327345.1 Myotis davidii
TTTCCTACATGACACACGACTTCCTAGCAGACCAGACATTCCCGGTTACTCACTGCCTGTGCGCTCGGTACCATCCCCCAGGGCGCCAGCGCACTTTGGGGTGGGTGGGCTCCACTGTAGCCGTGGCAGCGCCCACTCGAGGAACCTTGGGCTGGCACAGAAACGACCGAGGCTGACCCGAGAGACTCCGTCGGCTCCGGGGCTGCCACGCAGTTTGCAGTGACCGAAGCCACGCACATGGAGAGTTCAGAGCTTTGAGGGGATTTATTGAGAGCGGCTTCCGTGTATCAAAAGGTGCTGAGCTTTTCTCCGTCGCCGGCAGGAGTCCAGCTGGTGGCCCCGCTATTGCCTCTAGCTGGTAGGCCAGACCGCAACCACCACAATGGCCACGAGCAGCAATAAAATCACCATTATCATCCCTGAAAAACAGAAGCAGGAGAGACCCCGCTGAGTGATCTGCGTGGACGAGCATCCCGCGCCCTGAGCACCTTCAGGGAGGACGGCAGGTGCCGTCCATCTGCTCCCCGGGAGCCTTGACTTTGTGCTTCGAGGTGTGTTGGGCGCCGGCACCCAAGGGCACGGCCGCTGCAAACTCTGCTGTGGGCAGTGGGTGCAGAAGGGAGGCTCCGGGGATGCTGGCGAGTCTGCAACCCACCACCTCGAGAGTTGTGCAGCAAAGTGCAGGAGCTCCTGACAGCAGGGCTGGGGGGGACCCAGGGAGGGCCCCCATCCAGCACTGTGTACGCTCGGCCCCCAGGGCTAGCTTCTGTGTGCAGCCTGACCCTGTTCCCTGTTTGCACTGATGAGACACCGAGAAAGGAAAGGGCTTCTGAGTTTACAAAGAAATTCATTCTAGAATCCGTTATCTCCACCATCCACACAGCTCTGCCTTTTCTTCTTGAGCCCAAGATACTTATGTCATCCATCTGTGAAAAGACGCAATAGAGGGGCTTTTCTTCACATGTACATTTTTGTTAGTGTTTCTTCTGTTTTATTTCCTAACATTTCTTGGCTGGGAGACGAAGGCCAGCATCAGCCCTCAGGCCAGGCTGCTCCCTGTCTGTGCCCAGCTCCACCCACACTACCACCTGCCAACCCCACCCGCCTCTCAGCGCATCCTGGGACAGGCCTGCCCACTCTTGCAGCGCTGATGAGGAGGCCCACGAGAATGCCCACCCTTCGCTCACTGACTCCCACGCTTCCCGGTGTGTAGTGAGTGCTGACCACACCAGGCACCTGAGGCCAGCATATGCCAGAGGTGGGCATGGGTACCACAGAGCAAGCACTCAATCGTTTGCCTCCTGAAGGATCCCTGAGCACTGAGGCCCCAAGAGGGAAGTGAGCAGCAGATGGGGTAAAGCACCTGAAAATGCGCTATAAAGTAACAGTGAGTCGAGCCCACAGGCCCACGTGGTCGTGGCCACCAGGGCTGACCACCTCAGACCGAGGAGCTGTTTTTGGAGAGGTCAGGGTCCTGAGAGTTCAACAACTTATTCTCTCATGGGAAGCCATCAGCTAGAAAACCACTGGTCACATCTGGCTCTTTCAATTAATTAAAAGGAAACAGAGTTAAAAATTCAGTGCCTCAGTTGCACTAACCCTATTTCAAGTGCTTTAGAGCCACACGTGGCCAATGGCTACCATATTGCCAGAGACAATAAAGACCATCATCATGGAAAGTTCTTTCCGACAGAACTGAGAGTGTGGGGCTTTGATTATCTTATTCACTGCTGCACCCCAGCTCCCACGACAGTGCCTGGTGTGGGACTCAATACATAGCTGTTGAATAAATGAATGACGGGCTGCTCAATGCCTTTTCAACACTCACTCTACACTTGGATAGCTTCCCACACTGGGAATTCTGTTTTTCCCTCTTCTTGAGTCAGTTTTGTTAAGTTATATTTTTCTGGGAAATTGCCATTTTTTTTTCTGAGTATTTAAAAATACTGGAATAAAACTATTCATTGTATTCTTATAATTTAAATACTAGGCTAAATCTATAGCCCTGGCCGGGTAGCTCAGTTGGTTAGAACATCGTCCCAATACACCAAGGGTTTGATCCCCTGGTCAGGGTACATACAAAACTCAACCGATGAATGCATAAATAAGTGGCACAACAAAGTGATGTTTCTCTCACTCTCTAAAATCAATCAATAAAAATTTAAACGCTATGCTATATCTATGTCCTTCTGTTTATTTCTAACCATTATTTGTGCTCTTTTCTCTTGACTAGCCTTGCCACAAAGTGTGCCTGTTTACTAATCTTTTCTAAGAAAAAGTTTTGACTTTGACAATCATGTCTCATTTATTTTCTGTTTTATTAATTTTCTGCATTTACTTTCCTTAATCCTACTCTCCTGGATTTACTTTGCTGTTCCTTCTCTAACTTCTTGAGTTGAAAGTTAACTCATTCACTTTCAATCTTCTAAATATTACCCCTCTAAACCTATAATTTGATATGAAATAAACATTGTTAGTTTCCAAATTATAAATATTTTTTAAAATTTCACCCTGACCAGATAGCTAGCTCAGTTGGTTAGAATGTTGTCCCAATAGGCCAAGGTTGCAGGTTTGATCCCCGGTCAGGGCACATACAAGAATCAACCAATAAATGCATAGATAAGTGGAACAACAAATCGATGTTTCTCTCTCCCCCTTCCTCTCTCTAAAATCAATAAATAAAAATTTCAACAATTACTTCTTTGGCCCAATAATTATTTAGAAGTGTGTTTTAACATTTCCAATTCATTGAAACATACTTATCAGAATGTGATAATAATACATGCTCTATATTTTGATGTGAAAATATCTGTGATTTCTATTAGTGACAAAGTCATAAGTTCTAACACAACTGTTGCCTGTTAACTGTCTTCTTAATTGAAGAAAATGCTAAATATCCATCAGAGGTTAGTGAGAATAAGAATGCAATCAGCTTTCCCCTCCCCGTTCAGACTCCTGAATTCCAGCACAGATCCCAGGGTTCACTGAAGTTCACAGGGTGAATTTACAACCCACCCATGTTGGCACAGCACACCCACAGCTCTGAGTCCTGAGGAGCGGCTTAAAAATGTGCGGCAAGCTCCCCTGTCATCGCCCTGTGGCAAGGGGCACATGTTTTCGAAGACACCCACCCCCTTTCTTTGCCGGTCCAGGCTTTGAGAGCACTCCCTCTGGGGAGCTGAGATCTCCCTCCAGCTTTATGTGGACATACACCTTTCTGCATCGTGGGCTGGCAAACCATGGCCCAGGGGCCACATCTGGCTTGTGGGCTATTTTTGTATGATTCATAAGCTAAGAATGGTTTATATATATTTAAAAGGTTGTCAAAAAAGCAGCCCAGTTCAGGGGTTGAGCATCAACCTATGAACCGCGAGGTCATGGTTCGATTCTCGGTCAGGGCACATGCCCGGGTTGTGGGCCCGATTCCCAGTGTAGGGCGTGCAGGAGACGGCCAGCTGATCAAGGATTCTCTTTTATCATCGATGTTTCTCTCTCTCCCTCTCCCTTGTTCTCTGAAATCAATAAAAGTATGTTCAAAAAAAGAAAGAAAGAAAAAGAAGATGCCACACTGTCCGTGCTCTGCGAAGCCTCACTTACTGTCTGGCCTTCACAGAGCTGGGCCGAGCCTGCTCTCTGTCGCTGTGGCCGACAGTGACCCAGCTGCACATCAGTCGCTCATCCAGGTGCCGGTTTCCGGTTCTCTCTCCATTTGTTTCATCTGGGGATTTCCTGTCTTCCTTGTAAATTCAGCTAAGCCTTAACATTTTAGGGGGTGTTGTAATATTTTATCTAGCACTTCAAGATGCTTATAGTGAGGGGTGTGTGTGTGTGAAGATGATCTCCATCCATCTTCTTGCCAGAACCGGAAGAACAAATCTTCTCATTCGTTTCTGCCTCCAGAAACACCTTTAGGTTGATCACGAGCTCCACGTGGGCAGGAATCCCCCTACTTCCGGACGGGGGTGAAAGGCTTACACTGCACACACAAAATATCATGGGAATGGGGGAAGCAGACAGTGAGGTGGGGCGTCAGGGGCGAGGGCTGTCCCCCAGAGCCCGGGCGGACCCTGAGACCGGGGGGGCGGGGGGAGCGGGGGGTTTAGGAAAGCAGAGCTCATGAGTGGTGCGTCGGGGAGAAGGGCCGTCACGTGCTCAGGTGGGTCCGAGCCGGAGCACACGAGGCCGAGGGGCGCCTGGGGCAGCAAGGGTCCCGGACTGAGGCTGCGATGGCCCAAAGGAGAGGCCGACGCAGCAGAACAAGTGATGAGAACAAAGAACTCGAGAACAGTGACTGGTTGGGAAACAGAATCCTCACACCCGGTTCCAGTGTAAACACACGGAACGGTCAGTCCCAGGGGAGAGCCTGCGCCGTCTCCCGCTTGGGCCACTGCAGGGACTGACCACCGCTCCCGTCACCCAGCGCAGCCCCCACAGTTCAGCTGGAATGGGAATCAGATCCGGCGACTTCCTGGCGTGAAGCTCTCCGATGGCGCCCTCGCCAGTTTGACTCAGAGGATAGAGCAATGGCTAGTGGACTGAAGGGTCCCAGGTTCGATTCCTGTCAAGGGCACGCACCTGGGTTGCAGGTTTGATCCCCAGCCTGGTCAGGGCGTATGTGGGAGGCAACCTATCGATGTGTCTCTTTCACACTGATGTTTCACTCTGTCTCTTCCCCTCCCTTCCACTCTCTCTAAAAATCAATGGAAAAATACCCTCAGGTGAGGATGAACAACAACAAATTCTCCGACAGCTTCAGCTCAAGTCCAAACTCTTCCCAGTGGTTACAAGGCCCTGTACAGGCCAGCCCTTCCACCCCTGAGCCACACTACACCTGTGGTCTAGCCACCCTGGCTGTGGGTCCTCAGGGGGGCGAGTTCCTTCTCACCACCAGCCTGTTCTCTTGCCATTCTTTCTGCCCAGACAACGCTGCACACTCTTGGCCCAGTTAATCCCTCCTCGTCCCCCAAATCTCACGAGGGTCACTCCCTCGAGGAGCTCCAGCAGACCGTTGTCCCTCTTGCTGTCCCCCTCTCTCTCTGTCGTGGCCCTTCCCACATCCTAGCTTAGGTCCTCAGTGACTAGCTCCTCCGCTGGCCCGTGAGCGTCCAGGCACCGCGCCTGTCTAGTCCACCACCCGACCCCCAGTGCTGGGAACAGAGCCTGGCTCCCGAAAGGGGCCCAGCACATTCTTTTTTTATGTAACAAATAATGTACTGAGTGCCTGGGCGGCACAAGAGCCGATGAAAAGGACACAGAAGCAATGGTCGGGAGTGAGAGGGAAGCTGAGAAAGGTGTCAAGGAGGCCAAGAAAGGAGACAATTCAACAGGTCAGTGCTGGTCTCCAAACTCCGGCACAGGGTTCGCTGAAGGGTGGGCGGGTCCCTTGGAACTATTGTCAATTCCGCATTTCTCCTTAAGCTGCTGACTGCTCTTTCACAGAAACTGTGAGTTATACAAATGGTGCCACAGTGAAGGTGTGACAGGGTACACAATACCTGTGAAAAATGGAAGCACTTCAGCCATTGACACCAGAGATGGTGTCACTTGATAATATGTGATAAACTGGGCTCTTGTCCGGAGATGAAAAGGGAGACCCGGAGAGCAATGCCCAATAAGACTCTTACATTTCAAACCCTTTCAGAACAAACAGGGGCCTCTGGGGAGGAGAGTCTCAATAGATTTAAGCAAACCGCTGTGCACAGAGGGCCAGCGAGGAAGTCATTCCGAGACCGCAGTGACAGTGATAAGCAAAAGCCAGTTGTGGCCTTTGGATTCTGTTGGACAAGAGCAGGTGTTGACACACCTTATCGCCGCGGTCCTCTCTCTGTAAGGAGTGTGGCTTTCCTGGAATGTGACCGCGGCTCTGGCACCTTTCCTGAATGGAGGCTCTCTCCTCTAAAGCATTTCACAGAGGAGCCCGGGCCTTCTGGAAGCCGGGAGAGCTCAGCCATGCTGTGGGGGGGACATTCACATGCTGGGTCTGCGCTGGCAGCCATGGGCGGAGGAGGGGTGCAAGGGGGTCGCCTCGCTGAGTTCTCAGCAGCAGAGGACTCTCATCTCTTCCAGGAGAGGGAGAGGGGGTTCTGGGAGGTGGCTCTCCTCTGTAAGGCCCTATAGCAGGGGTGGGGAACGTCCGGCCCCTGGGCCACGTAAGGCCGGTGAAATCACTTGGTCTGGCCCTGCCAAGGCATTAGGGGTGAGTTAATGAAATGTTTGACCAAATCCAGCAGCTAATGTTTAAGTTGATAATGTTGTATGGCTCGAGAACGATGTTATAAATATCCACGTGCCCTGGGCAGAAGAAAGGCTCCCCACCCTGCCCGACAGCAAGAGGAAGAGCTGGGCTGAACCCGGGGGGACTGACCCTGGGCCACACTCTCGCCCTTTCTCTGCATCGGGGGCCTGTGCGGGGGACCCTGTCTCCCACAGTGTGGGGTTGATCAGGGAGAGGCCCAGACTTCTTTGGGCCGCAAAACTGGTATAAAGAGGTCCTTCTGTCTTGCCTTCTCCTCTTTTCTTTCTCCTCCCTTCCTTCCTGTGTCTTCCTATGGTGAAAAAATGTAAACAGATACAAAAGGAGACAGAGTATAACGGGCTGTGGTGACCGCAGCACTCAGCTTTAACAAAGACCCATTCATGGCCCGTCTGTGGACACCTCACCCGCCCCTGCCCGTGCGTTCTTCTGCAGCACGTCCAGAGCCACTTCTAGTGAACACGTCAGTAAGCACCACTGCAAAGGCAGCATGAAAACGAAGACGCCGCGGCCACACAGTGCGGGGCTCACAATTTCTTAGAGGCGGGAGGTGTCCGCTGGGCAGAGCAGGACCCCGTCCCAGTGGGAGGGCCAGAGCGCCTGCGGTGCCAGGAGAACCTGCTGGCATCCATCACCTGGGAGAGAGCGCCTCCTTCTCCTGCCTCAGAGGAATGCTTCAGCCTCGGGGGCTGGTCCTCCATCCCAGCCAAGGAAAGAGCTGACATTTCAGGACGAGGAAAGACAGTTGAACATCTGGGAAGCTGCCAACTTCTCAGACAATGGATGCTCTCTGCCCCAGCCCCGCGCAGGAACACCTGGCGAGCTCCTGACAGCGGATCACTTCCTCCGCTTCGCTCGGCCCCGCGGGCGGCGGCGGC
>NW_006289395.1:1904672-1906167 GCF_000327345.1 Myotis davidii
GCCGCTTACGGGGGCGGGCAGAACTGTTTCCTTCGGTCAGTTTACCAGATGAGTATTACTCAACCACTTACAATATTTACAAGTCCAGCTCAGAGCAATTAAAGAAAGATGTAAGAAAATAAACTCCTTTCCAAACAGGGAAAGGACATGAAACACAGTCTCTCAGGAACAGGGCTGTGTTTTCTGAAGATTGTTCCTCTGGATTAATGGTCCCTATTTCTTCCCAGGGAAACACTGGACCCTGCAAATTATGGAGGCTGTGCTGCCAACACCTCTGCCTCAGCTGAGCGTAGGTAACAGCTCCGTGCTCACTAACAAGGAAGAGGAGAAGAGGGGAGAGGAGGGGGCGGGGGGGTGGAGAGTGAGAGAGAGAGACACCTCCATACTGGACACCTCTCCCTTTAGCTGTAGGAAATGTGGTAGATGAGGATGGTGGGAGAGGAGGGAGATGGGGGGAGGGGTGGCGGCAGGGGATATGAAGGGCAAGTTTATCTAAAAGTCTTTTTACCTGGTTTTGTTTATCACAAGGAAAGTCATGCTGGTCGCCTGCTGTTGGTTGTTTTGAACCAAAATACATACTCCCCTGTCTGCCGGCTCTCCCCAGTGGAGCCGTCAGGGCCGACAGACCACTCTCATGCACTGGTAACCCCCAGACCCACGGGGGAGCATTGCTGCAAGGATCCTGCAGGTGTCTGCCCAGCTGTGCCCACCGCTAGGTGACATTTGCTTAAGTATTAGCTGTCAGATGCTTGCAGCAGACTCCCGAGTTAAGGTGGGGAATACGCAGGAGAGAAGACAAAACTGGAGTATTTGTTTTCAAAAGTTCATGTAAATGTTCCCTTTAATCCCATTACTGGGCAAATAAGCGGAGAGAAGAGCAGACGCCTGCAGAGGTGAATATATTGACATTCTGACTTTCAGCTGAATGCCTGGAGGCCTGCGGCCACCCTCCAGATCCCCCTCGGCCTAAGCTGCCCGCTCTGAGCTGTTTGCCGGTTGCCGCCGGCGTGGGCACCTGCCACCTGCCTCCAGCGCCTCCAAGCTCAGCTGCGCTGGGAAACCGCCATGGGCCTTGGGCTTGCCCAGAACGGGTGGCGGGTGGCAGGCCCCGAGTCGTCCGGGGACTGTGTCACACCAGGTCCCACATTTCATTTCCCACCACAGAGCTTCCAGGAGACACGGTGATCAGTCCTCCCTGACTTGCTGAGTCGGCTCTGTTCTTACCGGCCCTTGCCCACCCCTCCAGGCTCGCCCTCTCTGTTGGTGGTAACCCTCCCTTGCACGCAGCTCAGAGGCGCCATCTCCTCTGCTGACCTCACATCCTCTTCCCCTCTGCTTCTCCTCAACACACCCCCCACCCCCGGCCCCGGGGCCAAGGCGCTGCACTCAGCTCAGCTCCCATTCCTCCGGCAAGACCCTGGAGTCAGGTAAGCGCAGCCAGGCTGCTGCTCTTCCCCGCCGCCCTCCAACTTTGCACTCATATTATCGCTCATGT
>NW_006289395.1:1906597-1916784 GCF_000327345.1 Myotis davidii
AGTTTGCGAATATCCAGGGACAGGTCATATGGTAGAAGGGACACTGGTTTTAGGAGTCAGGGGGACCTGGCTTCGGACCTGCCACTTTCTGGCTATAAGATGCTGAGGATGTTCCTTTACTCTGAGTTCTGGCATCTGGAAAACAGCCTAGAATGCTGCTTCCGTAGGCTGGTGTGAGGGTCAACAAGATGAAGCACGAAACTTCTAGACCCGAGTTGGCATGCCACCAACGGGAGCTCTGGTGACAACAATCATTGCTCATATAGCCCACTGCCTGAGAATGGCGCCTTGTGTACGGCAGAAGCTCCCTGAATGGCCTGGGAGAGCGCCGGCCTCTCGGTTTAACAACAGAAATAAAATGTCCTTCATTCCAAAAGGAAGAGGAACGGAAGCAGAGGAGCACCTGGGTGGCACTTGGGTAGGAACAGAGCCCAATTCCAGCCGAGCCTGGTGGGGTGACGGCGTCCAGGAAAGGTAGGCAGTTTGGGTGGGATGCCTGGCAGATCCGTGTCGGGCACTGGCCACGGGAAGGACAGCTGTGCTGGCTGGGCCGCTGGCTGAAGTCAGGCCCCGGAGCCCGGCCCAGTGGGCGCCAGGTGCGCGGGGCTGTGAAAACCGCCCCGGGAGGGCTGCTGGGAGGGAAAGCAGGGCAGGGCAGGGCAGGGCAGGGCAGGGAAGGGGCATGCATCGAGGAGGCCAGAGTGAACCCAAGGGGGTGGAAGATCACAGGAACCTCGAGGGAGGGCGGCAGTTGTGCCCGGCACCGTAGCCTGCTCAGCGGCATGGAGAATGGGCGGAGAGGGGCTCAGGGCCCGGGAGCCAGGTGTGTTAGCTATGATAGCACAAATAATGACAATGACAACAAAAATAGTAACAGGAAGAAAAGAAGTGAAAAAAAAATAGGAGCTACTGTTACGCCGTGAGGTGCGTGTGCACAGAGCCCTCCAGTGCTTAGATTCCTATTATTCTCACTGTACAGCAGCGGGGCTGCTGGAACAAAGCTCCCCCCAACTTACAGGAGGAGACGGGCTCAGAGGCTGGTCACGCCACCTGCCCTGAGAGAGCCGCTGGAGCAGGGCCGGCGGCAGGGCAGGACGGGCGGAGTCAGGTGCAGCTGGAACCAGCCTGCAGCCAGGGCGCAGGGTGGGAGGGGGCGAGGGAGGCCACGGAGTCCTGGCCTGGCCAGCGTTCTGCATCCGCTTCCTCGGGCTCAGGAGGGAAAACACAACCTCAAGGCTGGAGGGGTCACGTGGCGCTCGTCACAGCCCAGGGCCTGGGCCGGGCCAGGGCTCACTAACCTCTGGCTCCATCAGCAAAGTGCAAGCTTCTGAAGGTAAACACCACGGCCTTTCCGAGGTGGCTCTTGGGGGGCGGAGTTGGGGGGGCAAGCCCGGGCCCCGTGCCTCCAGGACAGACGTGAGCTGGGGTGGACGGAAGAACAGAGACCTCCTATGCTGGCACTCAGCCCTGCCCTCTGACGGCTGGGCTGGTGCCATCTCAGTGCAGACGGGAGGTAACACTCCACGTAAACAGAAAAACTCCAAGAGAATCAACTCACAGGGGAAGGCCGCCGCTTGGGGAGAGGAGAGCAGCAGAGGTGTGTGCTGCGGAGAGAGGGAGAGCAGGAAGCAGGGATGGTGACCTGAGAACAGGGGGGCCGAGAGGAGGAGAAAAGCACTTGCCCAGAAACAGGAAATTAAAAGGAAGTAAGACTGTACGAGCAGGCAGAGGCGCGGACGAGGCCTCGTGAGAGGCAGGCTCCTGGGTGCAGGCGTCAGGTGCGGGCACAGCCACAGGGCGGGAGGCGAGCACTCAGCCAGCAGGCCCCGTGGGAGGGCTCATCGCACGGCCCAGGGAGGGTCAGGCCCAGGGAGGGTCAGGCCCAGTGCACAGCCCTCGCGGGCAGATCAGTCAGATCCGCCACGCCAACGCCCGACCCAAGAGACGCTCATTGAGCGCCCGCTGTGGGCCGTGCCCAGTGGTGCAGAGGTGCACGCTGGCCCGTTCAGGGGAGAGGCAGAAAAATCAGCCCACGCTGCCTCCCCAAACAAAACAAAAGCCTCCGCAGACGACACCTCCTTAGGGAGCCTGCAAAGACTCGGCCGTATTGCTGCTTCCTGCCAGAGCGGGCCCACTAGTTTCTAGGCCCATCCCCACGCTCGTCCTTACTGTGTTCTTCATTTCCCTTCCCCGAAGTAAGCTCCCCCAGCAATGGCCACAGTTCCGCGGCCGAGTCCAATTGCACATAGATAGATAACCCATCACATCGGCTATCAGAGGCAGCCCAGGGCGAGTTGTCACGTCGATAATTTAATGCCCATTCGCTGGCGCTATCAGTGTTTGCTCAGAAACGTCCCCTTGCTGCCCGCGCGGTGCCCCTGGGAATGGGAATCTGTCTGGAGTCTGGCAGGAATTCAAGTGTCTTTGACAAGACAGTCGGGACCTCTGTTATGGATATCTTGTTTTGACAACTCCCTCTTGACTAAGTGTCAAAAGATTTCGGGATGGCTCCAGTCGGGCTGTGGATTCACCGTTCCAGCCCCTCATCTGGGCGGCAGGACGGGGAGCCGTCACCTGGCATCGATCAGGGAGGCGGGCTGGGCGAGGCGGGAGGTGCTGCTGCCCAGTCCTCACTCAGGTACAGAGAGGCTGGGCAGAGAGTGCGGCCATCAACACAGTCCTTTCTCAACACAGCACACAGTCACCCATCTGATTTTTTATTTTTGAAGCACATCATTTGACCAAGATGCAAAAAGCTACTGGGTGGTCGATCTGAACTGAGTCTCTGAATTCCAAACCTCAGAAAAAGCATATGTTGGGCGAGGGAGGGAGCCACGTCTGTCCAACCTGCCTGCCTCTGCTGTGCACGGCTGATGGGTCCCGCGGGGAGCTCTGTTCTCGGGGCGTTCTGGCTTTCGGACCGAGCAGCGCTGGGCTCGGTCACAAAGGCACCCGGAAGGTCCCAGGGCAGGCCTCTGTTCCGACTCCTCCTGAGACGTGGCTGCCCCAATTATCCCTGAGATTCTCACAAGTAGCCCAGCATCATTCAAATAAATTACATGTTGTGTAACCTAAGCGCGCCAGTCATTTCCTCCTACAGTAACCGAGACCTTTCAGGAAAGACACCATCAGCAGAAGTCACTGTTTGTCTCTAATTATTTGGAAAAAATCTGAGTAACTTGAGAACCCTTCCGCTTTGCCCATTTACTGCTGAGAGGACACCTCGCTGCGAACCGAACGGCCAGGTCCCGAAGGAAGGAATGACGCTACCACGCACAACCACGCACACCTTCTCGGAGACCAAGTTCTTCTCGCTCGGCCGCATGTCCTGGGACGTCACAAGGCTGCCCTAGAGAACACTGTGGACCTCCTGGATCCAAGTGAGCGCGAGATGCACTCAAGTTCTCGGGCAAACAGCGGAGCAAAGACGGGGCAGGAGAGTTCCTCTGTGTAAACCAGCAGTTCTCAACCCCTTTGGGGGTCGCACAACCCTTTCACAGGGATCGCCTAAGACCATCGGAAAACACATATATAATTACATATTGTTTTTGTGATTAATCACTATGCTTCAATTATGTCCAATTTGTAACAATGAAAACACATCCTGCATATCAGATATTTACATTATGATTCATACCAGTAGCAACATTACAGTTATGAAGTAGCAACAAAAATAATTTTATGGTTGGGGGTCACCACAACGTGAGGAACTGTATTAAAGGGTAGCGGCATTAGGAAGGTTGAGAACCACTGGTGTAAACAAAGCTGACAAGACCCCCCCTGGGGGCCCCTCCTCCCCAGGGCACACGATGAAGGGCCAGCAAGGGTCTGAGTGAGGCAGGTCCCCGGGGAATGCACGCTGTTCCTGCCACCACAGTGCTTTTCGTAAGGGCCACATCTACCATTAGCTGCTCAATAAACGTTTAATCAACAGACGAAACAGAATGCCCCACTCCTGATGAGGTTACGAAAGCAAAAACGACATTTATAACCTCTGGATTTGCACCTCTATTGGCTTTTGATTTAACAAATATTGATTGAGCCTGTACAGGGCTCCAGGCACTGTTCTAGGCACTGGCGACACAGCACGAACAGAACAGACAAGAATCCCTGCCTCCACCTCACTGAGCCGCTGTGTGTGTGTGTGTGTGTGTATTATAGGGTGCAGTTGGTAAAGGTAGACAAAAACCAAAGTAAATTCTGCAATGTGCTGATTCAGTGCTAAAAAGAACACAGAACTTATCCTCTTCACACTGTGGCCCGAGGTGGCAGCTCAGAGGCATGACCCCTTTCCCTTGGGCCCCAGGAGCACGTGGGGAAGGAGAGCTAACATTTTCCAGAAACTGGCCACCCCACAGTGGGGTTTGGAAACATCGCGGGAAGATTAGGGTGCCTTCCTACGGGCACCAGGAGACTGGCATCCCTGAATGTTAATAATATGTAAGCTTAGGAATAACACATTACGAAGCTTTGCTGGAATGAAGGGTGATGTAATGACAACTGGAAACAGAAAAGGGACTTATTATGGAGTAGAAAGGCGAGCGGAGAGGGAGAGCGTGGGCACCCAGCACTTTCCAGGGCAGGGACATCCTGGTGGGGGAACTCCGTGCCTGCCTGGTCTGCAGGACATGGGATCTGCCACGGGATCGGGCGCAGAGCAGCGGCACACCGCTTCCTCCTGGTGGGTCTGTCTCTCCCAGATGGTAAGTGTGCTTCTTAAGCTGGCGGCCTGCACTGGGCTTTCACTTCAGCTCTGGCTGAGGGTCACCCGGTACTGGCCACCAGCTAGTTGTGGTGGGAGAAGTAGGATGAAATCAGATGTAGGATGTCACCCTAAGTCTGCCAGGATCCTGGCAAAGGCATTTCAGCTGAAGTGGGGACAGCTAGCACCGCTTTGGTATTTTGGGTGGAGAGCCACTCTGTCATCTGGGAGGCCACATCTGCCCCCACTAATCCCAGCATTCCGTTGGCCTCCAAGGTGACACGGATTATATATGACCAAGAGCAGAAGAAAGATGACTGCTAAGAGCTGTGGGAGAAAAGAAAAATAAGGGCTGGAGGGAGAGCCAGACGGGGTCCTTTCACTTTAAGAGCAGAGTCATTCCCCAAATAACCAGAACAGATGTCAGGATCACTCAGTCTGGCCGTGAAGCCTTCCCCATCACGGCAGCAGAGAAATGAGCTCTCCTGTGTTCAAAGGTCCCCTGCTTCCAGTGGCTACCATCAGGCGACTGAGACTGCGACTCTCTGTCCCACTGACCTCCACCCCGGGTGCCACCTCCCAACTGCAGCAGGATGACAGAGGCCGAGTGTGTGTGTGTGTGTGTGTGTGTGTGAGAGAGAGAGAGAGAGAGAGAGAGAGCACATGTGAGTACAAGCTTTGCTCCTTTGGGGGCCCGGAAGCCAGTTGGCTTCATTCAAATCAAGGGGCAGAACTGGATAAGGGATCCAGTCCTCTGAGCCTAAAATCAGGTGGACACTACTGACCCTTAGCTCCCAGGCTGGTCCTGGAGAAGAAACGAGCTCAAATGCTTGGTGCCGAGCACACTACCTGGAAAGTGGCATGTTCTCAAGTGACGGCAGCTGCGATTACCACCGACTGGAAACTGCTCTTGCGACAAAAGGGCAGCAGACACTTTGAG
Source organism: Myotis davidii (assembly GCF_000327345.1). Classification (NCBI taxonomy): domain Eukaryota; kingdom Metazoa; phylum Chordata; class Mammalia; order Chiroptera; family Vespertilionidae; genus Myotis; species Myotis davidii. Next base: position 1,912,240 of record NW_006289395.1, read on the forward strand.
CATCACGTCTGGACAGGAGGCACTTGGAGCTGCCCCCTCTGTGATCACATGAGCTGTGCACATCTCCCCCACTCACACGCCAAGAGCGCAGGAGAAAGGGGCGCTGGGAGAGGCTGACATACTCTGCTTGAAAATCCGCTCACCTCACTCTTCAGAATCCATCACGGAAAGAGACTTGGAAATGTATGCTTACAAAGTCTTCCACGACCTGCAGGCCTGAATGAATGAAAACACGCAGCAAAGAGCACTGCAGCTTCTGTTGGCTCTCGCAGGAGGGACGTGCCTCCTCTGCTCCGGTGCCCAGGCCTCTGCTTCGGGCCCGGGAGCCCTAACCTAACGGTGCCGCTGCAGCCGGTGCCTGGTGGCAGTGACGGAGTGAAAACGAACCGGCGCACGGTCAGCTGCTGGTTTTTCATTAGTGGCAGGAAGGGAGCCATCAGAGTTGTGAGCCCCATGGGCAGCACCAACGCTGGTAGAGGGAGAGCAGAAAAGAGCCTTGGAAGCCGCTCTGCACTGGGTCATGGAAAAAGGGCCTCCTACCAAAAGCAGCACCGGGCTCGCTGCTGCGGCTGGGAAATAGCAGGCGCAACAGGGACAGGCGGGCTGCAGGGCTGCGCCGCCCGATGCATGGCAACACTACAGGCACGGTCGCACGTGCGGTGAAGGGCTCTCCCTCACGGCGGGGAATGCGGCCACGACGTCACCTCCTGTCAGTGCCCTCCTCAAACACTTCACCATCCTAGACGCGTCCTCTGTGAGCAGCCTATCATCCGAGGGGCCATAATCTGGCCTTGCCAGAGGGGGTGCCGCTGAGTATAGTGGTGGCTCTCAAGGTAGCAATGAAGGTGGGCGCTCCTAAGAGAAAACTTAGAGTGGACACTGGGTGCCCTCAGAACCCCTGACAGCTCTAGTGATGTCACCAGTGAGCCCACTGAACAATGGACAGATCCCTGGTTATACATTCCAGGGTATGATTGGCCTAAAAACTGTTGAGCAAAGATTCTATTGGCAAGAAGGATGAGTAGATGTGCCTGAGGCCCTAGGATTCACGCAGCAGAGTCGAAAGACCGGGAAACAGCTGAGGGAAGCGGCTGGGAATACTCTCTAGAGAAGTGTGGCTTATGTTGCTGTTTAAGGATAAGGCCACCCAGGCAGAAGGCCTTCTCCTCTCCCTTCCTCCGAAGGTGGTCAAGGTGGAAAGGGCGTGGACCATAAAATACCGTTACAGAAAGGCACACACACCGATGACCACAACTGAGCACCACGGGCCACACACCAGCCTGTTCCAGCCAATCTAAGGCAAGTGCCAGTCACATCCCAGGCACGAAACCACCAAACAGCTGCCCTTCAAATGCGTGTTGTTAGTGCAAATAATAAAGGTGTCTGCAGATAATATTAAAATGATGTCATCAACTTCTCCTGATCTACTCTTCCGAGAAAAAGTAGAACAGACCATTCAAAATGTCAGATTTGGCTTTGAAATATTTGTTGGCTTGCATGGTCTGTCAGATATTCCAGAAATCATTTCAAAGGAAAATTAAAAAGTTGAATTATGACACTTTCCCAGTGAAACAACCCAGCGTCCGCCCTTGGCCTCTCATTCTCACATGCCGCCCTCCTCACGCCTCTGCGCTTTGCAGGGACGGTTCACGGTGTTTCAAGCCGCTGCTGGCTTCTATGCACCCGGAACCTGATACCAGCTTTAGGCCTCAGCTCAGAAATGCACCCTCCCCAGTGCCATGTGGCTCTCAAGCCCAAGGCAGTCTTAGGATGGCTTATCTAGGCTTCTTCTAAATGCTGAACACATAGATTACAAAAATAAACGTATTACTTAGGTAAATTGACTGGGTTCATGGTTTAAGTCTGTAGGTTCTTTGAGAAGTAGGTGACCAGCACAGACATCATTTAATACACACACAACATGTTTTTGTGTTTTGGTTGACTGGACTCAGTTGTTTACATGGTTTAGGTTCAAATATTGCTTGGATATTAAGAGTCAGTACCATGGATTTCAAATGACATTTTTACTTGGTGGTAATTAATGTAGAGATATTCTAGCAGCTAGAACAGTACTTTGCACATAGTGAGTGGTCAATAAATGTGTTGAAAAACGAATGAATGAATGAATGAGTATAAATTATCAATGAAATGGGTTATTAAGGAGCACTGGTTCTAAAGAACTTTCAAAGGATACAAGTAAAGTTAGTACAGCTGGTATTGCCAAACTCAAAATATATTGCTCATTAGTGGTTAGTAATTTGCATATAAAATTCTAGGATAATATATTCTGTGTGTATCTTTAAAATAAATGAACAAAGTTACATTTTAGTGAAATGTTGGGATTTTACCAGATGTTCATGGGCTCCTGGGTTTCTTTCTAACACTGATGATACAGGCTCAGAATTCTCAGCCAAGTAGACCCTTTTTGTGTCGAATCCAAAAGCTCCAGTTCAGATTTCATTCATTCCCTGTAACTTTTTATCACCCTCTATTTGCAGATATTCCAGAGAAGGCTATTACCCCCCAAAATCACCTCATGCTAGAAATGCCAGGCTTATGTTTAGAGCAGTGCTGCTCAGGGCACGACCTCAGTGCAGCGGCATCACAGATAATATTCAGATATTCACGGATAATGGTCAGAGAGGTAACTTTAGGGTCCCTGCCTCACTCCTCCTGAGTCTGAGCTTCTGGGGGTGGGGCCCAGGAAGCTGGGTGTTAACAAGCCCTCCATGTAATTCTTCTGGCACTGAAGTTTGAGAACCACTGGTGTGGAGGTTAGGATCAAAAGTTCACTAGCAGTTCTCTGTGCTATATAATCAAATACCACCTGTTCACGTGCTAGGAAGCGCTGTGGCTTTCTCTGGGCTCTAGGAAGACAATGAGCCAGGGTCCCCAGCTGGTGGGGAGGCCACTATCCTGGGGGCAAGAGAGGCACCACGGACTGTCCTGGAGACACAGCCTCACGAGGAGGAGCAGCCAGAGTTGTGCTTGACACACAAACTCGTTTGCTGTCACAATTCACCCCCGACCCCACACCAATACTACCCTGGCCTCATTTCCTCTGACAGAGGCAGTTCTGCACTAGGAGGTCTGCAGGACCACGGCCGCTGCTGGAGTGACCAAAAGCTGCTCTCGCTTAAATGAGAGCCAGTGAGTCATCCCCGCTGGGTTGCCAGACTTTTCTAGTTAGCAGCGGGTTGAGCCAGATGGCCTCCCCTGCTAAGGAACTCTGACCCTCTTCTTGGTCACCGGAGCCCAGGGGAAGGCCCGGGAGAGGAAGAAGAACCTGAGATGAGAACTATGTGGTGGAAGAAGCTGGTGGTTCAGTTTCAAAGGCAACGGCAGGATTGCAAGGGGCCAGGGTGACCGTCCTTCTCCCACATCGAGGGTCCTGGTCTTGGAGACCGTTGGTACTGCTAGTGCGCCCGAAGAATGAAGAATTGGGATGCTCAAGCACTGGGTGCAAAATGAGTCCAGAGGAGATGCTTTGTCACTCACACACAGCTAGTCACAGCTGCCTGCCAGCCCAGAGGGTCCCCCAACCTAGCATGCTGGGGAGCTGACTCTCCAACCCGGCAGACTCGCTGCTCGCAGCCTTCTCCGAACACTGTGGTGAGGAAATGAGAGCGGGAATGCCGGATGATTAGTTCCTTATGGCCCTGACATTCCTGAAGCACACTCTTTACACCCCTGGAACACTTCTGCATTCTTGATAGCAGGCCGGCGGTGTGAGTTTTCCTTTCAGAGCACTGTCTTTTATTGACTCGCAATATCCTAGGAGCAAGACTTGCCTCCCCCTCCTCACGCCCCTCCTTCACCACGGCCACGCTTTCCGCGCCATTCCTTGTTCTCTTTCTAAGAATGCAATAAACATTTCAGCACGATCTTTTCAATCCACATTATTTATAATATTCCGAACATCCATCGGGCCTGGCTAGAATGCTTGGTAATAAATCAAACTTAACAACAACAAAAGAGGAAGGGGGGGAAAATCACCCTTTGGCTAGGCTAAAGCCTGAGACATTTCATTCCCCAAAGGGTTTAGTTATGTGGGGAAAAATGAGATGGGGATGAGACTCAAGGTTTAGAATGACAGAGCCAGGAACTCAAATCTATAGGCATAATCATAACTTTGTAGAAATCGCAAACAAACTGACCTCCGACGGGTGTCAGGAGGATAAATGAGATACGTGGGAAGCACTCTGAGTGCTGCATAAAAGCAACTGGAGCCCAGTTCTCCTCTAGGGGTCCAAGGGGTCATCTTCTTGGAACAAACAGGCTCAGCGCCTCAGAGTCTTTGCTAATTAATATCCCTCTACAGGCCTGAATGTGCGGGGGTGTGTGTGTGTGTGTGTGTGTGTGTGTGTGTGGGTGTGTGTGTGTGTGTGTGTGTGTGTATTTGTAATCCTTACCAGTGAATATTTCTGTTGATTTATTGATAGAGTAAGGAAGGGGTAGGAGGGAGAGAAAGATTAATGTGAGATAGACACATCAATTGGTTACCTCCCACACACACCCTGTCCCACATCAGGAATCAAACCTGTC
>NW_006289395.1:1917169-1929344 GCF_000327345.1 Myotis davidii
TTACGGCAGCCTGGCCACGCGGTCCGGCGCCGGTAGCCACCCTGCGGGCGGTGACCCTGCCCTCCCTTCCCCACCAGCGAGGACCAGCCAGGCCACACACAGCCAAGGCCTCTCCACATCGATTCCGCTCCGGCCCGGGGGTGGGAAGCGGAACTTGTCCCACACCCGTACTGTGTGGCGCTGTGTATAGTCTGACTTTCTCCTCACCGAGAGGAATCTGGCTCAAGAGCTCGCTGATGATTTCAAAATTTATCTAAACAAACGTGGAGGCCAGCACAGGCTATTGGCTAATTGCATAATTGGCCTGAGGCCTTCCTGCGTTGGCGATGTCCCCACTCCTCCGCATCTCGCCCTGGAAACCCAAGCTGCTCAGCCCGCCGTGGAGCAGGCGTGTGTTTACGTGGCAGGACCTCAGCTCAGCGGCTCCGCTGGTGTGTAGTCTGCCGGACTCGGCCATCGGCCCGTAAGTGGTCCCTCTGACAGTTTCCTGGCTAGGAGGCGCCGCTGCTTTTCTATTCTTGCTGAAGACACTGAATATTCGATCAGAGTGACTGAATCATAACGGTCTTTTCATCGTGACGGTCTCAGGCTGGTGGGGAAATGACCCCAACTGGCTGGTCGGGAGACTTATCTATAATAATGTCAGGCAAGAAAGTAACTTTTCTTATGAAAGCTGTCAAGGCTGCCAACCAATCCAGCTTCAGCACAACTACCACGTTGCATTGCAACTTCATTTGCTCTTTTTATAGGCCGGATCTTATCGCCTGCTCATTGCACTGCGTGGCAGGCCGGTCTCGACCAACGTTCTAAAGGGATTTGGTACCAGCTTTGCTTGTTCATCACTTCCACCAGTGTCCAAAAACAACAAGCCAAGTTTATGGATGACAGCCACGTTTGTTTAAAAAAGTCTTCTAAAACCCAGCAGCTTCTTTCTAATGCCCCCACGTCACAGGAACCACAGTGTCTTCACCGCTTGACTCTTACAGTTAATGGTCTGTTTACAACTTCCACTCCTGCTGCTGCTGCTGACACCGAGCCCTCTTCTCCGGACTCCCCGGCTGAGTGGTTTACCCAGGCCTCTTGGGTTTCTTCCTCGGTGCATTTCCACTCTCACCCCGGCACCCAAGGGGACTTCCTTCCTCAGCTCTCACCTCCTAGGCCCACCTCCTCTACCCTGGGAGCTTCCCCCCTCGCTCCTAAATAGAGGCCGGCGTGCCTGGTGCCGGGAGGCCGCTGCTGCTCTCTCTGCTTCTTCCTTTCGTCCCTCTCCCTGTCATTCTCCCTTTTCCAACTTGACCCACTTTTATACGCTATCTTCCTGTTTTTACCCATAGAGAGTCATTGACACGGAAGCAATGGGCAAGCCCATGACTTTACAGCCACACAGCTTCGGTTCTAAGCCTGGCCACCCCACTGCCCATCTGTGTGATACGGGCAAGCTACTTTGCCTGTCTGGGCCTTACCTATAAAATTGGGGGAACAGTAGCATATATAACGAACTGGGCATTGTATCTGTAAAACAGTAAGTGCTCAATAAACATTCACTTGTCCTATTACAGTGTCTTTACCAGACATGTTTTATGGGGTGCCCAAAGCCCCTTCAAATGGGATCTGTTTCAACCAAACCTCTGGTTGAGGGGTGAGCCAGGGCAGCTGTGGTTTGCACCCCATGATCCCACCCAGTGAGCCAGAGTGCCGTGGGCATACAGACAGGTCAGCCAATTCACAGGCTGGCCGGCTGCCCCTGCCCATTGTAGCTTGCTTGGCTCACGAAGCTGAACCGGGCCAACAGGTTCTCCTCTCCGGAGGTGAACTGGGAGATAAGGAGCAAAGGAGGCTGCCAGCTCTGCCTCGCTTCCTAACAACGGCAACGCGTCCTTGTATAAACCCCCCTTTACTGGATAATGTGAGTGACTGTCCCCCCCAAAAGATCGCCCAAAGAACAAAAGTTTAATCAATGACTATCTCATGCCACAGCTATATGCACTTTAAGCAAAGGATGGAATCTGACTAAAGGAATAAATTTTGGGTCATCAGGAAGATGGCCGGAAGGCCTTCTGTCCTTTAGAATTAGGCTTTTTAAGGCCATCATGAGATATTTAAGACATGAGCAAGGTCGGCTTTAGTCAAAGTCACCTTCTGGCATCCACCCATTTCACATCCAGATTTTACAGTGTCTGAAGGTGTAACCAAGACGGAAGTCTTCCCAAGTCAAGGTGAGTAAAGAGGACCCGCTTTTCTGGGTAACTTCCTGGTCACTCTGGAGAATGTCCCCACCTCTACATCTCAGATGAAAACTCCTGATGCTTCTGGGGCACAGGTTGTGGGTGGGGCTACAACAGAAGGAACAGTGGGAAATGGCAGCTGGTGAAGCTTAGTGAGGGCAGGACTTACAAGGTTCAGGATGGGACCTTGGCTGAGTAAAGAGGAGAGAAGCTAGTCCTCCATCTATCACTACCGAATTCTGTATTGGGTACCATGTTAGGTGCTGGGAATACAACAGTGGTCAAGGTGGACTGACACCTGGCCCCAAAGAAGTTACATGCTAATGGGGGAAACGGACATCCAGATAATCACACAATGAAATAATTACAGGTCACGGTTAAGTGTTTAGGAATAAACGAGGCGCTATGATAAGAGCTACCATTAGGGAGTGGTCCGATATGGCCTTCTGTCACACAAAAAACTGGGCAAAGACCATTCCCGTTGGAGGGAGTAGTAACCACAGAATACCTGGGGAGTTCTCAGACTGGAAAGAGAGCCACTGTGGCTAGAACTGGCCGATGAGGAAGAGAGAAATCAGGATGAGTTTGCTGCTAGAGAAAGGGACTAAGTTCTGTAGGGCCTTGGAGGCCATGGCAAGGAGATGGATTTCATTCAAGAACAAGGGAAGCCACTGATGGGTTTACGCAGGGAGTAGCTATTTCTCATTTATGTTATACAGACACTCATGCCACTGTGTGGAGACTGGACTGAAGGGGACAGTCTTTGGGGACAAGGAAAGCCAACAAGGCCTTCTTGAGAGAACTCTCACAGCACCGAGGCACAAGGGTGGGGTGAAGGGGTGGTGGCAGTGGAGATGGGGCATTTGAAATATATTTTAGGATAGAATTAACAGAGCTACCTTCTGGATAAGAAAGAAGGCTGTGATGATAGAAGGAGAGGAAACAAGGTTTCAACTTGGAATAACCAGGTCAATGGCGCCATTTACTGAAATGGAGAGAATGAGGGGGTTCTGGCCACACTGCACAGGGATTCAAGCTAAGATGCAAAGACGCAGTTGGATGATCAGTCTAAATCTGAGGCTCAGAAGACAGAGCTTGCTGGGCACAAAACAGTAACTCCGTGACGTCTGCTGTAGAGCTGTGTGCGCATGAGAGATCCGCAGGAGAGGAGACACGGGGGCCCTGAGAGTTGTCACGAGGAACTTGGGCAATGGGGAACCTCTGAGAGGCTTTATTTAGTGGGGAGGAGTGGTGGTGGAGGAAAGGGCTGATAAAGCAAATCCACATTTCCCAAAGCTCACACTGGCTTCAGTGTGGAGAACAGATTGGGAAGGAGCAGGATTGGAGAAAGAAAGATGAGTTAGGAAACAAAAAGAGTAATCCTGAAGGTGACAGCATCTGAAGGACAGAAGGGTACAACTTCCACAGATGCAAGGAAAGAGAATCAGCAAGAACAGACATCTGCTTGGACGTGGGGCCTGAGCGAGAGGGAAGCGTCAGGAACAACTCCTGAGAATTTGGCTTGGGAACCTGAGTGGCTGGTGGTCTTGCTCATCAAAACTGAAACAGGGACAGAAGAGCGGGGCTGGAGAGGATCACGAGTCCAGTGTGGACCTCTTGGGTATCGTTTTGAGCAAGTTTTGACAGCACGATATTATATTTGCTTTTCTTCCACTGGGATTACACAGAACTTGCCTATTGGGCTAGCGAGCCACTGAGGAAAATTTCTTGTTCTGGGGTTGGAGAGGGAGGGTTGGGGGGAAGGCCTGCATCTACTGTCCGTATCCTAAATGTAAAGCAGATAGAGTCCCTTGCAGTGACTGTGAAAGTGGTAAAAGGCTCAGGTGTGGGTCCAGCGACGGCTAGTAGAGGCCTCCGGGCAAGGCCCTCCTTGGGGTTTTCTGCCCACACTCGTGTCAGAAGCTCAGCGCAATGCCACTTTCCCATGCCCCCTTCTGCCCCAAGACTCCCAGGTACCCACTCTATGTTTTTGAACATTTGATAATTTTTGGGTTGGTTCTTGATGATATTTTCTTACTAAATCCCTCCTCTTTGACATCCTAGGATGCATTCTTTCATTCATTAGATTCCTTCAAACATTACATTGTTTTAAAGATGGCAAGAGAGTTTTCAATAGAAAGGCCTGTAATTGGAAGCCACACTTTTTATTAATGAAGCATCAGTGCTTCCAGGTTTCTGTTTTCTTATAGATCGGCATCACCCTGGGCCTTAGACTCAGCTCTTTATCACGGTGTCGAGAGAGGTCAGCCAAAGGGAAGGTCACTATTCCCTGTGCCTCACACTGCGCTCGAAACCTCCTTGGCCAAGAGCAGAACCAACAGTCTGCGCTCACCTGCGGCAGCGCACCCACCTGCAGGAGGGATCCGGGGGGAAGGACCCAGGGAAGAGCTGAACTTACAAACTTGAAGACATGAAATGAGCGAGTAGCACTATGGGGGTGAATGTTCTTTACCCAAATGGGAGAGCTGCGTGCATCGGTCGTCCAGCAAACTGGCATCTAAGACCCAGCACAGGATGAAGCAAGAGCACCGACATGCTTGTTGTGGAACCCAGAAGGGGGCACCGGGGGGTACAAATACAGAGCACTGAACAGGTGTCCCCAACAGGACACATGGGGTCACAATGTCAGACCCCAGATCAGAAGGCGACCCCAGGCGATCAGCACCCAAGAGGAGGTGCTTTACAAAGCTCCCACGGCCGCCCGGAGGAACTGCTGAGCCCTCTGCCACCAAATGGTACCTTTTCCTCCCACAGCCAGTTGTGGAGAATTAGAAATTACTTTTCTTAAATGAAGGAGGCTTTTCCTTTCTAGAAATATTCAACCTTCTGTGTTTGAAGCAGAATTCTCAGGGTGTTCATTTCATGGGGGTCAAGCCTCAGCTCAAGAAGAGGACGCACTAAGCCAACTTGGAACGTAGAGCCTTTGTGACGGAGGGAACGCCGCCCTTTCGTTTCATCAGCTGAGATGGCATGCATCTTTTTAAATTAAAAACAATTTTCTTAAGCAACTCAATGTTTTCAGCAAGTTCTGTCTACAGGGATTAGATTATAGTTCTGGAATTATTTTATTAATCACACACAAATTTATTACTATCTATTCCAAAAAGCCTGATGGAGACGGTGACCTGAATAATATTCAAGGGTTTTCTTTTGAAGCTGCGAGCCAGCAGTTACTATTCTGGAAAAGGCAATTTCACTGGGGTGCGTTTCCTCAGGAGAGGAAATGATTTTTGAGAATACTGAAGCCTTTTTTATTCTAACGCAGGCGAGCAACACCTGTACACAATCTTTCTAGACAACAATAAGACTTTTCTGAGGTTTCATGTCATGACCGTTTAATTTAATAGCTCTGAGAGTTTAAGCAGGACACTAATACCTCAGTTAACTGGCACGATTGGTGAACTGGGGATTCCAGTTAACTTAATTTTTCCATCCACTAATAGTAGCCCATTTATGCAATGAAATTTCCTCGGCAGGATGCAGGGGCTCTGGACATCTCTTTCCAGGTATGCACAACTGTATGTTTTGTCTCTCGGTTTTACATTTTTTAAAAAAGAAAAATCAACATTCTGCCCTCCATAAATCTTCAAATTAGTAAATCAATAAGCAGTCACATATAAGAAGGAGAGGTCTGGAGGGGGAGAGGGAACGAAAAAGAAAGAGTGAGAGAGAGAGAGAGAAAGTTTAACTCTGATAATCTCAGCTAAAGAGAACCAACCTAGGGAAGAAAATAAAATCTCTCTCTCTTTCTCTCTCTCTCTTGTCCGCGCAGCATCCGTTCAGCATGTTGGGCACTGGCCTGCACCCAGGGACAGAGATGAACAATCCATGGTTCTTTACCTTCAGAAGTTCACAGTTTACATATAGGTAAAATCGAAAACTTCAGAAGATATGAGACATGACAAGTGTTTGAAATGTTTTCTTTAAAATACGCATAAAAAGCGTATTTTATTGCTTTTGAAAAGTCAAAGCAAATGAAATGCATTTTAAAAAAATAATTAGTGAAAAGAAAGTAAATATCAAGTTGTCTCTAATCTTTTAACTAGCAGAAGAAGGACTGATTTTATGTCTTGACGTCAACTTAGGAGAATTGAAAGCTTCGAACGTTCTCAGAAATGCAACAGGTAAATGGGTAAAAATAATCAAAAAATGTTCTATTTTGACTTGCATGGGACCCAAAGACCCTCGGTCCTCCTCAGCCTCTTGCTAGTTTTATGTTTTAATTAACAGATGCAAAGTCCTTCGAAGTCACGGAGGGGCGTGGTTTCCTCCCTCTGATGGTTTCCAGCAGGCAACCTTGGCCTCAGGATCTTAAGTTTTCCGTGACACTGGGCTCCACGCTCCCATTCCCAGGCCCCTCCCCTCGGGGGATCCTGAATCAGTGGTTCCGGGATGAGGTGGTGGAACTTGGATTTTTAGTAAGAATATCACGTGATCCTTATCATCAAGGAGACTTGGCAAAGATGGCCATGGACAATATAATCTGCCTAAGACGGGGAGCAGATTCCCAGACCCCGCCTCAGTGAACCTGGGGTCGGGTGCAGGAATCCGCATTTATAACAACACCACTGGAAACATATGGCCGACAGAAAACTGCCCTTGTTGCTGATGAGCCGCCAAACTCTAATCTGCAAGTGTTGGACATAAAACAACTCGGATCAGGCGGCACCGAGGTGGAGATCCGGCGTAGCGACAAGGGGGGCATCCGGGACATCTGGGTCCCCTGCGCCCCAGGCTGCTTTCCGCAGTGCCTGACCTCACCTCCATGGACCGCTTCTCCAAGACCTGCCTGCGGAAACCAGGGCAAGCCCAAAGCATTATGGGTAACAAAGTGCCTGTCTGTCCCCACACGAGCAGATCTAGGATGCCCACAGGCGCAATTCCGGCAGTCTCAAACGGCGATCGCCTGACGGAAAGGAACACAAAGGGGCAAAATGTCCTTTGGAACAGTCATGACCGGTTATAGCATGCCTGGAAATCGCAAATGAAACTATTACATGTGCCGTCGCCCGGTCATAAATGAACACACTGTTTACCACACATTCTGCGAAATGAACCTGTCTTCACATACAGTTGCTAAGGCATTTGTGCTCAGAAAAACAAATACTTTAAAGACAAACAATACCTTCACATTTTCCCCTCAAAAGTGACTAATTTACTCAGTGCCTCTGGGAAGTTGTAATGACCCTCTTCTGGAATCCTCAGAGAACTCGCTGCATTTCGCACTTGCTCATAACCAGGCGAACCTCTTTGGGAATGCCAAGGGAAATAGCGGACTTGGTAAAGCTAGCAAAAGAGAAAAAAACAGGGCAAGATCCTAAGTGGGATAAAAACTCCACTTGAACGTTTCCCCATGAAGTCAGTCTACGTTCTGTCCAAATGGTTGAACTCCGAAAGTCCCTCAGCAGCTCTGCTGCCTCGAGTTCAGATCTCTGCCCACACCCCACCGGCTGGAATCTGCAACTTAAATATTCAGCATGAAAACAAAGTTCCTGAACTGTTGGTGCAGGAGTCTTCTCCACGGGAAGACAGAAAGGCACACGTCTCAGCCCACGCACACACACCGACTGGCTCCTACATATCAGTGTGCAACACGCGTGTTTTGGCTTTGGGGGAGATACTGTCTGCTGTGGGGTGGGCAGTTACAACAAAGCTTGTCTTGAATACCGCCTGAGCGGACGGTTTGTATGCACATACAGTACGGTGCACATGGTTCTTTTTCATTTCGGACAGAAAAAGCACGTTTTTAGCACAGGTTGTGGGAGGCTGTGCAGTAATATTTCACCTCAATACATCTTTCAAGTTGATAGCCTGTAAGTTCCCGGCTTTGGTTCTCGTCCTCAGCCTCAGACAACTCTAAGCTGTCCACGGTAGCTGCAGAGACCAGGTCTTTAAATGAAATAAAGAAATAACTGCTCAGGGAACAAAGGGAAGGGGGAAAAGCCCTGTGAGCTGAGCTACATGGCCCCTGGGATGGTGTGTGGTATGTATTCCTGATTCATACTGTGCAGTGTGGTGAGGAGGAGTCCCCGAGCAGCCTCCGAGGCCAGAGGTGTGATGCGGACGCAAGGGCGTGAGTTCCAGAGGATACCCGGGTCCCACCTGCCTTAACTCCGCTGTGGGAGCAGCATGCCTGCCTCGGGCTGTGATGCAGGCTGGAGGGATGATATATGTGCAGTCATGTGCTGATTCTGTGAAACAGCAAATCCACCGCCCACGGTTATCTCGGCTCCTGCCCCACTCAACCCACAGGGGAACATGGTACAAACCCATAAACCAAAACAACAGGGCGGAAAAGGATATCCAACCAGATACGGCAATAACATGCTGAGAGAAAATGGACAGGTGGTAAATGACTTAGAGTAAAAGATGAAACAGTGATGGGGAGACAGGACCCGAAGTAGCACACTGACTGGTGCGCTGGGTCCCTGGGCAGGCTCAGAGATGGGAGGGCGGGTATTTCTGGAGGAGGAGCTAAGAGCAGGGGGACTGGTTAAGACTCTCTGAGGACCAGTTCCACCCCAGGTTCCCCATCACCCACACAACACAACTAGGCAAACCACCTCCTCACTAGCCTCTCGGGGAAGAGGCTCAGTGGAGAAATCAGGCTAAAGGGGTTCAGAACATGGGACGATGGGCTCAGAAGAAGAAAGGGATGGGCAAGAGGTTGGAAACAGGGAGATTAAATATCAGTTTTCATGGGAAATGGTGAGCTCGCTGTCCCCGCCCCCTGTGACGTTCCCAGGCACTAACAGCAGGGCCCCTCTAGGGCAGAAAGGGACAAAGGAGAGAAAAGACCTGACAGATACGACATCTGGGGTCCCCAATAAAATGACTAGGTCCTTCCTGTTTGATAATCCTTTTATGAAACCTACAAGTCAACACGGCTACCCATGCACATGGAGCTTTTAGATGTCCTTTTAGTGCAGCGGTTCTTAACCTGTGGGTCGCGACCCCTTTGGGGATCGAACGACCCTTTCCCCGGGGTCGCCTAAGACCACTGGAAAACACATATATAATTACATATTGACTTTGTGATTAATCACTATGCTTTCATTATGTTCAATTTGTAACAATGAAAATACATCCTGCATCTCAGATATTTACATGACGATTCATAACAGTAGCAACATTACGGTTATGAAGTAGCAACGAAAATCATTTTATGGTTGGGGGTCACCACAACATGAGGAGCTGTATTAAAGGGTCGCGGCGTTAGGAAGGTTGAGAACCACTGTTTTAGTGCTTCATTCTTTTCTGTTTGTTAATCCTCACCAGAGGATATTTTAACATTTTTTTCCATTGATATTTAGAGAGAGCAGAAGGGAGGGAGGGGGGTAGAGCGGGAGGGAGAGAGTGAGAGAAACATCAATGTAAGAGAGACACATCATTTGGTTGCCTCCTGCATGTGCCCCAGCTGGGGTCGGGAATCACACCTGCAACCCAGGTTCGAACCCGTGACCTTTCTGTGTTCCGGCCGAAACTCTACCATAAAGCCACGCTGGCCAGGGCTACTGCTTCATTCTTAAACATTAATGGGTAGCCAAGCGGAAATAGACATTTGACAAAAAAAAAAAGGGACAAAAATCAAACTCACCCCCCTCAACAACAAAACAGAAAAAAGAATTCAGCAAAAAGATACAATGCAAAGAACAGAAGAAAACTGCAGAGAAACAATAATATACTCAGAGATATATTTTATATCTATGAAACTAGAATAGAATATTTTAAAATCAGAAAACTTAAGAGTTAGAAAGATAAGACAGCAGCAATGTTCCACAGAAGAATTTGAAGATGTAACGAAAGAAGTGCTCCAAAAGTGAACAAAAAGATAAAGAAATGAAAACCAGGGGATGGAATAATAAGGGAACTCGAGGACTAGCCAGGAGGCCCAGTTCCTCCTCTCGCTTCCTCTGCTGGGAAGGACACTCCGGGGACCTCCCCACTGGACCTGAGGTCGGCCTCAGAAGAAGATGCGCACAGCGCACAGCTCGCCCTGAGAGCGAGTTCTGGGAAGCCAGGTTCTGTCAGCGCCAAACATGGTATCAACGCCAAAAAACATCGCTGCCAACCAGAGTTTCTGTGCGTTCTATAGAATCGCCGTTACATTATATGCTCTAAGGACTGTGACACATATTCAGTACCAGGAAATAGCTTGCCTTTCTTGAAAATGTGTGTTTCTTTTCTATTAGATATTATCATTATTTAGCACATCCCAGTTCGCCTTTTTGTGTTGGTTTTTCAGGATTCTATTCTTGGTGTTAAATTGGACACTCAGCCCGGCGGGCATGGCTCGGTGGTGGAGCATCAACCTATGAACCAGGAGGTCATGGCTGGATTCCTGGTCAGGACACATGCATGGGTCATGGGCTCGATCCCCAATAAAAGGTGTGCAAGAAGCGGCCAATCAATGATTCTCTCTCATTGTTGGTGTTTCTGTCTCCCTCTCCCTCTCCCTTCCTCTCTGAAATCAATAAAAATAGAGTTTTTAAAAACTGGACACTCAAGCATGGTATTAATTTAGCAATCTGATCTATTTAGGTTCTTGTATACAGTATATTTAAACATTTTTCTATAGAAGTGTTTAGCATCTTTGAGATTTTACACACACACACACACACACACACTCACACACACTATGTTGTAAGCTACCCCACATAGTCTTTAGAATACAGAGGTTACAACTTATAAATAAAATCTCTCCCAGGATAGAATTTGGACTATCTTTGTTCCAGAATCTACCAGATTCTTCTATTTCAAGATGGGAATGAGGCTTTGAATAGTCTGCAAGCCTTGCTAGCCAGTCTGTGTTAGTTGCTGCTGAATCCTCAGTCTTGGTCTACAGGCCAGACTCCACGAACCTATCTATTCTGCTATTGTATATATTTTCCCGTTGTTTCCTAGGAAAAGCTCTTTTTGAAATCCTGCAGCCCGGCCTGAGCTGAACTAAGGGGAAGCAGGGCTGGAATGAGGCTTTGAATCGTCTGCAAGCCTTGCTAGCCAGTCTGTGTTAGTTGCTGCTGAATCCTCAGTCTTGGTCTACAGGCCAGACTCCACGAACCTATCTATTCTGCTATTGTATATATTTTCCCGTTGTTTCCTAGGAAAAGCTCTTTTTGAAACCCTGCAGCCCGGCCTGAGCTGAACTAAGGGGAAGCAGGGCTGTTCTCACATGTCTGTGTGTGTCCGAGTGTTGGATGAGGCCGGCTCACAGACCAGAACCAGAATTCGGGACCGAGCCATTAGAGCTGGGGGCAGATGCTGTGAATCCAGGTGGTACAGGACCAGGGCAGAGGTGGATGGATGCCGGGCCTGCCCACTGGGCAATTCCTTCATGTGGTCAAGGACAAACTTCAGACAAATAAACAGATACTAATATGAATCTTATAAGGCTAAGAGCAAACGCATCATAAAAATCAGTGACACGATCTCCATCTTGGTGCCAGTCAGGGGCCTTGGGCTGGACGGCCTTGGAGGCCTGCCCTGCAGGCTGGGCGTGGCGCCGCCATGCGGCGGAGCAGGGAGTAACAGGCACACAGGACCAAGAGGGCTCCCGGTTCCTGGGTCGGGGATTTGGAATGCTTTTGCCAAGCCATAGTTCGGGACAAAAATAGGATCTGTTTATTAAACGTGTCTCCTTCATAATGCAACACAGACTTCAGAAGGATAATCACACGGCAAAGGAAAGGGCAAGCCCTCTCACATTTCTCCGGCTACCTGTGGAAGGCTCATCTCTACCCGGCTTTGTTCGGAGGCTACAGAGTAAGTGTCCTCTTCCGCCTCCAGTGGAAAGGACCGCTTTCTAAAATGTGCCCTCAGACCCCTCCCAGCACAGCCCCGCTCGGCTGCAGCTGGCCAGGGCTTCAGTCCTCCCCTAACCCGCCTGAGCTGGTCGGGAACAGCAGGGCCAGCGAGCCTTCCCCTGGGGG
>NW_006289395.1:1929412-1937299 GCF_000327345.1 Myotis davidii
CACGCGGCCGCACACCTGGCCGGCAAGCTGCCTTTCTCGACTATTTTCCTTGCAGATGAAAGTGATCTGACAGAGACAGTGAATGTCGGACAGCTTTCATGATGGGTGTTGGTTGGCTAAGCAAACTGAGATTCAATTCACCAACATTGCTGAATTGCACCGAGTCACTACAAAACGGCCGGGAGACTGTAGCCACCTACCTCCATGTCTGTTGGACAAAGGAGGAAAAATAACAACAAACACAACACTCACTTGTGCCAAGCACGTTTTAACTCATTCACTCCTCCCAGGTCTCCTCCTGGAGAGATTTCTCTCCGCCTTGTTTCCTGCCGCCTTCTCACTCACAGTGCTTTGCTGGCCTGTGGTCAAGTGAGCAAGATGCAGTGGCAGACGGCAGAGCAATAGGTCAACAACCCGGACCCTCAGTTTCCAGGTAAGGAGACAGAAACAAGGGTGCTCAAGGTCACAGCCGGTGAGTAATGGAGCTGGATTCAAATCCAGAAAGTCAGACCAGAGAATTTCACTCGCGACCACAGCAGGACCGCCTTCCCGCGAAGCCAGCGCATGCTCTCTGACCAGGTCGGGAGGGCTCCCCAGGGGGGCCGGAACTGCAGAGACGGTTTTTAGAAGGAGAGACTAGAACTCGGGCATGGGAGGGGGATTACTTATGTTCGTGAGGCAGCTTGGAGAATCCTCAAATACTTGCTTAAGGTCCTTTTGAGTCTGTAACTACACTGACACAGAAGATGAGCTAAAGTCCAGTGACCCACCCAGAAGACATTGTTATGGGGAAGCACTCTTAAAAAAGCACGAGTGGAGGGAATGTGGCACCTCAGTGATGAGGCATCAGGAGGAAGTGGGGGGCCAGGTGGGCCCAAGTCCAACGGGGCCAGGGTCCTTGTAAGAAGAAGAGACCCCAGATCTCTCCCCTCCTCCCCCATCAACAGCAGAAAGGCCAGGTGAGGCTGCAGCAAGAAGGTGACTTCCCGCAACTCAAGGACAGGCCTCACCGCAAACCAACTCCGCTGGCACCTTGCTCTTGAACTTCCTGCCTCCAGAACGGGGAGAAATGGATCCCTGTTGTCTAAACCACCCGGACTGTGGTATTTTGTTATGACAGGCTGAGCAGACTGATACTGTGAGCCTTGGCCTTGCCACCCCTGGCCCCTGGCCAGCACGGGTTCATCTTTCAAAACTCCCAGGAATCTCTTCTCTGCAGTCTTTCTCACCCACCCAGCCACCTCCTCCTCGATGCTCTCAGGACATAAAGAGATTTTATCTTAGGATCCATACACTTTATTGACTTAAATTTTTTTTTTTTTTTTTTTTTTTAGGGAGTCTGTCTGCCCCTACTAACTGTGAGCCCTTTGAAAGAAGAGACTATCTCATTCAACCTTGCAGTCCCAGTGCCTGGGACATAATTGTTTATGGACTAAATGAAGAAATGAGTGGATTTAGGACACTGTCTTAAAAATGTACATTAATATAAATGTTATGACATGATATATTCACTCACTCATTTATTCAACAATCAAGTGGTAAATGGTTAGGAGAAGAAAAGAAGTAAATCATTAAAAGAGAGGACTACAAAATGGGGACCTTTCTAGACAATAAAGAAATGACAAAATGAAGAATTAGCTGTGTAAGAGAACACAAATACCAGCTATTTGTATGAACTACTTACCGTGTGGCATGATTAAAACCTATAATTAAATGTGCAGGATGGAGTGTGGGCTAAGTGAGCTCCAACATGGGGCCCGTGGTGGTGGAACCCCGCTTCTGCTCATATAGTCAGGTGACTGGGCAAGCTACTGGGCTTCGGTGGCCTCATCTTTTCTTTGGAACAACAACAATTTCACCGAAGCCTAACACATATGCAGCAAAGCACACAAGTTGTGAAGGAATGAGTCAGTGAGCTTTCTAGTTGCCAGATCCCATAAACGGGGAAGAGAGCAGTGCCTGCCACGTGGGGTGAGCATGAAGGTTGGGTGACACGTGCTTGTGAGGTATAAGAAAGGTGCGCTAACACAGGGAGCACCCCCCCACACACACACACTTTAGCTCTCATTAATGCACGCTCGCCTAATGTAACTGCAGTTCTAAACCTGATTCTGAGAGGCCCAAACCCTGGGTCATTGTTCACACTGCCTGGTACAATATCCCCAGGCTCAAGAAACAGTGTGAATACTCCCAACCCACTGGTGGATACAGAAATTCACCACCAAAACCTGATATGAGGATCTCATGACTGCCACCGCTCCTGCCCCTCCAGTTTGGAGCAGTGACTCTTCATCTACTTAAAATGCCAAGTCAGCTGGGAGTTATAAACAGGCTAAAGGAGGCAACAAAATCGATTTGGAAATGCTGCCTTGGTTGGTACTTGAGACAGAGAAAGCGAAAACCTTCCATCTCAGCACGTGACTTCTGAAACCGGCGCGTGAGGTGCCAGTGCCCGCAGCGGCGGACAGTAACGTGTGTTAGCTAAGGGCACAGCTGGGGCCCTTTCTGAAAGGACAGTGTGGGGCCCAGGGCACACTCAGCAGCACTCCTAAACACCTGCGGCCTCCACGCACCTACCAGGCCAGGCCGCATGGTCACCTAATCGGGGGGAACCTGGTGAGTAAAAGCAAGTCGCTTCTGCTCCCACACGTCCTCCAACCAAATCCCACCACCAGGAGTGACTGTTGATGTCCCGCGGACAACACCTTCCGTCCCCAGTACCTGAGCATGAATGGATGCAGGGAGCCTTTGCCTGGAGCAAAGCGGGTGGACAGGAGAGGCGCACAGGACTGAGGACGCGATGTGAGGAAGTGACAAGTGGGGAGGGCGCTGGGGGACGAGTCGGGTGCAGACGAGGCACCGTCTGACCTCCCCTCCGCTTTTGCCCAGGGCAGCCCGCACGGCAGGCAGGAAGGGGCCGGCCAATGAAAAGGCTGACGAGGCAACGAGCCCAGGTTTTCCTAAGTGACCTTCCAACATCGTCCTCACCTGTCCCCCGGCTGCCTTGTTTTCCCCTCTTGCAAGTAACAGACATACTTCCGTTGTCCAATTTAAAACAAAAACAAAATCCTAACCTGAGCGGCATTCACCTTTGCAAACATTCCTGGGCAGCTCCTCAGAAGGTCCAGGTTCCCTAAGTAGCGAGGGCAGATGTGGCTGAGAAGCAAGATGCTTGGGGGCAACGTGCAGCCTGTGACCAATTAGCCAGATGGGCTCACCTTCCCACCTGGCTTTCCTCTGTGCTGTCTGCGAGCTCTCTCTCACTCTCCTTCACTCTCCATTAGCTGGGGAAGGTCATTTCCCTTTGGCCTGCGGGGCTCATTGTCTGAGGGCCATCTTGGGTTCACATATGCTCCCGGGGACTTCAGATGGCACGGTGACCAGGACACGCTTCCTCCAACATGCACGTCGGCACAGGCACCGCGACCTTTTCTCCGAGATTCGTATCTCACCATCGTTTCTCCACACGTTTGTGAGCTCCAACTTCAGCTGGTGCAAATGTGCTCACATGATTAATTCCAAACATATGCTGCACGGAGTCTCCGTCTGACCATATCTGCATATCATTTACAAAGCAAACCGAGGCACTGAATTTTAGCTACAAAACCCATGATGTGGGAGAGGGCGGGGGGCTCACTGCCCGTTTCTGTATCCATTCCTGTGCTATTTAGCACTGATTACACTATTTCTTGCTTCCAGTGTACGGAGCAGGGTTACTTAGCTTTCTAGAAGCAATCCTCTCAAGTTCTTTGTTATTCTGAATGAAATGTAAACTTCTTTACTTTCATCTTGGGTTTGCCTCAATCAAGGAACTTTCCCAAGTGCTGGAGAGGAAGGGAACTGTAAATGGGTATCTAGTGAGATCTTTGAACTTAGGCCTGGTATGAACATAAATCACACAAGATAAACATTTATCTCGCCTATTTTTACAAATTTCCAGAGTTGAAAATTCCCCAATTGTTTCAAAAGCCAAAGAAATTGGACCTGACACATATTTACACAGGCATTACCATGCCTTCCACATTCGCTTTCCCTTCCAGGCGTGCGTTTACTTTCCCAAGAAGAGTGCCACTTGCGAACACAAAACAAAATGACAAATGAAAGTTCTTCCGACCAGCACACACTTCCCCTGCAAACACTGTCTGACGGGCACTTCCTCGCCATCTCTTTCTTCTTCCTTTGGCTCTGGAGGCAGCACATGCTGTCTTGCTTAGGTCATCTCCAGCAACACTGAAAACTGTGTCCACGGTCAGGTTCTTCTACTATTCCATAAATATCCTTACATTTCAACCCATGTCGGCACCACCACACTTAACAATTCTTCACCAACTCACCCACAAGTTCTTTTGTATACTTGTCATTCCAGATCAGATCTCTGCACTTTCTTCTTCTCCTTTTTATTTTGGCAAACTTGTTCCCCGAATCATGTGTGAGAATGACACACTTACAGTGTCTAGTGTCCATCTTTGGTTGGAAAGCCAAACATAATCATTAATGGGTGGGAAGAGAGTATGGTTTTCATGTCTAAAGAAAGGCCATAGCATCTGGCACTAGGAGGCATTCACAATAACTTGAGTGATGGAAGAGTGACGGATACTAAGTCTCTGAATGCCTAATTAAGAGTTTCCTGGGTTATGTAAGAGCTATACAGGGAGGAAAGCTTTAAAAGCTAGGTGTCAACACTGGAGCATTTTAAGCCTAGGATGACGATAAAACACTGAGATGAAGATGTATAAATTAAGGTGGTCCCCTTCCATCGGGCACTACATATGTCTGTTACTGCAGATGAATCTTAGAATCATGATGTCAAGTACGCCCCAAACTCCCTCGGAAATTCTAAATGAGATGGTATGAAATTTATATGTCAACTTAGGGAAAATCTCTCTGTCTACAATGCAGGCCAGCCTATCTTGAAATACAGCATACCCCTACATTTAATCAAGTCTTCTCTGTCTATAGCTATAATTTTTCCTGCCTCTCAACTGTTACCCCAACCAACCTGCACACCAGTCCGATAAAATGGCCTGCTGCACCCTCGGCCAAACACAAGAACCCACACTTCAGAGAGAGAGACAAGATCCCAGCAGCCCGAAGAGAAACGGTCCCCATGCCTCTCCTAGCTGCAGGGAAGGAGCCCTCCCGCAGAGGGAGGAGGACAGTGGGGGGCTCTACTCTCCACCACAGGGAAAGCTGCCCATGGCAGGAGAGCGACCGGGTGCAGGCAGCCCCACCACCGACGCAGAGGGTGTGTGTGAAACAGAAACAAGCGCTCCGTCCTCACTGCCGTAAAACTGCTGTCCTTGTACATACAGCTGCGGTGACGTCCTGACGAGTGGCAAGCCCCTAGAATAGAGGTGCCCACTGCGTGCTCTGAATCACTGGACCCTGCAGTCCTAACCGAGAGTCCTGGGAGCTTTGAGAATCAGGCTCTCCTTCCCCAGGCCTCAGAGCCGCCTTGACTCCTGCAGTCCTTCCCGTAGTGATCCTATTTCTTGTTGGGTTTTTGTAGCTCTTGCTAATGTGACCTTTTCTCTGTTCCCTGTGACATTTTCTGATTATGGGTGCTTTACGAGAAAACCATCTTGTATATTTATTTTACAATTGGCAAAGGACTTGGCTTTCTTTTTAGTTTTCCCATTGATTCTTTTGAATTTTCCAGGTAGGAGATTATAAATATTTACCAAAATGGTGGTAATTTTGATTTCTCCTTATTAATTAATTTGCATACTGCAGAGGCTAGGTCTTCCAAGTTAATGATACGTATCAATGGTAAGAGGCAACATTCTGATGTTCTCCCCGATCTGATCTTCTCACTTAGCTTGTGATAGTTATGATGCACAAAATATCAATGAGAGAGAATCATCTATTGACTGCCTCCTGCATGGCCCCTACTGGGGATTGAGCCTGCAACCTGGGCATGTGCCCTGACAGGGAATCGAACTGGTGACCTCCTGGTTCATGGGTTGACACTCAATCACTAAGCCACACCAGCCAGGCTGAACAGTTGCTTCCTTTAAAAAACAAAACAAAACTAATAACAGACACTCAGTTTTATTAAATGCCTTTTTATTGTATCTTAAGGTGATTATATGACTTTTTTCCATTTATTTATGTGAAGAAATATGTTAATATTTCACTAACCACTCTGCATTCTGGTTGACTTGGGCACGGTGCTTTATTTAAAAGAGTACTGAATTGCTCGAGTTTTATTTATGATTAAGTGAGACTGGACTACAGATTTGTGTGTATATGTTGTCTTTGTTGGGTTTTGATATCAGAGTTATGCACGCTTCATAAAAATGAAATGGGAAGCTTTCCTGTTTCTCTATATTCTGAAGCCAGTTTTACATAACATGCAAATTATTTTTCTAGGGATGTTTGAAAGAATTTGCCTATAAAACTGTTTAACACCGGAGCATTTTGGGGGCAGGTATGTGCTTTGTTTTTCCTTTGTACCATTATAC
This sequence comes from Myotis davidii, assembly GCF_000327345.1. Lineage (NCBI taxonomy): Eukaryota > Metazoa > Chordata > Mammalia > Chiroptera > Vespertilionidae > Myotis > Myotis davidii. The sequence continues at coordinate 1,935,877 of NW_006289395.1, forward strand.
TTGACATACGTTTATCTATTTGATTGGCCTTTTCAAGTAGACAGCACTGATATTTATCAATACATCGATTATTTATACATATGCAGATGCACTGAATGGTCATCCTCCTCTAAAAACTATCCACAGCTTTTTCTGCCCAAGGATGACCACATCTGCATTCTCCATGTTGTAATCTCTCACTTGGCCTATTTTAATAGTAATCGCTGAACCCGAAGGCTTGGTAACCGCCAGCTCCTCTCTGCAGGGCACTGAGACTGCCTTGTCAGTACCCATACCCCTCTGCCCAGGCCAGCAGTGCTGGCAACACCGGTTTTTGTGCTATTAATGACGTCTTTATGTGCTTGATGTTCTCTGCCTGCTTTTTAAGGAATTTATTCACACTCACACAACTTAATCCTAAAAATTAGGTGGTAGGAGACTGCTTAACAGCTTTCTATTAAAATAGCTATAATAATATAATTAAATATATTTAGAGATAATGCCCATGCGGCAGTTAAAGAAATAAATGCTTCTACATAATTTGTTAACGTTAAGCAAGCCGTTACAGGAAAGTGATGAGCTCATGCAAGAACTGGCCAGGTTACGAGAAGAGATGGAAGGGAAAGCCTAGAAAACAGGGGCCTCACAGAGCTGGAAAAGCCAAGCGGCTGGGCCCTGAACAGGGGGCATGCGACTGTGGGTGACCCAGCCTTTCTTAATGGCCTCCAGGAAGCCAAAGAAAGAGGGGCAGCCCAGTGGCAGAGGTCAGGTTCACGGTCGTCCCTCCTAAATCTACCATTTCAGGTAACCCCAAAGCGGCTACTTTGAAAACAGGGAAGAAGCATTCATCTAGTTAGAAGTCAGAACACCAACCAGAACTACGTACAGAGATGGAACTTGAAGGTGGTGCCGGGCACAAGGAACGGGAGTCCCATCCGTTGGAAAGAAACCCCAGTCCCGGGGAGGAGACGGGAAGGAGAGGCACGCGTGGCTGGTGTTTTAGTCTTGAGGTCCCTAGACCATGGGCAGCCACCGCAGAGCCTGCTGGAGAAGACTCCCGTCACTCAGCCACCCTGGCCTTTGCGCAGGATTTAGTAACTGGGGAGGGTCTGGGGCTGTCTCCCTCGGGAAGAGGGTGTGTTCTGTGTGTGGAGACAGATGGCGGTGGGTGTGTTGGTGGCCATCGCTAGATTAGGCCATCGGGGTTCCCTTTCCCTTTCTTCAGCAGAAATAGAGTCCATTTCCCAGGCTGGGGAGCATGTACTTAAATTCGCACTAATGGACAGTGAGCAGATGTGAGGTGTTCCACTTCTGGCCTGAAAACATTAGCAATGCATGTTAACACTCTTGACCTCTCCCTGAAGTGTAGCATGATGTGCCCAGGCCTAGCTTTGACTCTGGGGACAAGGATCCATACAATAAAGGGGAGGGAGGGCGGGAGGGA
>NW_006289395.1:1937361-1940270 GCF_000327345.1 Myotis davidii
GAAGAAAGGAGGGAGGCAGGGCCAAGAAGGAGCCCAAGAAAAGGCAAAACCATTAGGGACAGACTTCAGACCAATGATTATCAGGGACTGTGTGGGGAGGTGGGGAAAGAGGGAGGGGATAAACTGACCACTAGGGAATATTCAATATTTTGCCGGTGATGGAAGTTACTCAACTGTATTTGCTTGTCAATATTCATAGAACTGGTCACACAAAAATGTTGAATTTTACTGTATGTAAATTAAACCTCAATATATTTGACTTACAAAAAAAGAATACCTACTGGAGAAGAGACCTCCCTGTTTCTCAAAAGTTTCTAATATTTATATAATTGTAATTATCAATCTTTTATTATTTTAAGTTTTTTTTATTGATTTTTACAGACAGAGGGAGGGAGAGGGAGAGAGAGAAACATCGATCAGTTGCCTCTTGTATGCACCCCAACCTAGGATTGAACTGGCAACCTGGGCATGTGCCCTGAGAATTGAACTGGCGACCTTTCGGTGCATGGGATGACACTCAACCAATTGAGCCACAACCAGCCAGGGCTCAATTTTTTTGATTATGATGCCAAGATTTTAAGACATAGCAAGGTCATCTCCACCCCAAGGACATAAAGGAATTCCCCTGTAGATTTTTCCTAGAATTTTAATGGTTTTGTTTATTGCATTTAAAATTTCGACCCATTAGGAGTTTATCCTAGATGGGGCATAGACCCACCTTTTTCTATTTGCACAAAGCTACTCAGTTGTTCCAATACTATTTATAATTTAATAAGTCCATCCTTATTCCTATTGATTATGGTTGTAACCATGACCACATACTAATATGGAAGATTATCTTTAAGTCCCAGCAATTTATTTTAACTTTTTGGCTTAAATTATAGATAAATTATGTGACTTTCCTTAAAATATTTTTTTACTTATTGAAGAATTAATATATGTTTGAAAAACACATTTACTGAATAAAATATAAACAAAAATTAAAAAATTAAATAGCCCTAATTCTGCCATTTACCAATGTTAATATTTTGATGTGTGTATGATACACACTCTCTTACACACACACATGGTGTTGAATAAGCTACTAAAATAACCATATTGGAACAATAAACATTTGACCCTTGAACAACATGGGTTTGAACTGCACAGACCCACTTACATGCAGATTATATGCAAAAAATCATCAGAAGCAAAGTCAAAAGAGAAATAAGGAAAAATATTTTCAACTCATTGTCACAAAAGATTCTTTTCCCTAATGTATAAAGGACTCCATAAAACTGATAAGACAAAGACCAGCAACAGAAAATGTACCAAGAACATCAACATACTATTCAGAACAAAAAGAAATACAGTCATTAAAATATATTAAAAGGTATTCTGTTTCACTCATAAGGAAAATATAGAACAAAGGTATGAGGTTGAACTATATGAAATTACTGAAGGTCTACCAATTCTGACCTACATAAATTACAATTTCATGTGGTTCAACCTAATACAATGAAATACTATTTTCCATCTATCAGACTGGCAAAATTCCAAAAGCTGAGCAACACACTCTGAGAGGAAAGGCTGCAGGGAAATGCTCTCACACACACTGCTGGGAGCACCAAGCTGTACAGTCTCTGCAAAGGGCAGGCTGGCAACACTTATAAAAATTTCCATGCCTGTGAATTTATCCTAGATATACCTATATGCACATAAAATAGTAAATGTGTGAGATGCAGAAGATATGTATAATACTACACACACACACACACACACACACACACACACACAATTATCCTATCCTATATAATAAAAGGCTAATATGCAAATAGACTGAACAGTGGAAAAACCGAACCAAATAACCAGTTGCTATGATGTGTGCTGACCACTGGGGGTGGGGGGGCATGTGAAACATGGTGGGCATCGGCAGCAGGCGGTAGAGAGGGGAACATGGCGGGGGTCACCATCGTGGGATGGTGGAGGAGGTGAGCGGGGGCACCAGACCAAGGCAGGGCACCGGTCGCTGTGATCGGGGCAAACCTCTGGTGGTTACTGAAAATCCTTTGCTCCTGTGCACTACAGTCCTGCCTGGTACCCGCACTCGCTGCTGTCAGCCGGTGCGAGTGGCAGCTGCCGGCCCCAACTGCTCCTGAGGCTTCTTCACCTCCCCCTGCTCTTGGGGGCGATTGGGGCAGCAGCCACTGCTCGCACCCACTGCTGGTGCCAGCCCCAATCACTCTGTGCTTCACGCCATCAGCGGGCGCAGGCAGGGCCAGCCCTGCAGCACGTGGGGGAGGCGGCAGGAGCAGGGCTGCCAGCAGACAGGGAACCGGGCTGTGGTGGGAAGGGCCAGGCGGGAGCATGGAGGATGGGCTGAGACCCGCCCCTGTGCCTACCGCAGCTCAGGGCCCACAGTTCCTTTCAAGGTGCATGAATTCGTGCAGTGGGCCCCTAGTGCCGTGGTCGGCAAACTGTGGCTCCGCGGCCCCCACCCCCGCCTTCGCCCACTGAGCCAAACCGGCTAGGGCCGTGGTTGGCAAACTGCACCTCGCGAGCCACATGCAGCTCTTTGGCCCCTCGACTGTGGCTCTTCCTAAGCCTTAGGAGTACCCTAATTAAGTTAATAACAATGTACCTACCTATATAGTTTAAGTTTAAAAAATTTGGCTCTCACAAGAAATTTCAATCGTTGTACTGTTGATATTTGGCTCTGTTGACTAATACTGAGTTTGCCGACCACTGCCCTAGTGCATATATAATACACATTTTTATATATGGGAGGTATGCTGTGTATGTTCTATCCCTAGGGAGGTAGGGATAGAGCATACACAACATACACAGATTTTTCCCTATTTGCTTGTATCTGCACAAAGGAGCGCTAGGAAGAGATAGGAGAAACTGATAAAAGTGGTTAGCTATATGTG
>NW_006289395.1:1940293-1951740 GCF_000327345.1 Myotis davidii
CAGGAGTAAAAGTTCTCGGGTATACCTTGCTCATTGTATTGGTGATTAAAAAATCACACTAAAAGGTAAACAGAAAAGTTAAAAAGTTAACCTGCAGGTATTTGGGAAAATTGGCTATTAAAACAACTCACTTGCTACGGTCTTAAATGATGTCACTATGATAGATAACTTATGCATTTACGAAGATTTTCCCACTACCAACAAAATAAACAGAAAATCATGCATCTAAACTCCCTCACCGGGCTGATTATTTTCCATTTGCCTCTCTGGATCCTTGCTCCGCTCTTCTCTGCTTTCTGGATTTGGGGGGGCGGGGGGAGGGCAGGGTGTGGATGACCCCCACATACTGCATCGTCTGGGCTCTCCTGCCTCTGGCTTCCTGTCGGGTTTGGCGAATGGAGGCACTGGCTGGAGGTCAGAGGTCAGGAGAGAGCCATGCTGGAGCATTCTGGTCTGGCCTTGCTTCAGCACTGCCCCCTCCGTACCCCGTAACCACACTTGCTGGCTGCTGGCCTCTTCCAGGCCCAGCTCCTACTAAGCTCAGGAATAGCGACCTCTCCCCTTGCTCCTTAGGGATGGGGATGGGGGTGAGTATCCCTTCCCACTATTGCCAGTCCCTGTGGGCCCCAATGTTCGTTGTTGGTCCCCTCACCCCTGCTAAGACCTCTGTGCGTTACCCAACTGAGAACGCTCTCTAGTTCATGCTGGGAACCTGGCTGATACATTCAGTCATCTGTTTCTTAGAAAAACCACTCAAAAGTCATTCTCTTCTCATTTTTATATCAAAGGCCAGTTCATTTACAGAATATTTCACACACCCATTTTTGCTCCCATGTTTCTTTTCTACACTTTCTAGGTTCATAATTTTTCCTCCTCTGTCTTCCTTTGACCAAGCCTCTTGAATTCTTTCTGTGTAGCCATCAGTTAAGCCATGAACTCACCCCAATATCCTTCGCCAGAAATACTTTTAACCACTGCACTCTCATCCATCCAGCCATTCATCCAGCAAATACTGTTTGAGAATTTACCGAGATTGTAATGGCATGTAAAAACCAGGCACGATCCTTACATACTCACGGGGGGACAAAGAGAGAGCAATTTGACCAAAATAAATGTGCAATTACAGCTGTGCAGCCGCTATGAAAGCAAGATGCAGGCGTGCACAGAGGCTCCTGTGGGGACGAGAACGGGCTTCCTGGAGGAAGTGATGGCCGGGCCGAGATCTGAAGGACGGGAGGCACTGACCAGGCAGAGAGCATGCGCGGAGAGAGGAGAGAGGTGTTTCTGGCTCCCGTTCCCACAGCCTCTTTCCAACAGGAACTTGCTCTCCCCCTAAACGCGCTGAGCTTTACCCGGTGGGTGGGTGATGTGGGAAACACAGTATGAGTTTTCCGACCCCATGTCCTTCAATGTCCTCTCACCTCCAGACCTTCAATTCTACACGAGGTCACGTGAAGTCCTCTCTGCCTCTAAGGACACAGTGCAGAACAGCCTTGCTCCTCCTTTCAAAGTAAACTGTATTCTACTGACTGTTGATCCCAAATAGAAAAGCCACGTTGTACTTGTTAAGTTGATGTGTTTAATACTAACAACTTCAAGGATAAATGTGAAATGCACCTAAAAGAAAATACAATCAGAAAATTATAGGAAGCGTATTTTTTTCCCCTAAGTGATTTTTCTACTTGTTTGCTTACAATGAGCAGCTTATTCTTCAATTCTGACCACGAAAAAAAGAGGTGTGGGGGCAAATGAGCGAGATCCACTGGAAAAACAGAAACAAAAACCTCCCCAAACTTAAACAAAACTTCTCCAAGTCGCCAACATCCTGAGCTCTTTGCAAAGCGTCTCGCCCTGTCCCTGGAAGGACATTTTTCTCACCCATTTACATTGCAAGGGGTGAAGCCACATTTTTAAGATTTCAGCTTTTCAGACGCGGGGTACTTGTGATAAAGGGTGTTTTCAAGCCCTCTTCTTCACTCAACCTGCCAGCTCACATGGGAAACCATTAGCTCAGGCGCTACAATTAACTCGGGGCTGCTTGGTAAAAGGCTCACACAATTCCCAGCTACTTATCATGCAAACAACCTGGGGACTCATTTTCCCTGCAGTGCAGTAGGAGGGGTAAATTACTGAGATAAGTAGATTATTGGGGAAAAAGTCACACTCAGAGGCCTTATGAAATGATTAAGCCCTGGGAAATTCACCCCCTGAAATCCCTGGCCTGATAGCACACATTCACTCCTGACTCCTGGAGAGTCGACAATGAAGACCCTTCTTTGGAAGCAATGCACACTCCCACTCGGCTGAATTTTCATTTAACTTTTCAGACCAGTGGATTCCTTAGTTTTGATAGGTGAGAGTCACCATACGTGAAGCAAATTAAATAAAAGGGGGAGGTTATCAAACTTGCAAGGTTTAAAATTGTTTTCTAAAATAATAGAGGTACAAACGCTAAAGCCAATAAAATGATCACTTGAGGAAAAAAGTCTTACCGACTTCCTTGCATTAACTTCAAAAACTCCACATTGCCCTGGCTGGTGGGGTTCAGTTGGTTGGAGGGTTGTCCAGTACACCAAAAGGTGGTGGGTTCGATTCCCGGTCAGGGCACATACCTAGGTTGTGGGTTCAATCTCCAGTCAGGGTGCGTGTGGAAGTGTCTCTCTCCCATGAATGTTTTTCTCTCTCTTTCTCTCAAATAAAATAAATTTTTTTAAAAAATACCTTGTGTATCAATAGAAACCATTTCACATTTGATTAGCCACCTTCAAATGTACTGTGAAAAAATATATCTTCTCTATAAAAAGGACTTCCTTATATCATATATTAGTCAATGATCAAGTTGACTATTACTAGTCAAGGTGATGAACAACCTGAAATAATGTTTCAGAAGAAATATATACTGAAAAACAACATAAATAAATGTAACTATGACCTGGAGACAGAAAATGAATCCTTTTTTTCTGGCAAGAGGGAAAAACCAACCAATTAACCAGGAGCTCTGATAACCAACATCTAAATAAGAGAGTTTCATGGCGGAGGCTGTTGGTATCAACGAGGACTTTAGTGGCTGAGCTGGGAACAGGTGGTGTGAACAAGCAGAGTTTCGGGTGAGGAGGGCACACGGCGACCAGGACATTCCCAGGCAGGGCAGTGCACACACTCGTCATCCCTCTAGGAAATACTCAAGGATTACCAACTCTACGTCACGCTTAGATTGAAATACTTAATTTAATGGAGTGAAATACTTCTGCTTCTTCTCTTATAAGCGGAATAGTCTCTGCCTCCCAGGAACTTCGGCTTCCTCCCACCTGTCTGATAAGCAGAACTCGAGATAATGTGCCTGAACCAGGTGGGAGGGCGAGGACCAAAGAGGCCGAGGGGGCTCTTGGGGGAAAAGCAGTGGATGACAAAGCCCTGACTCTTCTTTTTTTAAAGGGAAGACTGGCTTTGTGGGTACAATGCAACCTGTTCCTCTCTCTCAACATGAAACCTTCAGTGAACTCTATAATTCAACAAAATTCCTGAAGCTGATTTGTATGTGCACGTGGGCACGTGCTTGTGTGGGGAGGAAAGTGTGCTATGAGGTATGGGATTAACCTTTTGGGGTGGGGATGCCTGCAGGTAGGGGTGGTGGTGGTCCACGGTGATCTGTTCCCACTGAACTTACAATATGGCCACCTCCATTGTTTCAGGTGAAATACCTGAAGCTTAAGCGGTTAAGTCACTTGCCAAGGTCTCAGTGCTTGAACTGGGATTTAAGTCACACTGTCTGATCCTGGAACTGAAGGGCCAACATCACACTAGACTTAGAAGACGGTAGAGGGAAAAAGGACGAGCTGATATCTCAAATTGCGATGCTTCATTTATGAAAGAACGCATTACTGGAGGCAACAGAACTGATATTTGTGGGGTAATACAGAAATCCATCACTGTCCATATTCAATAGTTGCCTGAGCACATTTATCGTCAAAAGCATAACACTATTTCACCAACAGACTCAAGATTCAAATCAGAAGGCACAGCAAGGAAATAATATGGGAGATAAAAAGGAAATTTTTTCATTAAAAATGGCAGATTTATTAATAGAGTATTGCTTTTCAAAACCCCAATATGAGATAGTAACAGTGAGTTATTAATCATATTTATGGCGAAAGAGAAAAAAATGTTTTTAATATCCACATAAAGATGCACAGATATCTTGGCATCTTTTAAAACAGATGAAAGGAATGCAGACAGAATAGTTATTAACAACATGGACAGTTTGAATCCCAGCTCAACCATTCACCAGCTGTGTGGCCTTGGGCAAATCGCTTAACCTTTCTGTGCTTCAGTCTCTTCATCTTTAAAATGTGAACATAAATGTCCCTTTTTCATTGGATAGTTCTGAGGATTCAATGAGTTAACCCAGTGGTCGGCAAACAGCGGCTCGCGAGCCACATGCAGCTCTTTGGCCCCTTGAGTGTGGCTCTTCCACAAAATACCACATGCAGGCGTGCACGTACAGTGCAATTGAAGCTTCATGGCCCATGCGCAGAAGTCGATATTTTGTGGAAGAGCCACACTCGAGGGGCCAAAGAGCCGCAGTTTGCCGACCACTGGTTAACCTATTACAGTGCTTGGAACAATGCCTGGTACATGGTAAGCACTTTACAAGTACTGGCTAATATTATATTCTTATTACTAAACATGTGGGAGCAAGGGACATGTTAAGGGTTATCATAAGAGACAGGAAATGTGCAGTAGGTGTGAAGTGAGGAAACTGCTGGGTGTGTAGTTGAAATGAGCACCCACTAGGCTGGGGCTTAGAGGGAAAGAAAGCTGGACTATTAAGTTAGGAGGATAGAGATGGATTATGAGACAGAGGTCACTCTCCAGTTAAAAAGCAGGTCTGAGTGGGGTGAGAAAGTGGAATGATCTGTGATTGGGGTCAGAGAGGAACTGTAAAAGCGATACAGTCCCAGATGTACGAACTCCAGGACGTAGCCATGGAGATGGAGATAGAGAAATGATGCAACCAGGGTGTTGGATAGGTCATCGTCCCCTAGCACGACAGCCGAAGACGGGTGAAAGAGATAACTGTGAATCGAGTGTCAAAGTCCTCAAGAAGCATGGTGGATGACTGGAATGTCAAAACACGGCATCTGTGGGGTTTTGTTGTTGTCGATGGCAACATACGCTCTTGTTAGTTTAGGCAAAGGGGATTTTTTTAAAAAAAGGCTATTGGGCGCTTAACAAAATCTTCAGGACAACCAAAAAACCAGATTTGGAGGCTATACAACCAGGACCTAGTCCTCTGCCACTGTTGCAGCTGCCTGCCACATGCCACACGTCATACAGGGCCACAGGAACCAGGGGCCGGACTCTGCTGACCTCCCCACAAAGAAGCGAACACCCCCAACCAACTTGTCCACCTGAAGACCTCAATCCCTGCGCGCCGCTAACACCTCACAGCCGTCACTTCTACCTCAAGTCTTCTAAGGTAGAAGCCAGGCCACAGGCGGATTCCTTGTGGCAAGGAGTCTGAGAAATCAGCTTTCGACTTTTCAACCTCTATAATTCATGGAGGAAAGGAGGACGGGGGCTGAAATGGGTGGTGAGAAAGCCCACCTGCCAATCAAAACTACCTGGCAGTGCAGGCCACGAGGAGAAAGGAGATGCGGATGGCACACGGCTGGGCTTCCCTGATGGGATCACAGGAGAACAGGGTGCTGAGAGGGAAGGGGGTGAGGGAGCTGTAGTTTTATGGCGCTGAGACATTCAAGTCATGGAAGAATAAAGACCCTCAACTGAACAAGGTGCTGTAAGAGGAAATCTATGCTTCAATTAAGCCAGTGCTAGAAGCAATGTTCTAGGAAAAGGGAATTACTCATGGTGACATATTGTGAGCGTCTTTCACATTCTGGGTTCCAGTTGAGACGGATTTCCCCTTGGACCCCTGACTCACCCAAGCTCCATCTCTCCTCACCGTTCCCACTTGTCCAAGTCTTCTTTCAGTGAGCCATTTTTCAACGAGCCTGTTTTAACTTCCCTTATTCCGCACACACTTGCAGGAAGGAACTTCTCCCTTTACTTTAAACTCTCAGAACACTTTACCTGGACTATACTCATGCCATTTATCTCACTTAGCCTTGTCTTTGTTATTTATCTTGTTTAGTAAGACAGAAATACTAAACAAGATAAATGAATATTCCATAGCTGAGCACGGGTGGTGGAGGCAGAGAAAATTCGGAAAGGGGAACTTGCTTACTGAAGTTGTGCCAGTTTCCCAAGTCATTTAAAAAGTGTGGGTATTCCACATAGCAGTTTTTAAAAAGTATGCAAAAAAAAAAGAGTTATTTAAATTCATCTCTCCCTGAGGCAGGGTGTATATCTGATGGACTTTGGTGTTCTTCTCAGCATCTAGTACAATCCCTTGCACTCTAACAACCTTTGATGAATGAGTCATCATATGTCCTTCACAGTATTGTTGTTGTTTTTTAATTTACAAATATATTTTTTATTGATTTTAGAGCGGAAGGGAGAGGGAGAGAGAGATAGAGACATCAATGATGAAAGAGAACCATTGATTGGCTGCCTCCTACACGCCCCCTACTGGGGATCAAGCCCACAACCTGGGCAAGTGCCCTTTACTGGAATCGAACCCGGGACCTTTTAGTTCACAGGCTGACACTCTATCCACTGAACCACACCAGCTAGGGCTCTTCACAGTATTATTTGCCGATTTCCAATTTCTGTGAGGAAAAAGGATTGCCAGGCAGCCAGTCCATCTGTTTGAGGTTCATTCTAACCAAAATGCTAAACCTTTAAAAATGCCCATAATTTTGAGGCTTGCTCTACCTATATTATGGGTTTCTCACTAGATTCTGAGACTGGGGATATGTCTTTCACATCTTTATATATCCTATTATCCCTATTGTAGTACATACTCAAAGAACACTTGTTGACTTGTCTAAGTCCCAGATGTGGACAGGCCCTGAATTTTGTCTTATTGAGGATGTCTACTAAGATTTCTATATGACACATCTGGAGAGATGAATAGCAATAACAGATATTAGATCAGATTGACTCTGGAAAAGATATGGTTTAAGAAGAGATGAAGAGGATGAGGCATAAAGGAAGTGCAGCTCTGCAACAGTGAGGAGAACTGGAGAGGAACCATCGGTGAAGGAGAGGTTTCCACCAAGTTCTGGAAGACAGAAGACAAATGGGATAGGGCTGACAACTCAAGCTAAGGAAGAAGCTGTGGCTTAGAAAACATAGAAGGGCCATAACTGAAGGGGGCGCCAACTTGCCAACCGCGACTCCTGAGAGGCTCCAGATGGAGAGAGAGCAAACCGGAGAGTGAGAAATGGAAATGAAAACAAGATTCATTTAATATCTCTATATGGCTCCTCCCTCTTACCAGGTGACAAAACCACCATGCAGCCAAGTGTTTACAACTACGTAAGAAGATGGAGTGACTAGAGCTGCTAGTGTGGGTCCTGCTGTCCTAGAGTCCTCTGCTTTTTTGATCAAAGTATGTGTTGAAAGATCCTGCCCAGCAACCTGGCTGGGAGGCCTGTTGGTCAACCATTCCCATGCGTTTACATAGAGCTTCCCATCTGCCTTTCTACTATCAAATTTGCACACATGAACTCATCCCCATGATTCATCAAGCATGACATAGAAAGCACAGATAAACAGACAAGCTGACCCTAGAGGATACGGAGATAATTCTGATCACGGAAGAGAACTTAAAAACACAACATGACCAAAATCTCTAGGTAGTATTCTCGAAGAGACTTGGGAAAAATAGTGTACCCATAAGAACAAAGACAGATCCAATAAAAAAAGGGGGAGGGGGGACAATCAAGAATTAAAAAGAGCTTTTACAAATTAAAAGACCTACAACCAGATGCATTGTTTTGACATTTGAAAACAACAACAGTAAGAGAGAGACCCTAGAGAGAGCGGGGCATCTGACTTGTGAGTGGGAACCTCTGTGCCATGTACGACAACAGAGCGATGATGTTAGGAAGGGCAAGATTTTTGTTCAGAAGTGTGCCCAGTGCCATACAGCTCAAGGCTGGGCCAAAGCTCCATGGTCAATTTGCGCAAAAACAGGTCAGGCCCCTGGATTTCCTTATAAGAACAAAGGCATCAGCTGGGGAGATGGTATACCGATGGAGTATTTGGAGAAATCCCAGTAAGAATATCCCTGGAAGAAAAATCTTCGCTGCATTAGACGAGTGCAGAAAGGGCAGACTTGATAGCTTAGATCAGAAAATCTAATGAGTAATAGTTGCCCACACCCTTCTTTATTAAAAATATCTCATGCCTTTTAAAACATGTACCATATTTAAATTAATCTCATACACCAGAATTCAGATCATGAACGGCTCAGAGAACACTCCTTTGGGGCAGGCCTGCTTTAAATAAGATTGGCTTGTGGTTAAATGAATATGATCAGCTTCTTGAACTTGGACGGTGATTTTGGCTCAGCAAGCGCTATCTTTGTTCTCTCCTAAAGGTATGATTGGACTTGGTTCATGATGTTCAACTTTCCAGAGATGGTGAGTGCCATCTCAGAACCTGCAGGAGACTGGTTTGTATTAGATTTGTAGATCTGGTTGTGTTCATATGTTTAAACATAGAGGAAATCCCTTCACTCTTAGACCAGCAAGACAGTGTTTCAAGTTGTGCTTCTCAGCCTGTTACAGGCAAGGGCTGGAGATAAGCTGGCCGTGTCCACTTTATCTTTTTGATCCCAACTATGCCAATTTAACAAAAAGTCCCTGTATCTAAACTGCTGCCTTTTACTGAAAGGCAGGCACTTCAGTGTGGTTTATGTATAATATAGAATAAAAAATATTTAACACTTCTCACATTTTATAGATCATCTATAAGATCAGATGCTTTTAAAAATCAGCGTGACAAGATATAGAAGCAAATTTTGCTTGTAAATTCTTTAAGTCAGACGAAGTTATAATTCAGTACTGTCTTGAACAGCTATTCACAAAAACTGTAGAATGACCGTATGCACATGATGGTAATGGTGCTTTTGCCAACTTACTAGAAGGATTTAAGTGCAGAAGACCAGATCATCACAAAACTGTAAATTATGTGATCATAACGCTTAAGATAATTAAAAACAAAATCACACATCAAAAGAAGAAGAAAAAAAGAAAGACCCTAAAAGCTTCCAAAGTGAAAAACAAACAATATGACGATGACAGGATAAATAAGAACAGATCACAATGAAGGCCCAAGACTCAGATTGGCACGGACCTCGCATCAGCAGCACAGGATGTTATTAGACATTAAAGCGAGTTCTGAGTAATTTATAACTTAGAATTCTGCATCCAGCCAAGCATGAGGACAGAATTCAGAACGCATACATACTATACATACTACTTTTGCCTCCTTATTTAGAAAGTTGAGGATACTGGTCAGCAAAATGAGGGTTAACATTTTGAAAAAATGGAAGACGCGAGATCAGAGACACAGAGTAAGTATACAGAATTACAACTAGAAATACCAGGATGGCAAAACATGCAAAAAGCAAAAACAACCCAGTTTAGATTGGAGCAGAAAGGGGATCTGGAAGGAAAAAACTCTGGGCAAACACACAAACCAACAAAAGGCAAACAACAAACAAATGAAAAGATAAACAAATAAAAACCTTGCGAGATTTTCTGATAAACGTTTCCATGTGGAAGTTACTGTGAGGCATTTTAAAGAGATGTTGACATGTTGGGAAGAATTACTCACAAGTGCATTGAAGACTGAACAAAAGATAAAAGGAATTACCAAGATCTGAAAAATCAAGAAGTGACATAAAGCAGAAAATAAAATAGCATCATCCAATTGGTTCGGCAGTAAACATATGTACAGAGTAATAATCCCATCCAAATCGAAACAGGAAACTTAGGGTTTGAGGATTTAGGTTTCCAGGGAAATTCAGGTTAGAAAAACTTCAAGACAAAACAAAGGCAAGGAATATAAGAAGAAAAGAAAGGCAATTGTAAACTCCAAGAAATATATAAGGCAGTATAATTTTTTTCTGGTATAAGAAGCTGTTTAGAACAAGCAAATGAGAACAGAAAGTTGGTGGGCTTCTAGAAGAATGAAATGGATTCAGAAGAATAGAGTTAGAAGCTGGAAGGTATCAGGGGCCTGGTGAAAAAGACACGTACTATTTCTCCCAACAAGCAAAAAGGAAAAACAATCAGAAGAATTACAAAGACAATACAATCTGAAAATAATTTTAGCAAACTAAAATGTGGACGGTTATAAACCAATGATGGAATGTAAGAGAATAGACTTCAGCCTTCTCCTTTGACTAACACAAGGATTATGACTTAAAATTTATAGAAAAGGAAATGGAATCAGCCATAGCGCACATCTTGGTTTTTACAATGCACACTATTCATACAGGTATACGTACTGAAATCTTAATTGTGGTCAAAATGGGATGTAAATTGTCAACAAGCTGATATAAGTGAAGGGGGAGAGAGAGGAGAAGAGGTGGAAGAAAGGTGAGGCAAGCATACTGATCATAGTCAAGGGCACAGGAAATAGTCAAGGGCATAGAGGTTTCAGGATATTATTTAAAGTTACAACAGTAACAGAGGAATAAAAACAATGATGTTGGAAAGAGGAGAGGTGTGTATGGAGTTGGAGTGAAACCCTATACACCAGATCAGGAAATCAACAGGCAATGTCTAAAGTGGAGAAATAAAACATGGTGTATGAATACGGTACTTAGTAATCTGTGAGCAATCACAGGAGAAGGAAAAGCAACAATGGTTACAAGCAATGGCCTCTGGGGATCAGGACGGGGATAAGGAGGGACAAGGCCAGGGACTGGCTGTTCTTTTGTTTTTGTTTTTGTTTTTGTTTTTTAAATGTGTACATGCGTTATCTAATTCTTTTAAAAGTAAATATTTACTGACTATTTTGGCTCCTGACTGCTAAGACATTAACCTCTGACATGCACTACTGGATACACGTATTCTCCCACTTCTGCCTGCTCCCTGGTTCTCTGGCAGTCCCCCCAGACGGCATCCCACCGGCATGATGTAAGGATGGAGGAAGCGTAAAAGGTGGGTCACCGGTCATCTAGGGAATTTCTACCGCAAGTCACGACAGGGGAAGATCTCCCCCGGCTGACTGCGGAACAGCCCTGGGTCTCCCCAGCCTTCCATGCTCCCGCTGGACAGAATAAGTAAAATGTCTCATGTTTTCCCTTTGAAAGGACGAGGAGCAGCTCACGGATTTGCACAGCAGAATGAAAGAGGGGGCTGTCACTTAGTTCCTTAGGACTCACAGCTTGAAAGGAAAGAGGAGGCCCACAGGGGGCCTGTGGACCATGCCCAGCGGGAGGCCCAGCACTTCCACGGCCCAGGGGGTGGGACCATAGCTCTTAAAGCCACAGATCTCCTCTGTAGGCACAGAGACCCTCTCAG
>NW_006289395.1:1951772-1955930 GCF_000327345.1 Myotis davidii
AATCCATTCACACCAGTCACCCTTGGAGACTGCTATTTATGCTAAAGAAATTTACCCCCTTCCATTGTATGTTTCTTGTCCAGAGTTCTCTTGGATCCCCTATTTAAGGCCTTAGTCCTATATTGTGAGCTGTGGAATGGACAGGCCATTTAGGAGGGCAGAGATGGCTAATGATGGGTCTGTTAGCTTTGCAGCCAGTCTTTCCTTTGTGAACCAAACCCAATTTGGGTGCATTTGCTTAAAAAAAAAAAAGAAAGAAAGAAAGAAAACCTCCATTTGCGGTTGAAGAAATGTTAGTTGTGTTCTATTCCTTTTACTAGGAAAAAAAACAACACTGGAAGAAACTTTATAATATTTATAATCCCTTCTTTTGGTTGAAATACATATCCAATTATCTGGAGGGTAGGGGTAAATACTGCAGCTGTAGCTCCTCAAGATCGGAAGGATATTAAAAAGCAGAAGGCCTTTTTATCACGGAGAGATGCTAATTTTTATCTCGCAAAAAGTAAGGGGAAGCCCCTTCTGAAATGTTCTCTTTTGAGGCAGAATTTAAACGCATGCTACTGCTTTCATGAATTCTGTGAGCCAAATCCTTATAAATCCCGTGAGCTGACAGATCAATTATTCCTTCTAACAGCTAATGAACTAATAACCCTTAGAAATAGAAAAAAAATACTTCAGGGGAAAAATCAATTAAAGACTACATAGCAATAAAAAACAATTAAATTCATTAAAGCTTTTTAAAGAGAGCTATATTTTGTTTGAAAGCTGTGATTTCTTAATTAAAAACGTCAAATAACCTTGTATTTTATAAACATCATAAATATTCCTAAAATATGCCTTAATCTCATATTGTGTCCTGTCAAGGGAAGGAAATTGAGAAAGGGCAGGAAAAAAGAAACGGAGAAAGAGACGGCACTGGAGAAGACAGCAATGAGATTGTGGGGCACTGACGCCTGCTCCTGGGTAGGGCTCCCAGGGAACCAGAGAGGGGCGAGGATACGAAGCCCAGCGCTGGAGACAAAGGAGGGAGAGATGTGTTACTCCAGGATTCACAGACTGGGAGGCCTGTACTAAGTAAGCATTTGCTAACAGAGGGAGTCTGGGGGTGGTGGTGGTAGGATGGCATATAGTATAGGTTGGGCATTCAGGGGGCTGGGCACAAGGCCACCGAGGGCTGGACCAGGTGGCAGAAAGGGGGCTGGGAGAATGGGAGTGCACGAGGGCACTGGAGTGGGCGCTGACCTCAAGAATGAAATGGCATCTTCTGGGTGAGCAGGGCACCGCAGGGCAGAGAGGCACCGATCCTATGTTGTGGGAGAAGGTCAAGGACTTGAACGGCTGAGAAAACTGAAGCACTGGGAAGCTGAGTAAATGACTTGCTCGAGGTCATGTGGCATCGCGCGCGCACACACAGTTGTGTGTAAAAGAGAGTCTGTTTATTTTTAATTGAGGAACTAGAGTGTGGCGATGGTCCGGCTAGTAGCTGGTGAGCACTGCTCCCCATCCTTCCTACAATGCAGTCATTGGCAGTGAAAAGCCAAGCCTTATTTTAAACGGAGTAGTCTTTTTTCTAAAACATTAACCCTTTTTGGTACAACGTGGAGGTTGACTCGACAGACCAGGCGCTAGGAGCAGGTCCAACATCGAGGCTGAAGTCGACACCGCAAACCGGTTCAACATTCAATCCCGTCAATTAATTTGGGCCAGACTGTTTGAATTCCAAAAATAAAATTGGACCGCAAAGGGTTAAAACCTCTGGAGCAGTGGTTCTCAACCTTCGTAATGCCGCGACCCTTTAATACAGTTCCTCGTGTTGTGGTGACCCCCAATTTCATTGTTACAAATTGAACATAATTAAAGCATAGTGATTAATCACAAAACAATATGTAATTATATATGTGTTTTCTGATGGTCTTAGGCGACCCCTGTGAAAGGGTCATTCGACTCCCAAAGGGGTCTCGACCCACAGGTTGAGAACCGCTGCTCTGGAGGCTGATGCCCGAGAGCATCATCTATGTTCCAGGAAGGCCACACAGCTCTCACTCTGTAACTCCTGTGCCGTGTGGCATGGGGTCCAGACTGCGGACCTAAGAGTCAGAAGGCCTGGCCCGGAACCAGAGTCCCAGTGTTAGGTAGCCTCGTTTGCTCGAACTGAAAAACAGGGACAATTATAATCACACCTCAAGTTGTGAGTAGCAAATAAAATGAAGTAACACCGATACATCAGAACCCACTTGCGCAGCCTTGTAAAGGCCCCGGACCCAACTGTGGGCCTGTGGCCCTGCCAAGGTAAAGCCAGGACCGGCTTCGTGGGTGTGCGACGTGAGAAGCACTCAGGGTCCCGTGCTCGGGGCCCCAGGCTTGGTCTACTGCCCTGCGGTCGCCATCTTGATGTTCTTAATAACTTCTGCACAAGGGCCTCGTTTTCATTTTTCACGTGGCCCCACAGATTACGTAGCTCATCCTGGGTGAAGATGGGAGGAGTCTGGGAAGATGTCCATCTTTGGCAAATCACTCCCAGTGGAAGCAGGTAGGAGGCAGGGCCCAAAGGGCCACATGTTGGCATTCCCCTGTCTCCCTGCCAGCTAGTCTGTAGCCAGAGAGGGCCCACGACGCTGGAGCACAGCGAGTTCATTGGCGGTGTTGGCAGCAACATCAGTCCTCCAGGAGTGCTGGGTAGTGAGGGGTGTCTAGCAGTTGTGGTAATGAGACCCTCCACCAGGTGGTTCTGGCTTTGTGGTTGCCTGTGGTTATGGCTCTAGCCACCCTTGTTTCTCCCCATGTCCTGGTTCTCCAGGCTTCTCAATGATTTATTTTCAAACTACTCAATATCCTTTCAATAAGCTCCTTTTATGCTTAAGTAATCAGAGATGGTTTTTGTTCTTTATAGCCAAGAGCTTCTTCTGGCTCAGAGTTGGACTCCGTTATGGAGTTACTGCCCTGATGTCCACTCAGTCCTGTGTCCTGAGGCAGAACACACTGGGCCCTGCCCCTGGTGATGACATGAGTGCTGGCACATGCCGACACGGAAGGGACCTTGGAAGTCACTGGGTGCACACTCCTTCTAAAAGTAGGAATCCTTCCAGAACAGTCCAGTGTCTAGATAAGATTCAAATAAAGTTGTTCCTGATCATAGAGCATATGTGAAGCAGAAAGCCTTATCGTGGGTGACAAACCTAGAGGCCTGGCAGCTTCTACTTCTGCTTTGAGGTCATGGCCATCTTAGTACTTGTGAGGATATCCCTACCTGTCACCAAACAGTCACGGATGAAGTTCCGGGAAATTCCACATCACTCATGGCCAGGAGATGGAATGCCATTCCTTCAGAGCAGGTGATTAAGATGGTAGGTGAGTTGCTAATGGATTCCCAGAGCATGATGGGGTTACAGCGCTCTGGGACCCTGACAACCAGGGACCACCCAGTAAAGATCACTGCCACATAGGAAACTGCAAGTGCCAGACTCGGTGCTGCTGGCACCGGGTCAAGGATGCCCGGGACATTTCTTTCTTTCCTTTCTGGGCATGTTCTATCAAAGGCAACAATATCCTACATTTTGCCAAGGGCTGGGAGAGAAGGCGAAAAGAGAGTTCGGACAAGCTCATTCCCAGCACTTGATCTGAGCTCCTGGCTGAAACAAAGCCACTGGGTCAGGGGCATCACAGCTCTATCTCTACAGCCTGCTCGCTGGGCTGGGTGACTTTACAGTCACCGAGGGAGAGGCAGCGGTTCCAGAATAGCCCCCATAGCCCGAATCAGACCCAATTGTGAGGGGCCTCCCAGGAAGCCCAGGCTGCAACCCACCCAACTCAGTCTGATTAGCAGGCACGTGACAGAGAGGTAGTAGGTAGGTTGCAGAGCCACTTGGGTCCCATCAGACCATTCAGGCAGCTGCTAAGTGGGTCTCGGGTCAGGACACTTAATGCCAAAGTCATGAGTAGGATCCCTCCCCTCACAGCCGAGCTGGCTGAGGGCTGCCATGAAGGAGGAAGGCAGTTATCCTTTATCCGGGACCTGAATTACATCTCATCAAGTCAGTGAGCTCAGGGGAGTACAGGGGTTCAGAGGGTCCAGGCAAACAAGGGCCAGGGCTGGGTTACTGGGAGCAGCAGACCCTGCAGGGGGCCTGTGCCTGCGCAGAGGGCAGAACATGGGGC
>NW_006289395.1:1955946-1961404 GCF_000327345.1 Myotis davidii
GGGCAGAGGTACCCTGGGAGGTCCCGCAGCTTCAAAGGGAAAGGGAGAGGTGGGCAGGGAGAGAGCAGGAAGGGAGGTGCTGGCTCTGAGGGCTTTCCAGAGAGTAAAGTCCTCATACCAGGGCTTTATTTGAATTTATCACCTCTTATTAGTGTCTTTTGAAATGCGAATTAGTTGATTACCCACTGCTCACAGCCTTCCAACTGCTCTTTATTCTCCAGCATTCAGCAACTTGGCTCTAAATAGGGCAGCCACCGTAGCCCGTGAGGGAATTTTTCTCAAGGTTAGGAGAACAGGGACCAGGCAAACTCACTGCCAGGTGGGTAGGAGGAGGCTGGGGAGAGACTGTGCCTGAGGCCTGGCTCTAAGCATGGCTGGTCCACATGCAGCCCTGGGAAGACACGGTTACCTTCCTGTGAGCCCTCAGCCCATCAGGACGATTCGGAACAGGAGCCAGCCAGGGGTGGGCAAACTTTTTGACTCGAGGTTTTTTTTTTTTTTTAGTTTTATTCATTTCAAACTGGCCGGATCCGGCCCGCGGGCGTAGTTTGCCCACGGCTGCGCTAGACCTTCCTACCCCAACTTCTCTAGTTACTACAAGCCTTTTCTGAAGGCCGCCTTGGGCCCAGGTCCCTGCCCAATGTCCTGGCGTTCCTCCCTGTCTGGGCCCTGGGCTCCCATCTCTGACCTCTGGCAGAGCCTAGTCCGCGCCTGCTCCTGCCTCCAGTTGGGCAACAGGACACAAAGGCGGTGTGGCCTGTGTACACTCCCCGGGCCGCACCCCTATTCAGAGGGGGCTGCAGCCTGCGCATAATGGGCCCCCTGCAGACAAAGCCAGCAAGTTTCTTAATTAAGTCTCAGTGAAAGACAGATCCCGCTCACATCTGCAGAGAACCTGCCTTCAGAACTTCAAACACCCCCGGGACTGCCTATCAAATCTCCGCACGAATAACCAGCCAGCAGTTTCTTCTCTTTTTTAACTCTAGAAAGCCAAGCCCCGGGAGCCCCCTCTTCAGCCCCCTCTCACTTTCCCTGCAGCTTCAGACGTGCCTCTGGTTTGTAAAACAGGAAACAAAGGGACTGCTTGTGTCGGAGGAGCCCTCGGAGGGGCTGCATTTCACCGGGCCCAGCCGTCCCCAACGCGGGGCTGTCGGAGGGGCTCTTAACGGGCTCCGTCTCATTAACATTTCCAGGCGGTATCAAAGGGTGCGCTGAGAAACCAGCGCCTGTCCATATATCACATACGGACACATCCTGGATGGAATTCTACGAAAATGTAATGATTAGCTAATTGCCTTTTCAAAAATGGGATTTTCACAACCCCGACCCCTGCCCGGCTTTTTACCCCAGCCCCAGCGACCCCCCTCTCTCAGACAGACCTGTTTCCCCGTTTTGCTGTGATCACGTTCTGCGCAAACAGAAACCAATTATTCTGCAGCAGTAAGTCACCGGGAGTGGGAACTGCTTTAATTTTCCCCCTTTCACCAGCTGCCCAGGGTGGTTGTGAGGTGGCTGCAGTCATGAAGCCGGAGTGAATACTACGGTGGCACCGAGGCCCGGTGTCCCGCAGGGAAAATGATGGGCAAAAATGAAAATGCGCTTTTGATGTGAGAGGCTAATCAACGAGTCGGACGCTTCCAAAATCGCGCTCTCCACTCAGGATTTGCATCGCGACGCTGCTTTTCCCGGTGGCTCCTGTGCACCTGACCAGCTTGTAAAGCTGTCACCTGACTGGTAAAGTGTGAACGCCTGGTTTTCCTCGCCGTGCTCTCCTCCCGACCCTCCCTTTTGCCTCTTTCCTCCTGCAATTCTTTGCTTTCTCATTAGAAATGCCCAGCAATGGCTGGCAGACAAAGACACTACAAATAAAGTGTATGGAAAGGGGAAAAAAATTAAAAAGGAGAAAAGTGCAGAGGAATTCTCCATTCACGGATCTCTGGAATACATTAATATCTGAAACTGTTGGCACAGCCTGGAGTGCTCGGGCAGCTAACAATGCAAGCAATGATTTGGAGTCTGGGATCTTCAAACAAACCCCTGCGCTGTCATGGCCACCAGGAAGGCGAATAATGGCGATATTAGCTGACCTTCATTTTGTTGTTTCTTCAGACCTGACTGCTGGACCTCTGTGTTTGCTTGTTACTAGGATTTCTTGGCTAAAAAAATTTTTTTTAGCATTTCCCAGGCAATACAAGAGCCAGTTTATTAGGCAAAGAAACTAGGCCTTAAGCAGTCTTTTCTGCTTCGCACTGGGAACTGGGGGAATTGGAATGAGGGCGGAGGTGGCGTCGGGAGAAGACTAAGAATCAGAGACGGACAATGAGGACAGACTCTACAAATCATCAAATCCATGTGCTGGCTTTGGTTAACTTAGCCAACGCCACCCTCGCCGTGAGGAGGTACAGCTCACAAAAGCCAAGGACAAAAAGAGCAGCGTTCCTCCTTAGACGGCAGCTCTTCCGTGGCGTTTCCCTTATCCCAAGTGTACGAGTAACTGGAGACCATGTTATAGCACATTCACGTGGAACTGACGCTATTGTATTTCCTTCATCTGTCATAATTACCTAAACGCACTTACGTTATCCAAACCACTCTCCAGTGACCATCTTAATGATGTTAATAAAGTACGTGATATAGAACTGGAGCCTTTAGATCCACAGGGTGGGCCGCTGGCTGCCCAGACTATCAAACTAGTAATTATTACATTTATGTGTCTGTTTACTGCCTCTCTCCCTCCCCTCTCACTGCAATAGAAGCCCATTAGGGCAAAGACCACTGCTGTATCCTGTCTCACCCAGCACAGCACCCAGCACCTAAGGTAGCCTTGCCAAAGGAGTTAATATTATTTTTTGCCTATCTTTGGAAAAATATACCATATTTTTAGTCTTTCAGCTGCCACACCTAAAAGGTACTAGGTGCAATACTTCCCTAAAATGCAGTAATTCCCCACTGAAAATGAACAAAGGAGTTGAAGTTTCCTGTGGTTCCCAACTTTCAAATTAAAATACGTCTAATAATATGCCAGGCTGGCATGGCTCCAGTGGTTGAGGGTTGACCCTTGAGCCAGGAGGCCATTGTTTTATTTCCTGTCAAGGTTCATGTCCAGATTGCGGGCTAGATCAGTAGGGGGCATGCAGGAAGCAATTGATCCATGATTCTCTCTTATCACTGATGTTCCTATCTCTCTCTCCCTCTTCCTTCCTCTTTGAAATCAATAAAAACATTTTAAAATATATATCTGATAATAAATGCAAGAAATGTTTACTCTTGCTTAAAGAAGAAGGTCATGTGAAAAGATATAATACACACACTTTTCAACAAGTTACGCAGTCAATAGAGTTGGAAAGACAGAGAAAATTTCACACTCCAGGAAGAAAAGCAAGTGACATGGCATGTGGGATATGGTATCAAAATGGTTTTAAAAGGTAGTACACGTAGACATATGTTTGCATGAACACACACAAAGACTAGAAACATACACCAAAATGATAAGAGTGAATGCAGGTGGTGAATTTTTATTGTTTACTATTCTCTAGTTTACCATTTTTCTACAGTAAACCTATTATGTTTAAAATCAGAAAAAACCTTCAATAAGCTTTTTGTAAAAAGGAAATCCATTTATTAAATGAGCCACATCTCTGCCTCAAACATTTTGAGAAATAAATTATAGTTAATACAGGCACCCAAACGGTATTTCTTATACACACACATACACATACTGCTTCCTGGGTGCACATGTTCAAAGCTATACAAAAACGGGGGGTGGGGGCGGGGTCTGTGGCAATTATTTATTCATTTATTTTTTAGTTTATTGAGACAGAGTTGCTATCGGAATCTGGAGAGAGTTTTCTCTCTGGGCATGAAGCGACCTGGTTCCTCATGTCTGGGTTTTAAAGGAGATTATATTCAAGGATGCTCAATTACCCTGAACAGGTGTGACATTCCAGGCTGAGGGGTAGTCACAGCTGTCAACAGCTGAGAATGAGCATTGCAGAGCCCTGGCTTCAGCACCTCGCAGAAGGCAAAGGCTGAGTGCAAAGCAGGGTGCAAACCCTTCCTGATGGGGAGTGGCAGCCACAGGCATGTGAGCTGCTAGAGACCCAGCTGCCAGGCTCACCTCGCAGACCTGCAAGTCCACAAGGGCCTGCCAGCAGTTGGGAACAAGAGCACTGCTTTTGGTTTTTAACTGGGCACTTGGAGGGGGAGTAGCTATGCCTGGTGGGGGGGAGTGTTAGGGTGCTGCGGGATATCTGATAATGCTGACTCATCAAGGTTCTGCCGGTCGCATCACTCTGAGCATTTCTGCTCTGACTCCTACAAGGCCACAGTGAGAAACGGAGGGGGAATAAAGCCGAATTAAACGAATTAAATGCCTATTTCAACTTCAAACGTTCCCTTGAAAATGTACTTTTAAGGAAGATGGACTAGCTGCTCAGGAAACACTGGAAGGAACGGTCTCCCACCTCAGACAGGCTCCCGACAGTGCCTGAGGCTGGACACGCATCCCCGACACATGTTACCCCTTCACGCGCACGTGGAAACGCCTGGAGAATTCCACGGGAAAACCCGTGAAGGGGACCAAACGTTTCCCTGCCCTGGTGCTGCTTTTTTGGATGTTGATTCTAAGCTTGTTGTTACGAAATAAGACACAGAAAGAAACTCGGACCCTCCCCTTTCCTGCCCAAGAGATTCAGACAGAAAAACCCACTTCAGGAAGGAGGTCTCAGGATGTCACCGTAGCCCGATTTGAACTGTGTGGTGAACAGGAGGGCTTCAGGCAGGGGCCTGCTAGCTAGAACCTAGGTACCCACTGCGTCTGAGCTGCCTGGAGAATGTGCCTGCCATGTGTGTGCTCAACTGCCTGCACGTCACCCACTCCAACTTCTGAAATCTAAGACCCGCCCCCATCCTGTCTCCTTTATCTAAAATGTCATATACTAGCATACCCAATGTCGCCTCACTATCGTTAGAATTTTCATACTTACATGAATTCTCCATGGAGGAGAGAGGAGAAGCAGAGAGGGAAAGACGGGGAGGAGGGAGAAAGAGGAGGAAGGAGGGAGGAAAGAGATGAAGAAGGAAGAGGGAGATGGAGAAGGAATAGGGAGAGGGAGGAGGGGGAGAAAGAGGGAGGAGGGAGAAAGGGAGAAGAAAGATGAATGAAGGAGAGGGAGGAGGGAAGAGGGAGAAAGGGAGGAAAAAGAGAGAGGAGAAAGAGAGAGGAGGGAGAGGGAGGAGAGAGGGGCTGGATCGTATCTGGTTTCCCTCATCATGGACATAAGGCCACGCTGGACTGAGCTTTCCCACAGGGGATGATGCCAGGACCCAGAGATGTGTGTCTTTGAAACACCGTGGATTCTTCTTCCTCGTATCACCGTTAGCTTCCTAAACAGGCCACTGAGGAGCCCGGGACACTGACCACATGCTCCTGGTGTTACTGTGGTGGTCAGGCCTCTTT
>NW_006289395.1:1961457-1961983 GCF_000327345.1 Myotis davidii
TCCCTGGGGACCCTCCCCGCAGCTCGTCATCTCTGAAGGGACTCGATAAACGTGCGATGAGTGGATGGAAGATGACGATGTCACAGAAGCCCAAATGTATCAATAACAGCTCATTTGGAACCTGCACCTGGGGGAGGACGCTCCGAACACCTGCTGAGGCCAGGCCTGTCTTCCCAGCCTCGCAAAGAGGGCACGCCCCCTCCTAGGACTGCTCTCAGGCACCTGACCTGGAGAGAGCTGTGGTTTCCCAACATCCAGGCTCTCCCAGCATCTACCAGGCCCACTAAACAGAATGCCTTTAGTGCCAACCTAGTGAAATCGCAACTGAAAAGTGGGTTCAAAGGGGAGGGGGAGGGGAATGGGAGATATCTGTAATACTGCCAACAATAAAAAATATATTAAATAAATAAAAACTGGTTTCTCTGAACGTTTTCATAAAATGAAAATAACAAGATGTTAAAGATGTCTGGTTATATTAAGTAATGGAGATGGTATATCACTCCTTGCATCTGTTAAAAGGAAAGAG
>NW_006289395.1:1962020-1976509 GCF_000327345.1 Myotis davidii
ACACATGGCCATTTTCTCCTATCGTTTCAATCCCAACTTCACAGGATGCTTTTGCAGCACTGCTTTTACAGATCCCAAACCCAGCCTGAAAGCAGATTGTTCCTCTCACTTGTATCTGTTCACCAACGCATTCCTATTTCTATCAATATTGCATACGAAGTAGCCTTTAAACTGTCATCTAAGGGGCTGCTACGCTCCCCAGGTAGGCACCACTTTTAAAACAGGATGTGAAAATTTTAAAACTAAGCCATTTCCCATGGAAATTGAGGCTTCTGGCTTTCCATGAAAAACGAAGGGGCCACAAGACTACCCTGCAGCAACCCCCCGGGCCTGAACCCCGTGAGGGATGCTGAGTCAGGGGCTCACCTCGGGCTCACTCTCTCGTGCCTGTCTGACAGTGCCGCCTGCAGTGACCACACAGGAGGCGCAGCTCCTTTTCCAAAGGCACTTACATGCATGGACTGTTGTTAAATGCACACGTGGCCTTGAGCATTGGCCACGGCAAAAACCAACTCGTAGGTGGCGTTGAAGGCGGACTGGAAGCAGACCCGCATTGAGGGAGCCACCGTGTGAACACATGCCCAGAAGCAGAAAAGAACAGGCCAGGTTCAGAGAGTGGAGGTACCTGGTGTGGACGCAGTGGAAGGATCCCAGGGGGACCCAGAAAGAAGATGTCAGCTGAGGCACAGGGGAGCGAGGCTGCCGAGGGCTCGAGGTCCGGAGCGGGGACCTGGACTACGTCCCAGGGGCACGCTGGCGCACCGGCACATCCAAATGACAGTGGTGCTCACAGTGCACCAGGGCCATGTCCAAGATGCACAGGGGAAAAGTGAGACCAGAGACGGGCCGCTGGTGAGCCCACCCAGGAAGGTACAGTAACAGCAGCCCCGCCCACGGGGAGTGTGACAGGTGAGTGCAGGGGGACGAGACCGAGTGTGTAAGTAATACGACGGCCTGGGAGCAGAAGGCACTGCAGGAGGAGGGACAGAAAGTGGAAAAGTGTCCAGCTTGAGCCCCGAAGAACGGTGGTGCCAACACATGTAGTGGGAGAGGCTGGCCGTCCGCTTTGGTTGCCGTGTGCACAGGTGTGCGTGTCTAAGGTGGCAGGTGGGGGCTGTAAGTGACAATGTGGTTTGAGACCTGTTAGGTGCCAGGGAATGACAGGGTGGTCAAAAGACAGGTGTGTGTGCAGATTGGGAGACACTGGGTGGTGAGCACGGCTGGAACCAGAGGATGCAGGAGACTCCCAAGAGGTCTGAGGACAACCACACCACCAAACGGCAACATTTCTGCCCCAGTTCAAGAGAGTGGAGGTTTCATTCTTCCATGCGTAGCCTTAGAAACTGGACTCAACTGTTGTCCTGGATATGCCCAACCTCTCAAGTTTTTACTGAGCCTCCGGCATGATGGATGGGGCTCAGTTTACCCAGGGACAGTAAAATCAGAAAGGGGGGGGGCGGTAATTACAATGGTTCTCTCTACTGCTGGTGCAAAACAGCCAAGACAAAGCCACAATAAAACTACAACTATTTAAAACAGCCAAATTGATCGCTATAACTGTTTTTTTTTTTTCCCTCTTAAAACACTCCCACACCTTTAAAGCCATATCCCTGCTTTTCAAAACCTCTCATACAAAAGTAAAAGATGCCCAAATAATCCTAGACCTTAAAGAGGCCTTGATTTATCATTTCACAACTGGTTCCCATGCATCCCCCATCCCTGCCCTTTCCACTTTTTCAGAACTTAACAATAAATCCTGCCACCAGATCAGGGAGGCAGCAGGCTGGTGATGGATGTCGGGCCAGGGGTGGGGAAGGTGGAGTGCAGATCCCGCCTGGGAACAGATAAGCACGCACAGTGGCACGGCTGGCGGCTGCCTGCAGGCTCCTCACAGCCCGTTCCAGTTATGACTCAGCCGGCGGGCGACCCCCTGCTCCCCAGGCCTCCCCATCTGCCCTCTCGGCCTCCCCTCTGCTACCGATATCCAGCTATGCTCGCTCCTGCGCTGGGGAAATGAGGCTTCTGCTCCTGGTTTGGGCTCTTTTTTGAAAATCATCAGGTTAATTAATCTTAATTAAAATATAAGGCTAAAGAGCAGATAATGCAAGAATGAGGTCCAAGCACAACAACTGACTATGGGACAACGAAATAAATTAAAAAATATAAAAATAGCCACTTATAGCAAAGTTCATCTGCTTGTTCATGCCCCGGGTTCTCGCTGACTGGTGTAGGGCTCTCTGCATTTACTCGTAGGTTTCACCTTTAAGCAAAAGGGGCACTTCCATTCGACATGGGGCTGGGGGACTGGGACAAGTAGCGTTCTGATGACTGAGGAGGCTCCAGGTAAAATGTGGAAGTCGGGCAGTCAATCTTTTATAATTATTATTGTTGTTGTTGTTATTATTATTAGAGAGAGACAGACAGACTTTGATTGGTTGCCTCTGCACACACCCTGACTGGGGCTCAAACCCAAAACCTCCGTAAGTGCCCTGACCGGGAATCAAACCGGCAAAACCCTGGTACATGGGTCGATGCTCCCCCAGCTGAGATACCCGGCCAGGGCGGGCAGTCTGTCTTTGACACCAAACTTTCCTTTTCCTTCCCCTTTCCCTTTCCTTCCTTTCTTCCTGTGCTCCCCTCCGACTGCCCAGTCCTCCGCTGCCCAGCACCCGGGGCCCTGAGAGCTCACTCACAATGCTGTCTCTGGCTGGCCGAGATGGCACTGTCCCATGGCAGGGCTGTCCCCGGCCCACAGTGCCACCTCCTCCAGGCCTCCCTCCCTTCCCCAGGGCATCAAATTATTTCCCCATCCAAGTTCCAATTTCCCTAATATGAATGATTTCCTGGAGATATATTTTTTTTAATGAAATTAAGTCACTGAAAAGGTGAAGAACAAACTCTTTGACCTCCCCTGACCTCATGCACATCACATCCGGCCTTGGCATCTGTACTAGTAACTTGTTAACTTAAGTCACTGCTCATAGCCTGGCAGCCAGGGAGCCAGGTCCGGTCTGCAGTGATGTTTTGACCGGGGCACCGTTTTAAAAATTGGCAAGTTCCACACAGAATCAGGTCTTTCTCTTTCTCCCTTTGCCTCCCTCTCCTCTTTTAAAGCAGGCAGCTGCTCCCCCGGCAGCCCAGGGCCACAGCTCTGAGACTGAAGAGCAAGGCTCTGTCCACAGGGCACAAGCTCCCAGTCGGAGGCGATCGCTGCTCCCACTGTTAGGGCCTGGTCTGCGGCTTGCTTTTTTTTTTTTTACTGAGGCTTTGAATTTGTGACCCTGACCGAAATGGCTCTCCAAATGAGGGCGCAGTCATTTAGAGAAGACGTCTTTTGAGTGCGGGCCTTTCCTAGGTTTCTGCTGTAGACCTGACATCTGCAGTGCCTAACACAAACACCCATAACTATCACATTTATCTTTCACCCAGGAAATCTGGGAACAAGTCTCTGTAGGTTCCTCACTACTGAAAGGGCATCACAGTGTAGGAGCAGATTCCACAGGAGGCATTCGTCTTTTTTTTTTTTTTTAACTGAAGCTTTGAATTTGTGACCCTGACTGAAATGGCTCTCCAAATGAGGGCACAGTCATTTAGAGAAGACGTCTTTTGAGTGCAGGCCTTTCCTAGGTTTCTGCTGTAGACCTGATATCTGCAGTGCCTAACACAAACACCCATAACTTTCACATTTATCTTTCACCCAGGAAATCTGGGAACAAGTCTCTGTAGGTTCCTCACTACTGAAAAGGCATCACAGTGTAGGAGCAGATTCCACAGGAGGCATTCACAACAGAAGACCTTCCTTCTTGCCTTTCAGAGCCTCTCCTCCCCTTCTCCTCCTCCCCTTCTCCTCCTCTCTCGTTTTTCAAATCTCTTTGCTTCCACTGCTGCTCCCCGGCCCCTGGGCTCTCCTCCACTTAACCAGGTGTGGCCCCAGGAGACGCCTCTCCCAGCAGGCGGCCTGTCCATCCCACCTAACCTCAGTCCTCAACACTCCGTGTCATGGAAAATTAAGAACCTTTGGGAGGCACCAGGGAAAGAAAAAGTTCAGCAAGTGATGACCACAAACCACGAACACTGGCCACAACTGGTCACTTCCTGTACGAAACTCAAAAACTTTATCAAACACTCGATGGGGGGTCTTCTAGACTGTGCAGGTCTGAGGGTGATTTCACAGGCATCCAAATCAAGTATTTTAGGAAAAAGAAAACAAACTCAGAGACCAGGCGGCCAGGAAGTGCACAGGCTCCCTAGAGCTTCTAACTCGCTGAGCGGCAACAGTGACCCCATGGGAAGGGCCTTGCTGAATGGGACCCACGCTCTCTCCTGGCCAGTCTTTATCACAGGGATGAGGAGGGACACAGTAGGAAAGCAAGCTTCAAAAGTTAGATGTATCCCCAACTTACCCTGGTTCACTTTAAATAACCATTGTTCTTCTATATAAAATTGTTTTGATCTTTTAAACCAGGAAACCCCAGCCCTCCCAAATTGCCCGTGCGGCTTGAAATTATAAGATCCTTGAGAAATTCCTTTTTATAAGAATTAGTCCTTGCTTTTAATGGCTTTTCTTTACCGTTTTAATATATACATTCATTGGTATTAATTACATCCACTGTATTATACAACCATCACTACTATCTTTACCCAGAGCTTTTTCATCATCCCAAAAGGAAACCTCATACCCATTAAGCAATCTCTCCCCACTCCCTCCAAACCTCTAGCCCTTGGCAACCAAACATTAATGTAGCCCTAACTGGTTTGGCTCAGTGGATAGAGCGTGGGCCTGCGGACTGAAAGGTCCCAGGTTTGATTCTGGTCAAGGGCATGTACCTTGGTTGCGGGCACGTCCCCAGTAGGAGGTGTGCAGGAGGCAGCTGATCGATGTTTCTCTCTCATCGATGTTTCTAACTATCCCTCTCCTACCTCTCTGTAAAAAAATCAATAAAATATATATATATATTTTTAAAAAAAACATTAATCTATCTGTCTCTATACATTTCCCTATTCTAGACATTTTGCATAAATGGAATTATTCGATATGTGACCTTTTGGGTCTAGCTTCTTTCAGTTAACATGTTTCAAAATTATCCATACTGTAACATGTATTGGTTGGATAATATTCCATTGTATGTTGTGTGTGTAAGTTAGCAAAATGAGTATCTGTGGCTCCATAGTATGTGGCTACAAGCTACAAAACTTAAGGAATTTACCTATGTGACGGGTATTTCTTTTTAGTGGCCCTAGACATTTGAGTTTTCTAGACCATGAGGACAAAACTCAAGCGCACTGACCCAGACCATTCATGACCTAATAACTTTCTATCTGTGTGCAAATTCCATCTTTCCGGACTTGAGTTCTGGGTTGTCCCATTGCTGGTGACTGCTAAGCTTGATTACTTTGTTCAAGTATCTTTCCTCCTTCGTAATTAATAAAGGATCTGTGGGGTGGTAATTTGAGACAGTGAATAAATGTCCTACTTCCCACAATTTTTACCTGATAGTTTAGCATTCATTGATGGTTCTGAAAGAATTATACTCGTGGTTGCAAAATGGTGATTTTATAATTTTATCATTCTTCCACACTTATTAGCTGGCAAGACTACCCTCTCCCCACCCTCACCTCTGCCTTTTTTTTTAAAAAAAACTATCACTGCGGACTCATCTTTAAAATTCAGTGTTTAATACCAGCACTACCACCATTTTCCTTTTTATTGCTCCAACTGCCCCAAATTTGGCCAGTGGGAGTCCCTGTAAGCAAGCTTCAGTGTTCTTTCCATACGTCCTCGTCATTGTATGTCCAGTTCCTTGATTTCTGACGAAAGGTGTAATAAGCTTCACTTAAATCTCTCTGCCCCAGGCCTGGAATTAGCAGTTTCTGCAAGGAGCCGCGGTTCCTTTTAGTGGTGAATAGTATTTAACCCCAAATCTGGGTGCCAATTGTGCTCACTGCTGCTGGAGTGCCATTGCTTCTAAGCTTTCGGTGGTTAAAAGTAGAACATTAAAAATAAACAAATAAAGTAGGAAATTTATTTTTAAATCACAAGTCCACAGTGATGCTTCTAATTCCAATCTAACGCCGTAAGTGTGCTCTTACTTCTCCCATTTGCTAATTGTGTCTCCCTGGTCCCTAAGGGCATCCCCACGCTTACTCATCTCTGCTAGTAACACATGAAGTAGACTCGGAATTACACCTCTACCATCATCCCCCAAACAGACCCACTTAGTACAGTTTGGGATTTCTGCAGTGCATCATCCTGCAAATATATTCAACTAAGGGTATAGAAGAACTCTATTTTAAAATTACTTGAATTCTCTTTCACTAAATAAATGCTCTATATTTTTAATTAACACAGACTTTGATTGCTATTTAGAAGCTTATCCCTCAAGACAAACAGAACCTACAAATCTAAAAATCTCAACATCAGAGAAAATTATGGTATTAAAATGATACATGCACAAATTTAAAAAGTCAAAGAATTCTTAAAAAGGTGTATAACAGAAAACAGTAACCTGTGCCTCCCCCTTCTAACTTCTCCATCATTAATCTCCACATTTTAACACATTTCGTACCGCTCAGGAGTTTTCTCGTGTTTCGCGCGCCATCTGTTAAGGACCGCTCACGAGTATTCTCGTTTTTCACGCCCATGGAAAAAGGAGCGAATCTAGATACTTACGTAAATTTTGTTTGGTCCCACTTCATAGAAGAAAATGTTCTATGCAGTACCATATGTTAAAAAAGTACTAGGAACTTTGTTTAATTGTTTTTGTAAATAAAAATGTTATAATTATTGAAAAACAACACCTAAAGTGCATTATGATGATTTAAATTACATGCAGTTTGCCCAAAAACGTGCGGTCCCTGGCGTATGTCTTACAGATTTCTATGCGGTACGCAATGTATTTTAAAATAATATGCTCACACCAAAACTCAAAATTCCAACAGCTTGGGAAGTGACATGGTTATTTCTTCTTTCCTTGTGGAAGGGATTTAGACTTGGCTCTCTTACACTCCACCTCTTCCCTCTCCCATCTCCCTTATAGAGAAATCAGACATGGCTCTGTCCATATTCACTCTTAAATCACACATTATAATTATGTTTCCTTTCTTGTATTACTTTTTGTTTTCCTGGAGTTAATAGCTGCCTTTCTTATTTGATTGCTTAGGTTTTCTCCAAGTAAATCCCACTCGCCCGCAGCCTCTCGGTGTAATGTGTCATGAGGGAAGCATGTTCTAGTTTCTCCCCTGACTTCTAGCTCCATTCTGGAGTGGTGGTCCTCTTGGTCTGTTGCATAGTAGACATCCTGGTCTTCTCACTGTTATTAGCCAGAGAGGTCTCTTTAAGTCTCTCTTGTTCTGGCATCACAGCTCGCCTTCCTACAGCTACTTTCTCATTTAGGGAAAATACACCTGCCGGGAGCTTGCTGCGGTGCTGCATTGCTGGGATACTAGATACCATTCTGACTTCAGATCCCTTGAATATGATCTACCCTGACTACCCCAAGTGATCCGCATGCTCCCCCTGAGACCCACTGGGAAGCTTATAGCAACTTCTCTTTATCTGGATATTTACAAATTCCCTCATGCTGTGCTTTAACATGAGCCTTTTCTTCATTTCTTAAGCCGGGTGTCCAGAGGACTCTGTCCATATGGTCACTCCTTTCCCTCAGGTCTAGGGGAATTTCTTGCATTATTTTCTTTGAAAATTTCCTTGCTCCTCTTTTCTCGTTGTGATACTCGTATTATCTGGATCTTGAACTGATCCTCTCATTTTTATGTCCTCCTTTATCTGGAAGATTTCTTCAGCGTTACCATCTGCTCCTTAAAACTGCAGAAGGTGGCCAGTGGGCTGTTTTGTTTGTCACTTTTTAAAGACAACTTCTCATAGTCCTTTCTTTCACAAAAAGATAGAAAGGACATAACTGAAGGATGTAAGCCAACCTAACTATAAGACCTTACAGTAGACTATTGTACATGTGTTCATATCTATAATTATTTAATGTGCAGGTGGTAGGTCCATTACCAAGCAGTAGAAACGGCACCATTCCTTTCAGTAACTCAGTGTGACAACACATTTTCTACTGTTCATGACAATCTATGTATTTCAGGGTTTTCTGAAATTCATATTGCCTGGCATGACTTCAAGCATGGCTCTAACTAAATAGTCCTTTAGAATACATACAAAACTCTTCAAGTTCAACAGGCCCAAGGAGAACCTAGTAATTCTGAAAGAAACATCAAAGGCTGGGAAAACATCTCAGATGATTTTCGGTAAAATATATACAGAGCATCTCCATGGCCCCATGGCAAGAGCCTGTGGGCCAGGAGTACCTGCTGTCTCCCAGCTGCACACCTGCCCTTCTCTGTTCTGCTCTGTTGGGCTGGGGCTTGGAGTCTGCAAACTACTTTCCCTGGTTCCCGTTAGCGAGGTTCCTGCTTTGTTCTGTCAACATAAGATACTGGCAGGAGTTCAGGAAGCAAGAACTCCTCATCTACTTCTAGCAGTGTCTCTGCAAGTGTCAGCATTCCTCCCGTGATCCCAGCTGCAGCCACAATAGCCTCTCTTTAGCAGTCCCAGCACCACCGAGGCAGGCCCTCCTGGTCTGCTGGCACCTCCTCATGGTCCCAGCATGGCTCGCGAGCCCTCCTTGGTGGTCGGTCGGTCTCTCTCTCTCTCTCTCTCTCTCTCTCGCTCTCCCTCCCACCCTGGCTGAGAAGCCACCCCAGGGGCGCAGTAGTGAGCGTGCTCATGGGCTCCAGAACCCCACTTCCGCACCTTCCTTCGTCCATGCATAGTTACTAATTTCTGGGTTACTTCTCTCTCCCCTTTTATTCTCTCAGTCCTTCCAACAGTATGATAACAAGCTCTCTGCAAGAAGTCTTCTCTTGGTAGGCAACTCCTTTTCCTGATTGGCCCCTGCCTAATAGAGCCTCCCTGAGGGGAAAAACTTTTAATAAAAACCTCTACAACTCCTCATCACCAGACAGAGCTAAGGGCGTCATGCCTCATCTATGGTTATAATTGCAAAAGTATAATCTGACTTAAACTGTGTTATCGATAAAGTCATACATCTCTAGAAGATGGCAAATTTACCCAACGTGAAGCCCAAAATTAAAGCCGATATCTACCACTTTCCAGACTAAGGAGCTAAATGCACGGCAGACCCTTCTCCATGAGGTCTGACTGGTGCAAACATGGTTGCATTCTGTTAACGTGACCGAAAACGTAGCACCTCTCCATGAGGAGACGAAACCAAGTTGGGAGGAGGCTGCCAGGCTTCACTTCTGCAAAGCGCAGCCACGCTCCATCACACAGGTGCTAACCCACTTCAAGGTGAGGAAGGGAAGTGGCAGGAAAGCAGACACACATGATACTTTGAAAAGCAAGGAGCAGACTAGATCATAAAGACGTCGTTCAATCACATTTTAAAATGCAGTTCTTGGACTCTTCCTCTGTTATATTCTGCACACCCTTCCAGGCGGCTCACGCCCTGTGACACACCAAGGGAGAGAGCAACTGCCTGGGACAGACAATACCAACCGGAGGGCACGGCCTCCTACACGCTGGCGGAGGGCGGGGTGAGGCTGCGGAGGGAGGCCTTTGGAGGTGTGTTCTCAGAGATGACGAACAGAGAAGGGCAGTGGAGAGACAACAGCGGGCACAAGAGAAGACAGGGAAGGAGAAATAAGGAAAGAAGGACGAGAAAGAGAAGCTGGGAAGAGGCGAGAGGGAGAGCACAGGAGTACAGGGCGTGCCCAGCACCCCAGACTAGAGGTGCAGCGCCAGGTGGGTGCGTTAGGTTCCGGGTGACTGGCTGATGTCAGAGAGCCCAGAGCCCAAAGCGAGCCCCTCGGGGCAGCTAGTGCGACAGGGCTGTTTGCTCAGAGAAACCTCCAGCATCCTCTCACTGGAGTCAGCCCGACTTCCAACATCAAAAGGGAGGAAAAGAGCCATCACTGGCTGTGGGAGCTCCTACCCCCAAAATGAACATGTCAGCCCCGGGGGAAAGGTGGGACAGAGAGCCTCAAGTCCCTACACAGCAATTCTCCGGAGGGCTCCCAGCACCCACAAACTGAAGGCTCTCGGGGTGTTCCCTGATGCCAGAGACTCGGCCGGGCTTAACTGAAATGAGCAGCGTAGACAAGCAGAGTTTGTATGCACTTTGGTGAGAACACTTTAGAGAATAAAACTACCGGGTTAATTTTGAGGGTTCCTATAGGTATAATTAGTAGTAATTTTATTTCTCTTGTTCCAAAGAACCTGCATGTGCCTTTAAATAGCTAAACCTTCTGATTTGCCAAAGACACGTCACATCATGTTCAGCCTGGAGAGGACTAGAAGTGGTCACCTCCTTTTACAGACCGGGCTAGAGCACAATCCAGTCTCCACTTCGCAGAGTGGCTACAAGTAGGTTTATTTAGTACTTACAGAGTAAAGGGCTTCTTTCCTGGAAAACATGCCTACGGTCCAGCATTTATTTATGCAACTGGCAGATGAATCTCTGTGTGCGGGGGAAGGAGGAATATTTAAACTTAATCACAGCATAACTGTTACATTGATAGGAGCCATCATATGCCGCCAAATATCTAAGCCACAGCTTAAAAACTACTTATGTCAGGAGAAAACCCACAGGAAGCAGTTCCAGATGACATTTTTTTAAAAGAAGGAAAAGCAGAGTTGAAAAAGTAGACTAAGAGATGTAAAACTGGATCACAAAGAACAGCCGTGTTTTGGAAGGGCTGGAAGGTTAACCTTTCTCAGGCACAGAAAGTATAAAACAAATTCAGTGCCTGTTGCCTAACAAAAAGTATGTTACTGAAATTACCTAAGAAGTGTAATCTCAGAGGATTGGTGACAGGAGTAGAGAAGTCGGCAAATCAGACATCCCAGGCAAGAAAATTTCCTTGCAGGTTTCAAAAATAAATTGGCAATAATTTAGATGAACACACTATATCATTGATCAGTTACTAGTAACTGCATACCATAACACAGTATATCATTGATCAGTTAACTATGGCAAGAATAAGATATAGTAATAATAATGCTTAATTCACTCTTAGTTATTTTTAAAACATGCTCTAGTTTTTGAAGCCATTTTTGTTCTTCTTTATTTAGGCAAATCAAGTAGATATTATTAAGATTCTGTTACCACATCATGTAAAAAATGGTTGTGTGAACCAATGTGGCACATTATTTTAAAGATGTCAAGGAATTTTAGAAATTATATTATCCTAACTCTATTGTAATTTCATGGAATGGAAAGCACCAAGTATTTATTCAGTTTTTTATTAGGGAAAAAAAACGGGTTATTGTAATAAAATATACAACATAAAATGTACCTCCTTAACCATTTTTAGGAGGACAGTTCAGTGACATTAAGTATATTCACACTGTTATGCTACGGCCACCACCATATTAATTCATTTCTTTAAGTGGCCATTTTCGCCCTGATGAGATGGCTTGGTTGGAGCACTGTCCCAAACACCAAAAGGTTCGATTCCCAGGGAGGGCACATACCTAGTTTCAGGTTTGATCCTGGTTGGGGTGCGTATGATTGATGTTTCTCTCTCACATTAATAATTCCCTCCCTCCCTCCCTCTCTTCCTTTCTCTCTCTCTCTCTTTCTCTCTCTCTTTCTCTCATCCCTCTTCCCCTTCCTCTCTCTCTGAATCAATAAACATATCCTCAGATGAAATTTTTTTAAAAGGGAAAGGTAAAATATTAAAAAAATAAAGGGACCATTTTCAGTTTTCTTTCCAGTTCTCTGTGTATTTGCAAGGTAAGAGGCTATTCCAGACAAATGGCAACACGATGACGAAAAATCTTAGATCCATTTCTGTGGTAGTTTTTTAAATGAGAGTTTTCAGAAATCCAAGAGTCATTGTGAAAGGAATTACTGTTTAAGGTCTCAAAGAGGGAAAGGGCTCTTAGAAGCACAAGTCAGGGGAGGCAGGGCATCGGGGACCATCTGGACCCCTGCTCTGCTCAGGCCACTGAGAGGCACGCCCGCTGTGCAGTCAGCTCCCAGCGCAGGTATATGAGATACAGGGAGCAGGTGGAGTGAGGGGGGGGGGGGAGTGCAGACAGGGGGGTTCGTCACGGACCACTGATACCCAGTCCCATACAAAGATCATTTTGCTTCTAATCTAGAGAAATTGATCTCAGAGTTCACACTTATGGACAGATAAAACCCAACAGTGATGGAAAACGAGCCCCAAATCAATTACTCTCAGGAATTTAACGCTGGTTCAGTGGATGAAAGTTACCATCATTGCCTGACGCTGAAACACAAAGGAAAGATGAGGCTGTGGGAGCTGATTAATGGATCCCTAGGGCTGATAAAGACTTTAATTAATGCAACACGCCTAGAGTCACGTTCTTTAAAAGTTAGCATCAAGACTCGCCACACTATTTCCAAAGTGTTTGGCAAAGCAGACTTATCTGTCTCCTGAATACCACAAATCTCCTTAAACCACCCAACCCCTCCCGCTTTATTCAAACATGTACAGTTCCAAGTGGGCATCTGTGCCCTTAGGACCAAAAGGAAGTCCCAGGGCAGGCCCTCTGGACTGTAAGCACTGCTTTGCAGAGAGGCTTTGCAGAGAGTTAGAAATGACTACTGCCAGGTATTAATTGCTATAATTTCTAAAATGTTATGACTCCTTCTTTAATTTTGTTTCTATGTGAACCCCGAGAAAGAAGATACCTACTAAGAAGGGCTCCTGGAAGCTAAGTGGGCTCAAATTTTTTAAAAAACACAGCCTCCCAGCCATTTCTACACAGGGGCCTCTTATGCAAACTGTACTTCAAGGAAAAGCCTGCACTGAGCTGCCTGCCTGCACTGTGTCCTGCCGGCTGAGCCAGCCCTTAGAAAGGAGCTCCTGGAATCCTAGTTCAGTCAATAGGACTGAGGCTTTCCCATCCACCTGGAGCTCCACACAACCAGAGTGCCTCTATTCTGACCAATCAGGAAGTGCCTTTTGGACCAATCAAACTTTAAGAATTTGGAGTTCTCATTTGCATGAAGACAGACCAATTAGGGATGAGGGGCAGGGACTTCTGTCTCTATAAGCCAGCTCCCCAGTGGCCCTAGGGCAGGGGTGGGCAAACTTTTCGACTCTGGGCCACAATGGGTTCTTAAACTGGACTCAGAAGAAGGAGCTGCGGCCGTGTTTCCCGACGTCGCCATGTTAACACTGCTGCTGGTGAAGGAGCGGAGGGAGAGCAAGAGAACCCTCCACTCTTTCGGCTCCGCGGGCCAGAAAGAACAGCCAAACGGGCCGG
The DNA here is from genome assembly GCF_000327345.1 of Myotis davidii. NCBI lineage: Eukaryota > Metazoa > Chordata > Mammalia > Chiroptera > Vespertilionidae > Myotis > Myotis davidii. The sequence goes on from NW_006289395.1 coordinate 1,975,300, forward strand.
ATCCGGCCCGCAGGCCGTAGTTTGCCCACGGCTGCCCTAGGAGCATACTTTCCCTTTCCACCCAAGAATGCCTTTCCCTGGCTGAGCTGAAACATCAAAGATGTCTTCCAGAGCAGAGCTCAGCAGGCCAGCACGGAGCAAAGCGGCCGGTACCGACCCAGAGCAGACTGGCACAGAATGCAGCCACCCGGAGTGAAGACAGCAGCACAGCACAGAGCAGACCGGCACTGTCCAGCCCCCTCACAGCCGTGCTGTTTTCACAGCCTTGCTGTATCACAACTGAGCTGTTTTGCATAAATAAAGTTTCATTCTTCCTCACACCACAAACTGGGGATTCCTGTTGGCACTGAATTGGCGCCAACGGTTGACATTATTCAACTCTATCAATGGTGCCTGTTTCTCCTGGGCAATGCTGGGCATCACAACTGACAGTAAAGTAAAACAGTCTCGTTCTCTGAGCACACACCGGCAAGTGGCTGGGCCGGAGGACCTATCAAACAGGGGAGCAAGCACTAGAAAGTCAGGAAGGTGACCTGACGTTTAAATTTTTGTTTTGATAATACATAAAGAAGGTAATCCACTTGTGGATAAGTATGTGTTTAATAATCCTAAACCAACTACATGTCCATTTAATCTATCTTATAGTTATAATTTTTAAGAAGGGAGAGGCATGAAAATCTCTACCAAAACTTAAGTTAGGGAACTTTCTCAAAAAAATAAAAAACACGTACCAGATCACTTTTAAAAATGTAACTAAAAAACTAAACAACAAAAATTTAACTAAAAATCGCCCCAGAGCTATAATGCCTACTTGAGAGGAAAGCATAAGGAATCTCTATCCACCAAGTACTTTTGAACAAGGACTGAAGACTTATTCTCAATAACCCCATCCTTTCTTTTCTTATGTAAGTGGTTACATACCACTAAACTTTCTCATACCGCCAATTAAAACCATTTCCCTTTCTATCCTTCTTGTTTTGTTCTGATGAGAAAAAGTATCTACACTAATAAAAGGGTAATATGCTAATTAGACCAGAGAGACCAGACGTCTTCCAGACATCCCTCCAGACAAAGCCACAGTGGTGGGGGCCGAGGCAGAGGCGATTAGGGATGATCAGGCCTGCAGGGGAGAGCGGTTAGGGGAGATCAGGCCTTTAGGGGAGAGTGGTTAGGGGGGATCAGGCCATCAGGGGAGAGAGGTTAGGGGCAT
>NW_006289395.1:1976647-1999300 GCF_000327345.1 Myotis davidii
GTGTTTCTTTAGAAAATTCTCAACCAACACAGCAATACATAACATTTAAGGTAAAAGTCTGTTTAGGTATAATTTACCTCTGCAAGTATCTCACCTAGTGCTGGCCACCCTGTGAAAGGAAGAGATTGACAAAGGTCTGACATAGATCTGACTTACTGGGGGTGGCGGGGGGGTGGCGGGTGGAGGGGAGTGTCTAGTTATCTTCAAAGGGGTATGGAAGAAGGATGAGAGTTGGATGGAATCTCAAAGACCATCTAGTCTAAGCTACTGATTTTATATGTAAAAAGACATCATCCCTCCCAGGGGTATCAGTTTGGGTAACTGAGTCAGAACAGAATTGAATCTTTCAGTTCATTTGAATTTATAAATATACACTAAAATCAATATATGAATGAGAAGCACTTGAGTGTATTGGTGAACCCCTGAAGGATTAGGTTGGGTTGGCAAAATATCTTGAGTGGTAATGGGGTGTTCTTCCCCCATAAGCAGTAGACAAATAGAGTACACAAAGCGTACTCTATCACAGGCCTCCTGAGAGTCTTTCTAAATGCAACCAGTGCTCGCTGGTCCCGTGGGGCCGGTTGAAAGCAGATGAATTCACTGGTGAACAAACATTACCAGAAAACACGCACAAACACGTACATCAGCAGTAGCATCAACCGAGGCCCATACAGTGTAATTATTATTCCATAGCTACATAAGCCACTCTTGGAAATCACACCTTATCTTTCCAAACCACACCAAGCAAAAACAATAATCAAAAAATGATTCTACTTTGTGATCATTTCTGACCCCCCTGATGATAGCAAGTCATACCTCATAACAGACTACAGGAGCGTGGAGCCTCTGAGGTGGGCACGGTGGCGGCCGGGAGGCTGTCAGCCCCTATCAATCACCTTCCATTACATAAAGGTTTTCCAATTTTCTGCTTCTCTCAAAAGCTTTGTTTTGCCTGGATTAAGCCGAGGCATCAACATTTGAACTTACTGTTCCTATTACTGCTCCCTAAATAGATGCTATATCAGAAAAACTAGCTTTTCCACAGTAAGAACTCAAACTCAAGGCTGACAACAGCGATGTGGTCGCATAGAAAAGGTATCTGGCTACAAGCCCTTCACAGGTACGCATGACACAAAGTTCATGAACAACTCCAGGGCCCGGGAGGGAGGGAGGATGTAAGGCGCCAAGAGGACAGGTCTGTGAGTTGTACATTTTAGCTCCTGAAATGAAATTGAGCAACTCCAATATATGCACTGGGGTGCCACAATCCTCTCGGATTTCAGAAGCAGGCCTCCTAAGAGTGTTGCGCTATATGGTTTCACTACCTGGTACCTATTATCTTCATGATGGAGGAAAGTGATTTTTCTAAAATATAACAGATACGTCTGGGGGTGGGGGATGGGGGGACAGTTTAAATCATTGAAAAGGCATGTTTAAAAAGTAACAGCACCTAAGGAAGGGACTCATCTTCTTTATCTTTGTAATCCTGAGAGCCAGGTAGATGTCTGCTGCATGAAGACACCGAATTCATAAGCTGGGGGCCCGTTTATGTAAATATGATCAGGGTTACAATCATGCACATTCCTCTGTACCAATAAATAGACTTTTCATTAAGGCTGCAGGAATGTGACGAGAGCCAGATACAGGGTGGTAAGAACAGAGAGTGACGAAGAGGGAAGAAACGTATTTTCAGAGTTAGTCGCAAACAGGCCTGGGGGCTACCTAGAGAGACGTATGTGTACGAAAGCGGTCCCAAGGTAGTACACTGCGGCATGGTTATTTGGCCCACGTAGATCTTTTTATGCTAATTTATGGTCAGCATTAAAATATTGGGAGATTTTACTTAAAGATCCAGTGTCAGGCTTCTCCTAAAAAAGGAAACGAACAGATGATCTGGCGGTTCTAGGCTGGCACCCCCACCGGAAGGAACCTGCTGTGCGGTCTCTTGTTTGCCCCTGGAGACCATCACAGGGGCCTGCTTCATGCATGGAGGCTTCCTGTCTGGCCTCTGAGAGCATTTGAAGCGATGAAGGAAGGTTTGGGCCTGAAAGAATAGGGGGCACGGAAGAGGCAGCCTATTTTGGGATGGAGATAATGAGTCTACAGAGAACATGTACGGATTGAGAGGTGCTGGGGACAGTCGAGAGACAGTGATTGGAAGCAGATGAAGACACAGACCTTGAGATGCGGAACTGGTCACTGCTCATGACATTATCCAAGAGCATGACGCAGCTTGGAGAAAAAGTGTCAAGTGGAAAAGACCCGGACTGAGCCCGGGTCCTGTCCTCACTAGGAGAGGAGAGAACATGGTGAGAGACAAGGGGAGAGTGTGCGCCCATGGCTCTCCCAGACCTGGTCCTCGCTGTCCAGCTTCATTCTCTACGCCTCCCAGCAGGCACCGTGAGCCCAGCCAGGCCTATTGGCTGTTTGAGAAACCGAGTACTGCTGCCTGCCTAGAGCCTCCTTCAGACCCGTGTGTCCTACCACCTGAAGTGCTCTTTTCTCCCCCTGTCTTCGTGACGTTTCTATTTGACTTTCCACAACGAGCCGGAGCGGCCCAGGAGGTTGCTTCCATGGCGCCTGCGCACAACTGGCAGAGCCTCCTTGTGTGCCCTGAGCTTGCTGCCCTTCTCGGAGGCCGAGTGCCAGGCACCAGGTCGGTCTTCGCCAACGTCTGGCCCTCGGTGCCTGGCGTGGCATCCAACAAAGAGCAGGACCAAGGCGGGAAGGAGTAAGCCACTGCAGGGGTAGATAAAGCCCGGGGAGTGCTGTGCCACGGAACTCGAGGAGGAGCCATTCCTAACAGAACCACCTCGATACCAGGAGTCATTCCAGGGGAGTGGGAGCGGAGAGAGGCACTTATTTCAGCAAGAACCTGTGGCTAATAGTTTAGGTGGGGGGTGGTTTCTGATACATTACTGGAAAGTAGTTTGATAGGATGTATCAAAAGGCTTACCACTGCTCCCACCCTCTTTGGGAAATCTATCTGTAACTGACAACTTGTTTTATTTGTTCCCTGGGGGTTCAGATCTACCCCCCATTTCCATGTTGAGGGAGCTCCCCTCATGTGAGTCCTGGCAGGAGACCATGCGTTGCTTCCCACTCGGATGCCAGTGAGACCAGACTCCCCCTCTGCCCGCCCCTGGCAGCCAGGCCTGGCCATGCGGGCACTCCTCCTCCAGCAGGGGAGCGGAGACGCCGGCCTCACTCAGCGGCTCTGGGTGCGGCACCCCGACCTCGCACTCCCAGGGACCCCTCAGGGATGCTGCTCAGCCCCTGGCCCTCCCCTTCCTGTCACTTCTCTGAACCTCAACCATCTAATCGGGCCCCACTTTTATAAGACAGCCAATTCCAGTCTCTGGAAACATCTGATAGGAAAAAACTCCTAAATATGGAAAAAGCTTTGTGCATGCGACGCAACATTATTTATACAGAAAAATGTGGAAATAATCTAAACTCCCCCAAACAAGTATTTAAGTCAATGATAGTACAGCCACTTGATAGAATAGCACTAATGGCACTAAAAGGAAATAGATTTATAATAAAGTGTAAAAAAAAATAAAGGGGCTTAAAAATACAGTATTATTGTACTCTTACAAAATACGGGAAGTACCAAAATATTGAGAAGTATCTTCTTCTTAAAATTTCAATTGTTTTTTTAAATACAAAATTAATTCAGGTTTACTGCAAAATATTCTAAAGCGACATAAAGCATTGGCCCTTCCTGTCACCAGCTCCAGCTGGCCTCCACAGCACCTGAGTAACCACCTGCCTTAACTCCACCTGCCTCATGCTCCGCCCTCTTCACAGCACTTCCTGGACCCTCTGTCTTCCCCCCTCTCTCCCTCCGGCCTCGTGTGTCCCTCCATCCCTCCTTTAAGTGGGACTGCAGACCCTGCTTCTTTTGGTTTTGCCCTTTGCCAAAGCAGCTTCTATTCAGTCCTCAGACCCCTGTCCGGTCTTCTGTCCGCTCGGAAACCTCGGACCCCGCGGCCGACGTAGACCCTTTTCCTCCTGCGCCCCATACTAATGCTTTACCAGGGTCCCTCCCATTGGCTCTAGTTCCCCGAGGGCAGGAACTGTGCCCGTGTCCCTTGCAGCTCCGGTACCTCGCCCAATGCCGGGCACTCAGATGGTGCCCAGTGACTGTTGGCACAGAGGAAGAAGGAAGGATGTGTGAACGGGCGAGGGAGCACGGTGCTGGAGGACAGTGTGGCTGGGAGGGCACCCAGGCATTGGCAGAGGACCGGGCACTTCTCCATAGAGACCGAATGAGCGAGGACACGAGGAAATGCAGACACCATGCCTGGGAAGAAAAGGGAGCGGAGGGGTTTAACTGCATTATCTCAACAAAGGAGGACAAAAGAAAGAAGAAAAGGCAGGAAACAATAGCCAAGAAGGGTATTCTGGGTAAACAGTCAGATAAATAAAGGAGACTGCATGGTTATTCTTTTTCTTCAGATGAACTGTTTATGTTTGGGGAAGGGTTTTAAAAATAATCCCTTGAAAGATTAAACTGTCTCTAAGATCAGTTAAACACACCAGACTGCTTAGAGTCAGTTTCCTACCCATGTTGTACGGGGCTCCCAGGAGCTAACTTAAGAGTGTGTTCAGTGAGATGCAAACCAGGCAGCACCGCCACCACCCGCATGCGCCCCTGGGGGCTCCCACTAATTCCATGATGGGGAATGGGCTTCGGCCACAAAATTCCAAATTTCAGTATCAGTTGATTTTTAATCAACTCTGTTCTAGTCATTGCTAACCTCATAGCTCCAGAACATCCCGGTATAACTTACGCAAGGTGTCACCGTTCTCTTAAAGGCCCTTCAAACAGAGTCTCTGAGTCTTATCTCCTGAGGCGGCTCTAGGCAACCGATTTAACTACCATTTTTAACACAGCCGGCTTTCATTAAGGACTCTCTAGAACCAGTCACTATGCCACCAACTTGTTCTCACGAGTCTGCAGAATAACCACGGGTACTAGCAACTGTTACCCGAATTTTAGAGGGAAGGCAGCTGAGACTGAGGGCAAACGGCTCCAGCCAGGTTGTAAGTGGCAGAGCCCGACTGTGGCCGGGTCTGTCCGGCTGTGGGCCCACACGCCCCTGTGCTCATCTTCACCGACACCACCCTCCGAGGAGCTGAAGGCCAAGGCGTGGTTCCAGGATGAGAAAGTGTTTAAGCAAATGGAGTCGGGTTGATTTCTAACCACATCGCTGAAACCTTGCTAAACTCACAATCAATGTGCTTAGACAACATTACGTAATAGTCAGTGTGCTGAGAGGCGCACTGTCCCTCAGCCTGAGTCATTCAGGACTCGTCGTCTGGCCCCTCACAATTGCCTGTCCCTCAGACGCAGACGGGGCTCTATTTTGAATTCTAATGAGAACGAGGCACACTGAATATTTAAACTGCAATTACAAAGATCCTGCTTTTGCACAGATGCTCTCACTACAAGCAAGAGACCTGAAAATACACATAGGTACCAACAGAAAATATCAGTCTAATTTACATTTAGAAGCTGGAAAAAAAGACAATATTGTTTTCTATTTGATGCTATCATTGAGGTAGGGTTGGGTAAAGGGAGGGGAAAAAAAACCATGCAAAGATCTCAGGAAAAATGTTAAAGACCGGGCTCCGAGCGAGAGGTTCACAAAGAGGTGCTTGAATCCTTTGTTAACAACTGAACAAACAAATTCATCACCAGGCCCTTCTGTGTGGCCCCCTTGCAATCCAGTCTGTACTTATAACTAGAAATTTCCTCACTGCGAAAGCATCTATGACTGATGTATCCGATCAGCAAGGAAGATACGCTGAGGGCAGAGAAACAAAAGATCATTTCACGGTTCGCAATCTATTTTCGCAGTCCCTTAAGTAAAACAACATGCCGGCTGCTCTCAGTTAAACAGGAATAGCGTGCCCTGTGAACAGCAAGCGAGTCGCACAGGAGGGAGCTGCTTAATCCCCACCCCCCAAATAGTTAAGGTCTCTCTTGCTGGCAGTTTCATGTATGTATATGATTGTGTTTACATATGAAACGATCAATCTGGGCTTGCATTTGGGAAAAGCAGGTGATTAACTCCCTGCTCTGTCTTGAGTCTCCTGGACCAAGCCCCTGCCCCCAAAGGCCTTAATTGAACTTCCATGGTATCTGGCTAGGCTCTTGTAAATGCCAGCACTAAGGAAGGGGCTATGGTTTATTCTCTGGTTGATGCCCTCTTCAGCTGGTATGAAGTATGTCCATTGAGTTTTTAATTTCAGTTATTTTTTATTTCTAGAAGTTCTACTTGGTCCCTTTTCAAATGTTCTATGTCACTCTTTATAGTCTCCTATTCTCTGAAGATCCTTTCAAGCTTGTCATTTCTTTCTTTAAATAGGATAAGCACAATTGATGTTATAATCGTGTCTGATCATCGAGCACTGCAAGGCTGTGCAGACTGGTTTCTGTGGTCTGTTGCTGGTCCTGGCCCGTGTTATTCTGTTCCATGTATCCTAGGTATCTTTGACTATGTGCTGGTCATTGCCCTGCAAATTTTTTTTTTTGGTTGAATCCTAGCAACCAAGTACAAATATGTCTTTCTCCAAAGAGGCCTTTCATTGTTTTTGCCAAGTACCTGGAGCTATTAAGGTGAATCTGTCTCAAACCAAATTCAGGGTCTGAGGTTTCCTGGCCTTGCTGAGTATGGATACCCAGGGTGCACACCAGAGGAGGGCCTTTTTGTGCCATACCTGTCAGGAAACGTAGGTTTTTCTTTTGTTTTTCTTCTATTGTGTTCAGTGCCAAGGCTGCCTTCTCTACAGTTCTCAAAGGCAAGTTTCCTTCTGGTTCACTTCTATCCTAGGGTGTAGCTCTTAGGGGCCCAATCATCATCATCATCTCCTGTTACATTTCCAGGTTGGAGTGAGCCAGCTATGACACTTTTACTCTGCTTGCCTGCCCCTCTCAGGCTATGGAAGTCCCTGACTCCTGCCTGCAAAAGGGCTCTATCAGATAAGAAAATAAGACCCTAGACCAGTAATGGCGAACCTATGACATGTGTGTCAGAGGTGACACGTGAACTCATTTTTTTGGTTTATTTTTCTTTGTTAAATGGCATTTAAATATATAAAATAAATATCAAAAATATGTCTTTGTTTTACTATGGTTGCAAATATCAAAAAATTTCTATATGTGACACGGCACCAGAGTTAAGTTAGGGTTTTTCAAAATGCTGACACGCTCAAAAGGTTCACCATCACTGCCCTAGACAGTACCTAAGAGTTTAGAGGCTGGAAGCAAAACAACAGGTCAGGTTGTGGTGGTTCCTCAGAAAAAGGAAACACGATTTGATGCAGCAACTCCACTGTGGGTATATGCACAGAATACAAGCTTGACCCAACACTAGTGCACTCATGGTCACAGTGGCATTATTCATAATAGTCAGAGTCCACTAACAAAGAAATAGACAAAATGTAGTATATACACTCAATGGAACATTATCCAGCTTTAAAAAAAGGGGGGGGGGGAGGAGATTCTGACACATGCTACAAAGTAGAGCAATATTGAAGACATTATGGTCAATGAAACAAGCCAGATTCAAAGGATGAATACTGTGTGATTTCACTTACAGAGGGTCTTAGAATAGACAGAGAGTAGGATGGTAATTGACAGGGGCCATGGGAGGGGAATGGGGAGTTAGTGTTTAATGGCGATAGAGCTCCAGTTTGGGATGGTGAAAAGTTCTGGAGACGATGCTGGTGATGCTGGCAGAACCACGTCAATGTGCTTAGCACTGAAATAGTTGCAATGGTAAATTTTATGGTATGTGTATTTTACCACAATAAAACAAAGTTTTTAAATAAAGGGTCTGGCTAATTTTGCCAAGGGCTGCTAGCCCTACTCAACAAATCCCACAACATGCCTTGTGTTCAAAGGCTTAATACTGACCAATGGAAGTCTCAGAAGTTAATTGCTGGGTGTCATAATACAAGTCTGACCCCCTAAAGCTCTTGAGGCCACAGGCTGAGCCTGCAGGATTGTGGGAAAACTCGTACTGCTTGTCAACAAGCACATACATAATTACACGTTTCCCTTAAAAATATAAGTGCAGTACGTTTTCCTTGAGAGGTATGAGGCATCAGAAATGGTATAGGGGTAGTTATTCGGTGTTGAGCTACAACATTTATGGAGCTGCTAAGTAAATATTAGGGAAAAAAATGAAGGGATAAGAGAAACAAATCTCTCTAAAGTATTTCCATTGGAAGAATAAAGAAATTTCTTCTTTCAGTACCTGACACTGTTGTCCTGTTGCATCTCCCTTCTGAGTCACAACATGTAATTCTGTTATAGATAATATGTTAAATGTAATATATACCTACTATATAACCACTATATAACAAATTACTAAATATAAATGAGGCATGAGGTAAATTTACAGTTAACATATTTTAAGATACCAAGTTTTAAAAACATAAACATGCATTTCAGTAATTCTAGTAATCTCTAAATCTCTTCTATTTAAAAAGATGTAACAGAGTTCACCTCAGAAGGTTTTATGGAAATTTCTGGGGATAAAAACTAACACTAGGTAATAACATAATTAAAGAAGTGGCAACAGTAGACTCTGTGACTCTATGAATGGCACATACTGAGGCCATTACATTGCAAATACAAAACTCATCGATTTGTCTATGAATATGTTCACTCCAAAATAATAGCAACATGATTGCTCATCATATAAAAAAGACCTCGGGAAAGTTATCCCTCAACTGGGAAGAGTCTTCCGCCTTCACACATACATGACAATGCCTCATGCTTGCTCGTTGCTTACTATGTGCCAAACACTGCTCTAATGCCGGGAGCCGGTCCATCCTTGCTGTTTCAAGGGACCTGGCATATATGGCATACTGGTCTTAATATATTTGCTCACCTTCTTGGCACTATGTGTTTTAACCAAGGTCACCTCTCCGAGAAAGGTTGTTTCCCCAGGTAGAGATTTTCCCCTGAAGTTAGGGAGGGAATAAAACCTCTTAACTGCCAGGCGGGTAATTAATCACTTTAACTACGAACAATCATGCTTAAGTACATAATCTTTACTCCCTGGAATGGAGATAAGAAACGCCCTAACCTTTGGAATAGAGATTGATAGGATTAGAATCAACTGGTATAAATACAGATGCAACAAGACAACAGGACACAGAATTTAGGACACAGAACTTAGAAGACAGAACCTACACAGAACCTAGAGACAGAAGAACTTCGCTGGAGAGAACATGGCAAAAGATCCTGGACAGAACCTGGCTACAGAACTTGGTTGGAGAACCTAGACAGAACCTGGCTGAAGAACCCGGCTACAGAACCTGGCAACCGAACCTGGCTGAGAACCTAGCGAGAGAACATGGCTACAGATCCTGGCTGGAGAACCTAGCAAGAGAACATGGACACAGAACTTGGCTGGAGAGCCTGGCTAGAGAACCCAACTATGCTGATCAACTGAACGCTGCCTCTGAGTCATTCCTTCTTCGCCGAACCCGTCCACACCTTTGGGGACCCCTGGACCTGCTGGGGCTGGACCCCAGCACTCTAAGCGCTATCTATAATAATAAAAGCGTAATATTAGGCCGGACGAAGCCGGGACTGCGAGAAAAGCCCTGGTTCCGGGTGCCAGAGGGAAGCTGGTGCCGGCAGCTGGGGGAAGGAAGGCCTATTCTTACACGATTTTCGTGCATCGGGCCTCTATATATCTAGATATCTGTATCTGTATCCCCTATCTCAACATCAGCTATAACTTGTATCTTTATCTATAGTAATTCATTTATTCCTTACAACACCCCTCTCATCCCCATTGCAAAGATGAGAAGCCTGAGGCAAAGGTGAGCATGGGCTTCCCCAGGCCACACAGCTGGAGAGTGGCAAAGCTGGGCGCACATTCTGGCTCCGGAGCCTGCTACCCACTGTGCCCTCGGGCCTCTCTACACAAACAGGGAAATTCAGGGAAGATGGGCAGCATCACCCACGTTCCAGATTCTATAGAGTTTAATTCTGATAATCAGATCATCCCCTTCTCACTGCTGAGGAAACCAAGGCTCACAGGATTAAGTTTATACAGAAACCAAATAGGATCAGAGAGGCAGGTGGGAGTGGACCCACATCTCTCTGCCTCCCAGGTTTCAGGGTCATGTGCGGAGAAGTTATGTGAAAAGGCTGGGAAGGCACCGTGGAGGCAGCCGGACTTCTGGCAGGAAGAAGGAAGCTCATGCCTCAGGAACAGAAGCACAGGGTGGGTTGGCGTCTGATGGATGAGAACTGGGGGGTGGGGTGGGGGGCAGGACAGGTGAGAAGAGGGAAGCAGGTCGGCCCCTCAGTTTCCCTTCTCCTGAGGTTCTGGGTCGCTAGCTGCCTGGTCCTGCCTCAGCCTGGGCTAGACTTCCGCTTAACCAGTAAGTAACACGGGGCGGACGGCCAGGCTTCTCAAGGTGAGGTCTCAGGTGACCCTTGCACACAGGTCTCTGTTCTAAAACGAGGTAGATCAGAGGGATCCATTATATTTTTCGTGTTGAAAGGGCTACAAGTTAGGCTAAGCGTGCCCCCGAATCAATAGTTGCTTGTCATGCTGTATTTCCATTTACAATAAAAGCATCAGCTTGATACACTTGGCGCACCTTTGCGGGATGCAGCACCGGCGACCATCACTGTGATTGCCCCGCTGTCCCCACCGCGTATGAGCACCGACCTGTCTGACAAGGCACAGGACGCAGGCCGCGGGTAACGTCAACCACATGAAATCTGCATCAGAACCTCGCAGAACAGCAAGTACCTGCATCAGAACTGCTTGTCATTCCTGTTACATAGCGGACGCCCTTGAACCCCGACCTGCGCCCACTCAGTCAGCCTTAAAATCACTCTGAGTGACCCTCATCTTGGCATGTGAACCCCCATTTTACTTACAAGGTATTAAGAAGTAAAATGATTGCCAAAGATGACACCACCAAATACAGGATTTGAACACACTTGAGCTTCAGAACCTGGGCTCGTGTCTGCTCAGGAGTTCGACCCTCAACAATTAAGCTTTGATTCGATTACACAAGGCACAGCAGTGAAAGGGATTGCCCTGAAAACCCAAAGCTCCACCACCCCCAACCCGCACGCTGTCACACAGCTCCCCAAACGCTTATTCTCTACAAGCACACAGAAAGGTTCCTTCTTTTAAATTTTAAAACATCAATGCCTTTTACTTCCCCTGAACTCATAACAACCCATTTCAGTTGAGCAAGGCCTGGGTTCTCTGTTAGCAGTTTGTGCCTCCTCCGATGGGGCTGCCGTTTTAGAAGCGCAGCCAAACCTGCGGTAATCAGACGAACGCGAACGCGGGAAAGCCAAAGCAGAGGCGCCCGAACCACCCCGTCGCTCACCACAGGACGCCGACTTTCTGTCCACCAGGGTCACTCGCCGCGTTTCAGTGCGGAGCCTCTCGTCGGTGTTCTCCACCAGGTTGGCGAGGTCATCGATGATCTCTACAAAGGACAACAAAGATGCACGGTTAATACTCCAAAGTACCCTGATCACCTCAACGCTCTGAGCAGAGCTGCGTGGGCCTTCCCAGGAGCAATTCTCCCCGTGCAGCCAGTGAAGAGGCACAAACTCATGTGTGTTCTTTGAAAACTGCCATTTTGATTTTTTAAAAAGAGGGGGCACTGGAGTGGTGAAGAACAACCTGGTTTAACACAATAGACAGAGGAGACACGTCACAAGTTCAGGGGGAAGGCAGCATGACCCCAGAGTGTATGCAGCCTAGTTGTCATTCACGTGCTCAAGGTGACAGACAGGGCAGGAGACTTCAGGGACAACTGGGGTCCTTCTTAGAGAACTGCTTGATGGTGAAATCTAGTCACTGAGAATGGAGAAGCCAGAGACCCTGGCACAGAGGATGGTGAGAATGGCATCCATCTGAATACTGAGCAGAGAAGAAACAGATGCGTGGGTTAGGTTACAGAAAGGAGATGCGATTACCACCGGAAACCAGGATGCGCTGGGGGAGGGCAAAAGAAACTGAAGGTGCTATTCTTCATCACTCACAGCAGAGCCCTATTAAGCTGTTAAAAAGTAAGATATATCGTAACTTATAGCTTTATAAAATCACCAAAGCTTCAGTATTTTATGAAATGTTAGATGGATTTTTTGGTAATTACTCTCTCATAAAGAATCCTTTATGTGGTTTGTCTTTTTATTTTTAACACTAATCTTTTAAGAGTGAAATTAAGCACTTCACATTTAAGATAGCATATATATATAGTATGATCCTAATTATGTAAAAATATTTCGATCTATCTTTTTATCTATAAACCAAGAAGGATATATCTGGATTATTCTAGGTGAGTAGACAAGACAAAAAGAATATAAATACCTAGATGGCAGACTTAAACCCAACTGTATTAGTGGTCAGTTAAATATAAATGGACAAACTGCTCAATGAAAAAACAAAGACTGTCAGGCAGGCAAGGCTTTTTAAAAAGACAACACAATTATGTGCTTTCACAAGAAACTCACTTTACATATGAAGCATAGAAAGTGTTTGCGTGAGAAAGCTGGCATGGTTTTATTAATATTAGACCAGACAGACTTCAAGCCAAGGAGTATGATCAGATATAAAAAGGACATTTTCATCATCATGAAAGAACACACGTGACAAAAATGGGAAAATCCCTGTGGCCTGAATAATAAGGAAACTGCCTGTAAATAATCCATGCGATAAGAATCAAATCACAAAAGAACATAGAAAATGTTCTGAACTGAATGATAATGACAATCCAAAATAAAGTTTGTGAAATGCAACTGAAACAGTGCTGGGAGGGAACTTTATTGCTTTAAACACATATATTAGAAAAGAAGAAAGGGGTAAAAATCAATGATGGGACTAAAGGAGATAATCATATGATCATATCAATAAATGTATAAAAAGAATTAGACAAAATTCGGTTTTCATTCATAACACAAAATCTCAACAAAACAGGAATGAAAGGGAGCTGCTTCAACCTGATGAAGGACAGCTATGAAAAACTTAGAGGTAACATCACCCTTCATGGTGAACACTGAACACTTTCTCTAAGGTCAGGAACAGGCAAAGACATCTGCTCTGACAACCTTTGGTGAATATTTTATCAGAGGTCCTACACTGTTTAATGAGAAAAAAAAGGCAAAAAGATTTAAAAGGAAGATGTAAATATGTATACCTAACATGACTGTGTACATAGGGTAATCTATGAAATCTATCATAAAACTACTATAATAAGTTGATATAACAAGTCCACAGATACAAAATCAATTGTAAAGAGTAATATATTTCTATATAATAGTGACAAGCAATTGAAAAATGAAAGTGAAAAGCAGTATCATTTAAAATAGCACCCAAAACTACATCAAATACTAGAAATAAATCTAACAAAAAGTGTGCAAGACCTCTATGCTAAAAACTAAAACATTGTGGGAGAAATCAAACACCTAAATAGTTGGGAGAGCTATACCATGTTCATGGATTGAAAGACTCAATATTTTAAAGTTATCTGTATATTCTCCTCAATTGATTTATAGATTTAGTGCAATTCCGATCAAAATTCTAGCAGGCTTTAAAAATGAAATTGGCAAGCCAATTTAAGATGTGCATGGAATGCAAGTGATTTAGAATTTCCAAAATAATCTTAACAAAGAAAAAATTCAAGATTTGTTATAAATATATAATAATCAAGATACCGTGGTATTGGAATATGTGTAGACAAATTGATCAATGGAACAAAACAGAATCCAGAGACAGACCTTGTGTGTGTGTGTGTGCGTGTGCGCACATGCGCGCACACACACCTACAGATGCATTCCATTAATTCTCAACAAAGTTGTCAATCACAAAATCAGTCAACTGGGAAAAGAAAGGTTTTTTCAACAAATGATGTTGTGACAACTGGATATCTGTATGGGGAAATGAAAATAATCATGACCTTTTCTTCCTACTATACAAAAAAAAAAACTGACTTGAGATGGTTCATAGATCTAACTGTAAAACCTAGAATTGTAAATCTTCTAGAAGAAAAAACAGAAAACATTCATGAACTAGGGTGGGCAAAAATTCTTGGACAGAACACAAAAAGGCTCTTCACAAAAGAGCAAAAAACTGGTCAACTCGACTTCCGAAAAAAAAATTTTCTGCTCATAAAAGGATGCCTTAAGAAAATTAATAAACAAACTACAGGCTGGTAAATACTTACGGGCCATATATCTAAGTATTTGTATCTAGAATGCATAAAGAACTCCTACATATTAACAGTGAAGACACCAAACAAACCTAATTTTAAAATAGGCAGAAGATCTGAACAGATGTTTGTAAAAGGAGATGTGCAAATGGCCAATCCGCACATGAAGAGGAGCTCAGCATCATTAGTCACTAGGGAGCTGCACATTCAAACCACGGCAAGTACTACTGCATACCTATCAGGGTGCTAAAATTGAAACTTCAGTGCTAATTATTGGGGGAGATTTGGCACAAAGGTAATCGTAGGAGTGTTTGTCAGTTTAATCAAGTTAACCAGACACTGATCCAGAAATTGCACTCCTAAATATTGCCAAACAAAAATTTAAAAAGACCTGCACAAAAATATACATAGCAGTCATATTATATAAAACAAACAAAAAAAATTGGAAACAACCCCAATATCCATCAGTGTGAAGAATGAATAAGCAAACTGGGATTTGTCTGTACAATGGAATACTACTCAGCAATGAAAACAAAGAACTATTTATAAATACAACAACTGTATAAATCTCAAACTCATTTTGTTGGCTAAAATAAGAAAAGAAAATCAATATGTACTTAGTGATTCTATGTATACAAAGTCGAAAGTTAAACCTAATCTATTGGATAGAAATCAGGAGGTAGTTGCCTCTGGGGGTAGAGGGATTGACTTAAAAGGGTCATGAGAAATTTTCCAGATGATAGAAATGTTCTAAATAGTCACACAAATGTATACAGTTGTCAAAACACATAGAACTGAACACTAAATACCTGTGCATTTTGTTGTATATAAATTACACATCAATTAAAACTATAAATCAGAAAAAATAAAAGTTTACAATATTATGATATTCCTAAGATTTTTTCCGGAAGGAAGGAAGGCAGACAGGGGTACATACATGGATGCTGGAAAGACAAAGCAAATGATTATAACAAAATTTTAGAGCGGCAAGAGGTCATGGGATCATCTCATTGCTCCCTGCCTTTTAAGATACCCTGGCAGTGGGGTGGTTAATTTCTTGCTGACCACTCCCAGTGGCTGGTAACATGGAAACTCATGAGGAAATTAGCTCTATGGCTGAGCTGGAGGGTGACTAGTTATTGTAAGGTTCTGTGTATTGAGCTGAAAATCTGCCTACCTTCAACGTCTACTTTAGTTATTGCTAGAACAACACAAGTCCAGTGTTCTCCCACAAGACAGTTCCCCTCATATATCTCTTCTAGGCTAAAGACACTTAGCTCCAAACTTCAGCAGATCCTCAGAGGAAGGGATTTGTAGATTGGTGACACCTTGATGCTTTGGGCACGGTATTCATCCTGAAATGTATGCAAAGACTTGGATACATGGGTTTGACTTTGTCTAGCCCGCAAAGAACACAGCTGAGTTTATTTTAATAGCACACATACAAGTGGATATTTTTATGATCCATTCCTCATGTCCTATCAGGATATTCCACAGTAACACCTGTGCTTCTGATAGGTGCTTGGTACATTGTTCTCACGCTACCAATTACGGTTAGAATTTCATGACATGCTCTATGCTGCAATATGTGACACAAAACTCAGGCTTAATCAACCTCTGTCACGACGAGAAAGTCAAGCACAGAATAATCCTTGTCTGATGCTAAGTATGTCAGCTGTTATATATTCACTGTGTTTATAGATAGATTTTTAAAACCTGTAAGTGTTCATAACTTAGAGGTCAATAAACTTTTTGTAGCAGATTAGCTCAGCAAAAATCAGTAATAAACACTGAGGAGTTACCTCTTCTGATGACTAGTTTGTTGTTTTCTGTTTTTATTTCTTTAAAAAAGAACCCTCTATTTTTAAGTTATGAAAGTTACTTAATTGAAGTTTATAAAAGAGAGGGGAGAAAAGTAAATTATTATCCAAATGCCCCGGTAACTACCTTTATGTGTTCCCTTCTAAGATTTTCCATAAACACATATTGTTTATAAACACAAACAGTGAACAAAGAGTTTTTCTTGCAGGTATTAGGTGAACGCCCTCTATTTCCTATATTTGCCATATGTAAGTCTTTTGCCCCCATGTACATATCATTTGTACTTTTTCATGCTGTATACCTCCTTCAGTTATCATTTCTAATGGTTATCCATTAAATAAACATTCATCCAAAGTGTGAAATACTTAGAATGCTTCTCTATTTCCACATAATGAGTCAATGAATTCTTTCCTCTATTATCATTTTCCTTCCCTTGTATCATTTCCTGAAGTTAACAAAGTGTGATTATGATGGCTGCATGGGCTTTGAAGCGCACTGCCAGGCCCGCTTCTGAAGGGTTTATATTGCCACTGCTGGTTGGTTTGCTAGACTGCTCCCCTTGTCAGTTATCCTGACCTCAGATTTCCCAGGGCAGGGAGGCTGGGGAATTCCCATGCTGCAGCCCAGTTCTCAGGTGGGAATTCCCCCAACCAGAGTCTATTCCGAGTAAATTACACACA
Source organism: Myotis davidii (assembly GCF_000327345.1). Taxonomy (NCBI): domain Eukaryota; kingdom Metazoa; phylum Chordata; class Mammalia; order Chiroptera; family Vespertilionidae; genus Myotis; species Myotis davidii. The sequence continues at coordinate 1,993,369 of NW_006289395.1, forward strand.
GGTTTCAGCGTACAGGTTGAGAAACAACCAGCAGACTTTCAGATTCCTGACAGCCCGACCCCCAGAGAAACTGATACTTGGTTTCCTGTAAGCATTTGCATTGGCTTCCAGAAGGAGCCTATATTTCCACCCTGTGTTAATTTGAGACACCAGGTGCCATGCCAACATAGGAGGGAAAAAATGGACAATGTAAAGGATGATGCAAAATTAACAGGATCTAAAGCAGTAACAAATATTATATGGTACCAAAATATCTGATTCCAATTATATTTCATGTTTTTTCTCCCAATTACGGTCTCAATAAATTCCACGTAAAGGCAGAAAGTGTGCTGCACATTTTCAGATAATTATGGTGCCTTTTGTATCAGAATGGATGCTGGCGGTTGCAAAGTCATTGTTATTTGGCCTTTCGCTTATATTGCTAATACCACTTGAAGGCAAATATTAAAAAACAAACAGTGAATAAAGAGCTTTTCTTACAGGAATTAGTTTAACTCCCTCTATTTCCTACAATGGAAGCTTTAAAAGGGGGGGAGGAGAGATGACCTCTAATAATACCTAACACTAGGAAAAATCGTCAAATACATTACAGAAAGCAGGAACAGAAAGACCAGTGCGTGACTCAGCAGGAGAAGCACTAACTCACCTCTGGCACCCGTAGGGGCAGTTGGCAGGAAACCCCAGCACCCCAAGCAGAGCCCCCGGGACAGGCTCAGGCTTTGGGGGCCGAGGAGGAGCCCCCTTGGCCACACCTGCTCGAGCGCCTGAAGCAGGAGCAGGTGGGCCGGGCGAGGCAGAAGGCACAGGCTCCTTTCCTGCTTCCTCTTCACTGCCAGCCAAGGCCTCCCGTTCTTTCTTCATCTGGACCTACACCAAGATGGCACCTCCCCAAGTTCTAACAACAGACGCTGACCTCTGTGTGTGAAGACAAGCAAACAGCCCACAGGTGTAAATGAAGAGCTCCCAATGGGGAGCACCTGTGGAGCAGTCAAGGGAACGTCCTCTCCCCATCCCATTGCCCCTGCTGCCCTAGGAAATACAATTCCTTCCAAATATGAGAAACCTTGAGAAACTGGTTTCTTTTTTACAAACACAATTCAAGAGGACACTAAACCAACGCAAGCAGAACAGAGAGCCACCGTGAGGGAATTAAGATGACTAGAAACGCCGCATCCAGATAGAAACAGAACTGTCAAATTAAATACCACAACCAGGGCAATTAAACAGATTGTAATCTAAATAAGAGATTTAGAAACCAAACTTGAACTGTCTCCTGGAACTCACAGAAAAAAGTTAGAGAGGACAAAACATGGGAGGGAAAAAAAAAAAGAGAAACAGATATAAAGATCTAGGAAAACTGAGGTAGAAACAATAACCAAATAAATAATTTCCTTTGAGCTGAAAAAAAAATGTGTTTTAATATGAAAAAACTCACCAAATTCTGAACATTAATTTTAAAAAGGTCTAGAAATATCTCTTGATATTTCTGAATTTCAGAATAAAAAAAAATGCTGAAGCATTCACATGGTAGACAAAGGGAGAGAAGCTTCCCAGCTTCTGAAATTAAGAAAATTAAAGAATTAAAGAAAATTAATTAACTTGCATCAGACTGTTCCTTAGAAACACTAAATACCAGACGACAATGGAACAAAAGAGTCTGAGGGACCAAGGCTGTAACCTACGGACTCAAAATCTAGTCACACTGTGGTGGGTGCCATCAGTAAGAGGAAGGCCTAACTGCACACAGACTCAGAAAGCACCCATCGACTGGTCAATACAGGACACAAGGTCATGGAAACAGGAGCACTAACTGAAGCAAAACTGCACAGTGTGTGACAGTTAAGTTCTTAGAGCATCAGCAAACAGAGTGGGGTGAGGAGAACTACCATCGCCTCAGAGAGCTGTGGACAACCACAAAAGGTCAAGTATGTCATCAGAGCCCCAGAAAGAGCAAAAGAGTATGGGGCAGCAAAGATATTTGAAGAAACAATGGCTGAAATTTTCTTAAATTTGGCAAAAACATAAATCCACACATTCAAGAAGCTCAGAAAACCCCAAACAAGATAAACACAATGAAATCCATGCCCAGACACACCATATCCAAATCGCTGAACACTAAAGGCAAAGGAAAAAATGTTGAAAGCAACCACAGAAAAAACTGACACATTACTTACAAGTAAAGATACATTACTTACAGGTGAACAGAGAGGGGAAAGAAAAAGGAAGTGTATATTTTTAAAGTTCAACTGAAAGAATTGCCAATACAGGATTCTATATCCAGTGAAAATATTCTTTAGGAATGAAGGCAGAAGAAACACTGTCAGATAACTAAGAAAATTTGTTGTCAGCAGACCAAAAAACAAACAAAAAACCCAAAATCCCAAAACCCTTCAAACAAACAAATAAACAACAACAACAAAAACTGCTAAAGGAGGTTTTTCAGACAGAAGGGGAATCATACCAGTAGGAAATCTGGAACATTAGAAATAATAAAGGAAGAACAACATAAACGGGAAGTATCTGGGTAAATATAATACAGTGTTGTCCAATTGACTTCTTTAATATTTGTTTGACAGTTGAAAGCAAGACCTATAATGTCTGGTTTTCAATACACATAGTGTAATACATAATAAGTCAATCACAGCATAAAGGCGGGATAAAGGAGCCTATATGGTGGCAAGTTTCTACAACCCAGTGAAGTGGTAGAATATTGATTCTAACTTAACTATAAAATGTAAATATATGTGTGTGTATATACCTATATCTATATCTAGATATTGTCATCCCTAATAACCACTAACATAATCTCTACAAAGAGATATAGAAAAGGCCCTGGCTAGGTGGCTCTGGTGGTTGGTGTGACGTCCCAATACCCCAAGGTTGCAGGCTCCATCTCGGGTCAGGGCACATACAGGAAGCAACCAATGAATACATACATAAGAGGAACAAATTGATGTTTCTCTCTCTCTCTCTCTCAAAATCAATCAATAAATAAAAAGATATAGTAAAAATACAATAAAAATTTTAATAGAATACTAAAGAAGCTCATATAGATGATTTAATTTATATGATTTTCTCCAAAAGACAAAACTGCAGTGATGGAATACAGACCAGCTGGTAACCACCAAGATTAGGAACGAGGCAGGGTCTGACCACAGAGGAATAGCACAGGGAGTTTCTGGAGTGATGGAACTGTTTTGTGTCCTGCTTGTGGCAGCAGTTACACAAACTTACATATGTGTTAAAATTCACAGTACGAATAGATATAGATATAGATATAGATACAGATATATAAATATATAGATATATAGATACACACAAAGTCAATTATGCTGTGTGTTAATTTAAAATTAAACATTAAAAAAGGTATAATAAACAAAGAGGTATGGGTAAAGGCAGTATCTGAGAGAACTGGTATGTAAAGAACAAGAGGAATAAAAATAGAAGCAAAGGAGGAGGGAAAACCCCAGAAGAGCATGCTGTCACAGAGGCAGCACTGCAGGGAAAAGAGTGAGGAATATACCACGTCCCCTGGCCTGGCAACTGGGCACTCGGTGTGGGCTGTGCTCCCAGCTGCTTCGGGAGTGGGAGGTGAGGGGAAGGAGGGGGCCATCTGCCTGAGCTGCAGGAGTGAACGCATGCCATGTGCGGGGAAGGGAAGCGGCCAGACTGGACTAGTGTGTCACAAAAAGCTCACATTATATAAACCGTAACAACTACTAATATTTACTAAACACTTGCTATGTGCTAGGCCACTGTTTTCCAATCTTGAGTTGCATATGCTTAGTTATAGTTAAAGTTAAAAAAGTTCTTCCACCCCCCTCAGTGTTGTTATTCCATTTAAGTTATTTAATTAAATAAGAAATATCTGTTCTTTATGCTTAGAGCTCTTGATTCCATACATCTAAGAATAAATATTCATATTAAAAATAAGAACTACAAAACTAAAATTCTAACTAATTTATTCTTAACAGATAAAGCTTGTTTTGTGAATACTAAATGGCTGCTAAAACATGACTATGATACTAAGATACAGGTCCTTGGGTCTGCTCTGCTGTTCTTTTCTTAAAAATCTTTATTATTGAGAGTATTACAGATGCCCCCTCTGGCCCCCCTCCAACCGGTTCCCGCCCCGCCCAGTCCTTTGCCATCCTACTGTCCGTGTCCCTGGGCAATGCACATGTGCATCTCAGTTCTCTGTCCTGGCATTCTTTATTCCAGCTGTGGAGACATCCTTCACACAGTGCACAGTGACAGCCCTGGCCTTCTCTTGGAGGCAAATACATGGTTACGTATTAAGTATATCTTTTCTTCCTCATCAGCCAAGAACCACTGGGATCCAAGACAATTACACACACAAATACAAACGTGGGGAGGAATGCGTGGCAAGACACAATACAGGGGTCATTCCGATGACCCAGAATATTAATTTTTAAATATTATCATCAGTAGGAAAAAACAAAATTTCAAAACAGTCATTAAAAGAAACAAACAGACCCAGAGCTCAGAGAAGACACCATCAGCCCTAATTAGAAGACTCGATGCTAAAAGCAAACACACATTATCTTAATTCGGGCATTACAACCCTGTGATAGGTACAACAAATAAAGAGCTCACCGGTCCTCCTAGCCCCTCAGCAAAACTTTTACTTAAAAAAAAAAATGTAAGCCACCTCAGAATTCTTGCTAAATAAGGTAACAACAAAAATCTCCTTCCCATTATCTAGAAGACTGGAATCCTGGCGATAACATGCTCAGCTCCGACTGAAATGATTTATAGATGATCAACATGTGTTTTCTCGCACCCTGCATGCATAAAAAGGTTCCATCCTGCACGAATCCAATTATATAACATTGTGGAAAAGGCTAAACTATGGAAAGAATAAAATAATCAGTGGTTGCCAGGAGTTTGGAAGGAAGGGGAAAGGAATAAATAAATGAAGCACAGGGGATTTTTAGGACAGTAAAAATATTGTGTATGATATCGTAATGATAGATATGTGACATTATGCATTTGTCAAATCCAATAGAATGTTACAGCACAAAGAGTGAACCCTATGAATGCAAATTTTTAAAAAATCATTTAGGAGCCTATGGATTCCAGGAAAGAATGTGGACTGTGATAAGAGCATCGCTTACAAAAGTATAAAACAACACTGAAGGGGTGGAAAGATGATGACTTAATTCACTATGGAAATGAGTGGAATCTGTAAGACTAAAGGCAAAAGGAACTGCACATAAATCAACAGGGTACTCTAGGTGATAAAGTAGTTTTCTACAGGGTATGAGTTAATTCAGATACTGCTTAGCATGCATATTGAAACGGATAATTAAGGAAATAGAAGATGGATGGTGGGAGCCAAATTCTCACTGCTGGAGTGAGAATTTAAAGATAAGCAAGGGGATGAGGCTAGAATGACCCATGTGGTAATGAATTAGAGACACTGGTATAAACTCATGTTTATCTTAATATACCAGGTGTACCGGTTAATAATGGCGGATTTTGTAATCAAAGAAAACACGATAATTTCAAGAGAAACATCAAAAGTGCTTTATTCAAAGTAATGTCCATCACTAGCTACACATTTCCCCCATATTTCAGGTAATTTATGGATACCGTCCCAATAGAACTTTTCTTGTTTTGAGGCAAACTATTCAGAGACCCAATTTTCCACTTATTTGTACATTTTGAAGTGCTGCTCAGAAAGTGCGTGTGCCACCGATCAGAACAAGTGGTAATCTGAAAGAGCAAGGTCTGGTGAATACGATGGGTGGGTTAATACTTCCAAGGCAAGATCTCTTAATCTGTCTTTAACTGGTTTTGAAGTGTGTGATGGTGTGTCATCATGAAGCACAATTACTTTGCCATGTCTTCTGGCCCATTCTGGTCATTTCACAATCAAAGTGTGGTTCAAATCGATTATTTGTTGTCG
>NW_006289395.1:1999720-2008354 GCF_000327345.1 Myotis davidii
CAGCCAATAATGCTTGTAATTGGTCTTTACATATCATATTGCATATACATCAACATATGTGTAACTCCATCTATTGGAAAAAAATCCGCATTATTAATTGGTACACCTCGTAAATAAAGATGGCTACATATCGATATGTGTACATATACAGGTTAGTAAACATCTACATATTTCTGTGCTTTGTCAACTGAGAAAGAATAAAAACACAGCACCCTAATCACAATGAGCACACGTGCACCCAGATCTTGGTTTCTAACACCAATCTCCAGTACAGAAATGGCTAATTCTATGACAGGGGCAGGAATACACAAGATGAGTCTGAAGTATCTGGTAGTACCGGGAACAAAGGAAGTGCTTTAAAAAACAACCAGCAACCGCACTGGTGGGAGTATGCCAAGGAGCACAGGAGCCAACCAACACAATAAAGTAACAACAAAATAAAGTAGCTTTGGATTACAGCCAAAATGTTAAATAGATTTTCATGAGCCCGTGCTGACATAAACACATGATTGAGTCAATTCATAAATGGGAAAGGAGAGACAAATCCCCCATTCGGAATTCCAAATAGTTTACATAGATACTTGTCCTCGAAGAGAGGGCAACGTAACTCCTCCCTCCTCGGTGTGGGCTGCCTGTAGTGACTTCCTTCCAAGAAGTGGAGTGTGGAAATGGGGGAGCGGAAGGAGTCCCTTCACTGTGAAGCCTGACAAACAACCTCAGCGAGGTGATCAAAGCCAACAGTGAGTCATAAAGCATGTTGACGGATGTACCCTTGATATGCTATGATGAAAAAGAAGACCCCTGGCCGAAACCGGTTTGGCTCAGTGGATAGAGCGTTGGCCTGTGGACTGAAAGGTCCCAGGTTCGATTCCGGTCAAGGGCATGTACCTGGGTTGCGGGCACATCCCCAGTGGGAGTTATGCAGGAGGCAGCTGATCGATGTTTCTCTCTCATCGATGTTTCTAACTCTCTATCTCTCTCTCCCTTCCTCTCTGTAAAAAGTCAATAAAATATATTTTTAAAAAAAAAAGAGAGAGAAAAGGAAGACCCCTGTGGTCTTCCTCCTAATAACTTATAATTCCAGTCTTATGAGAAAAACATCTACTAGTAAGTCTAGCTGTGTAGCATCCTACAAAATACCTGACGACTATCCCTCAGGACTGTCAACATCATCAAAACTGAGTCTGAGAAACGGCCACAGCCAGGAGCTGCCTAGAGACGAGGCAGTGAAATCAATATGGTGTCCTGGATGGGACCCGGGAACCAAAAAAGGACATCCATCAGGTGAAAACTCAGGAAAGCGGAATAAACTAAGGACTGTAGTTAATAACTACATATTGATATTGGCTCCTTAAATGTAAAAAAATATACCATGCTAATGTAAGGAAACTAGGTGTGGGGGACATGGGAACCCTCTTGAACTATCTTCTCAATTTTTCTGTAAAATTGTTCTAAAAAATAAAGTTTATTATTGAAAGAAAACAAAACCCTACAGCTAACATATTTAAAGACACATAAAACATTTTCTCCAATATCAGAAACAAGGCAAATATGTTTATTAGTCTCATTACATCTAATCAATGTTTTGGAAAACAAAACAAACCCAGAGTTGGAAAAGACACACCTCCTGATATCAAGGCTTCCTATAACGCTTCAGCAATTAAGGCCGTCAAGACAGCGTGGTATGACAAGAGTCAAAGGAAGAGCCCAGAAATAGATTCACACAGGTGGCCCCATGAGTGTCCACTGACATCCATGCGACCTCGGGTTCCATGAGAAATGCCGGCAGGCCTATGTCTTCAATTCTCTTAGGAACCCGACCTACATTATATGCAAGAGTGAGAACACAGTAAGGGAATGTATGAACTCCTCCTAAGAGGCTCCTGAGAGCCATGTATTATTTCTGTTCATCCCTCGGAGAACCCTGGGAGGCAGGTGTGACTAGAGGCGAAGCTCACTGCGGTTAAGTAATTGGCAGTTACGCGGCTGGTACGTGGCAAGGTTGGTCTAATTGGCAATCTGTCTGATTCCAGAGACTTCTAATCACATTCAGAAAGAAAAAAGAAGGTAACAGATCAAATAGTCCAAGACTGCCTTGTTTTCTCCTTTGTTTTGCTTTGATTAAAAGATGACATCATTCAAGCTTCCTCTATGAAATATCTTTTACATTACTGTTAAGTAAATGTTTAATTACAATTTATTACAATGAACATATTGGTTTATTAAGTCAAATTTATGATCCAGATGGGTGTTTCTGCATGCTGTGTATATACTTTGTAGTAACTGAGGGCTTTTTTGCAGAGTCAGTGGAATTACTGAAATGCTATGAAACTAAACAATAGTCTTATTTGTAATTGTTATAAAAACGCACAGTTGTTACTTGTTATATCTTGTTGGCCGTTATCATGAGTATCTAATGCCATGGCTGTGGTCAAGAATATAACTTCCTACTGAGCCTAGGTCCTTTGCAAACGTATTTTCCCTCTCACAATTGATTGTTGGGACCCAAACTATGAGATCTCTGCTCCCTCTGATAACAGCACATACCTCAAGTCCAACAGGAGATCACAGCCCTGTATTTCTACATCTTCCCCTGCTACTCAATATTTATAGCATATTTATGATACTGAATACTTAGAGCATGTTTATATTCTCATAACATAGAACAAAACATGTAAATCCCAAAAGAAAACAATAGGAATGGAGAAAGTCTCACACATTATTTCTGGGTTCTTCCTCTTAGATCTCAACGAAACAGACTAGCTTTTAATGAAATTCATAAAATGGTGCTATTTCTAAGTTAGGGCCTACTCTCCTTGCTTCAATTGGATTTCATATAGATGAAGAATTATAGATATACTTACAATGATGGTAACACAATTTTAATGCACTGTAACCATTTATTATCTCAACCTATACTCCTCACCATCTTGAAAGGTAGATAGGGAAACTGTTACTGCGTTTTATAGAAGTCAAAACAAGCCTGCACAGATTGTGTAACTTGTCCAAGTTACCACACCAGTCAGTAGGAGCGCACAAGACGGGTCTCTGGATTTCAACTCAAAAGCTCTACTCGGTAGCTCACGCCTCTTATGTCTCAAATTTCAGGTCTATGTCTCACTCCAGACTAAACATAGTCTGCATTTTTCCCATTCCATAGGAGCATCGCCTTGGTTTCTCCACATTTCCCTTTCCTACAGAAGATCTCTGATGAAGCTCAGATAGTTGGTTAAGACTTCGGTCCTGAGAGATTGAGAACCATGACACCTATCAGTCAGAAAGGTGAAATTACCTATGTGCCCTTGTTAGTTTAAAACACACACACACACACACACACACACACCAAAAACAAATAACTTGAAGAAGAAACATATTTTTCACTCAAGAAGAGAAGAAGTCCTCTTTGCAGAAGTTACCTACCTTTTTCCCAACTAGTTTCCATATTCCGGACATATTTTACGTGTGTTTCTCCATTAGAAAAAGGGGGTGTAAAGGAAAGAAGCCATGCCAACATTTTCCTGAGGCCAGTATTTACAGGCAGGTCTCTTAGAGGCACAGTCCGCCCAGTATCTTTGACTTTCTGGTAATATATACATTTTAAGTAATCCCAGTGTTTTACTTTATATGTATTTGTAAACACTCCCATCATAGAAAAATAATCCAAATACGAGACGCCATATGAAGCACCATATAACTAAAATGCTGCTGACTTGAAAATGTCCCAATTTTATAAGAAGTATCAACAGACTGATACATTGCATTATATTTTATTCCTCTATGCCAGTTATCCACCTATTGCCTCTCGGCTCCAAATTCACCCGTCACTACCAAGTCTGCCACTAAAGGGCCGGACTCTAAGCTTCGCGCCTTTGCAGTGCGCATGCTGTTGCGCCTTATCAGTAGAGGGCGCTGGAGGGACAGAGCAGAGGAAAGGGCCACTCCAAGGTCAGGTGCTCTACTGTGTTTCTTCTTCCTACTGCTGTGCTGCACCAGTGACTGTGGTACAAACAGCAGCCAGTGGTGCTGGGCCCAGCTGTGAGCCTGGAGCAACAACCCTTCAGTGCACTCAGAGCCTCAGCCTGGTGACCACCTTGCCATGGCCCTTCCGACACGGACACATGCACCATCCTGCCAGCAGGCCAGCTCCCGGTGCCAGGACTCCACTGTGTGCCCGCCTACCAGCCTCCGCCTGCCTTCAGCCCAGAGAGTTGTTTCTTGCTCATCACCCCTGGTTGTGGCTCCCCACTGGCTGGCCTCAGTTCACCTTCAACCCAAGAGCAGCGTTTTCTGTGGACTAGCTCTGGCCCGGGAGCCCAACAAACTTCTCTGCCATCAACGGGGCTATGGAGAGGGCCACACCTTCTCTAGTGAGGTCTGGTTCCCAGTCGGGGAGCTCTGTGTCTCGTGTAACAAGAGGAGCAGCATTAAATAAAGTGTGCCTACTAAAATATACCGGTCCCAGCTCACTACCCCACCTCTTGGAACCCTGTTCCCCAGAAGCATCCAGAACTTGGGGGAAGATACCCTAGGAGGAGACGGGAGGGCTGTCTTCCAGAAAGAGGAAAGACGTAGACATTCTGACATTGAAACTCCTATAATGAAATGGCTGGGTCCCCCCTGTACTGCCCTACAGTGAGGCCTACCAGCTAAACTTCAGCCAACACAAGTCCTTCCATTCAACTTTTGGTGCCTCGTTTTAAAAGAGGAGAATTCAGAATCAACGAATATTTGATTTAGAATCAATAAACCTTTTTTTTTACACACACACCCTCAGAGAGATAAAAGAAGGCAATGTAGTCACAAAATCATAACCAAAGGGTAAAAGAGGAGCTTTCAGGGAGCAAGAAAGAGTTCCTAGAAATTAGGATACGAGGGTGTGGAGAGGAGGGAATAAATGGGAAAAAAGGGGGGCATGTGTAATACTTTTAACAATAAAGATAATTAACAAAAAGAAATTAGGATACCAATAATAAGTTGAGTCTTGACTGTGGTAATGGTGACATGAGTCTACGTGACAAAATGACATAGAACTACATGCATACACTGTACCGATATCAATTCCTGGCTTTGATATTGTGCTATGATAATATACGGTGTAAGCACTGAGAGAAACTGGGTGAAGGGACTATGGACCACTGTTCTACCTATATAATGTCTTGTGAATCTGTAATGATTTCAGAATGAAAAGTTAAGAAAACGTTTTTTAAAAGTAGGCTAGTGAGAGAGGATAAAGGAAAGAATGAGAAGGAAGACAGAGTTGAGGACATCATTTAAGAAATAAAGCAGTAAGACAAAGCAATGAAAAATAAGAGGAAATTTTTTTTTAATTAAATGGAGGATCAATTCTTGAGGCCCAACACTGATGATAGGAACTACAAAGAGAAAAAGAAGAGAAAAATCATGTGGAGGAAATTAACAATAAAATAATACAAGAAAGTCTCCCAACATGCTGAGCGCCCTGATGAAAAGTGAGGAAGAAGTGCTGAGAACAAGGAGGGAGCCGGCACACCCACATCACTGAGAGACTGCAGAGCGCTGAGATGAAAGGCTCTGGGAGCTCGGAGATGGGAGAAGACGAGCTCATGGGATGGAAACCAGACGCAGACCTTTCGCACACAGCCCTGAAATTTGGAAGCGAATGGAGGAAAGCCTTCACAATCCCGAGAGAATCAGCCCCTACCCTAACACACTCTTCCAAGGAGGGAGAACAAAGGGACTCTCAAACACGCAAAGTCTTAACATTTTTTACCTCCCGTTCACCCTTGTTTTGGAAGTTCCTGGTAAATGCGTTTCATCAGAAAAAGGGAGAGGGAAGAAAGAAGACCTGAGAGCCAGAAAACGGGAATGCACATAACGAGAGACAAAGACCCTGGTTCCCAGAGTGGAGGCCGGTGCAGGGACATCCCTCCAGCAGGGGGCAGCTGCCTGAGTGCGGTCAGGCCAGACAGGACCAGGGAGATACAGACTCCCATCGCTGGATGAAACTGACAGCCTACTGCTCTGGCCTCATCTGTGGTTCCCCTGCCCCCAAAGCCATCTAATGAAACCCTTATCCCAAGGTGCTGGCATTTGGGGGTGGGGCCTTTGGGAAGTACGTAAGCCCTGAGGGTGGAACCCCCATGAATGGGATCAAGGCCTTATAAAGGAGGCCCCATAAGCTCCCTAGCCCATTCTGCCACATGAGGACTGAGGACGCAAGGAGTCGGCAAACTGGAGGAGGGTGGCACTGGCCACGCTGGCTCCGAGTCAGGCCTTCCACCTCCAGAACCGAGTCAGGCCTTCCACCTCCAGAACTGGGAGAGTAAGTTCATGTTGTTTATAAGGCTCCCAGTCTGTGCTATTTTGCTATAGCAGCCAGAATGGACTAAGACAGCTACCAACAGTGCTTGTCTGTATTGAAAGGAATTTTACAATTCTATCAGAGGCTTTTTTTTTAAGAGAGGTGGGATAAAATAAAAAGTATCAATAAAGACAAATTGCTTCTTTCTTATATTAAAAAAATAAAAAAGAGCCCTAACCAGTTTGGCTCAGTGGATAGAGCGTTGGCCTGCGGACTGAAAGGTCCCAGGTTCAATTCCAGTCAACGGCATGTACCTTGGTTGCAGGCACATCCCCAGTAGGAGTTGTGCAGGAGGCAGCTGATCAATGTTTCTCTCTCATCGATATTTCTGACTCTCTATCCCTCTCCCTTCCTCTCTGTAAAAAATCAATAAAATATATTAAAAAAAATAAGAAAGAGGCAATTAGAGACTTGAAGGAAAATGGTGTATGACAGCTATTCTAGTACACACTATGGCTCAGGCATAAGCAACACTTACATGGCCATGACTCCGTAAACCCTAATGTGACGACAATGTGTGAGCCATGGGGAGAGGGGCATGTGTATGCATGATTACTGTAGGTTCCATGAGCATCTTCCTTCGGAGGAAGTTGACAGAACCTAAGATGGAAAACATGAAGAAATGGCAGCACACTATTTTGAAATATAAATACTGTGCTGTAGATATGGACATATAAACCACGAGAAAAGTAGAAGCACTGCTCCTCAGGGGAGGACTTCAAGGAGGGGAGGGCCGACGGGGAGCTCTGCTCCTCCTAAGCCAGTGATGGCGAACCTTTTGAGCTCGGCGTGTCAGCATTTTAAAAAACCCTAACTTAACTCTGGTGCCGTGTCACATATAGAAATTTTTTGAATTTGCAACCATAGTAAAACAAAGATTTATATTTTTGATATTTATTTTATATATTTAAATGCCATTTAACAAAGAAAAATCAACAACAAAAATGAGTTTGCGTGTCACCTCTGACACGCATGTCACAGGTTCGCCATCACTGTCTAAGCCTTCTCTCCGATTTTTCAAACCATGTACTAATAAAGGGATTATTCTGGTAAAAAAAAATTTAATTTAAAATATTAAGCCCAAAGAACTTTAAATAAAAATCGCTACAAGTGAATATGACCAAAATCATGCAGGTCTTGGCAACACTGCTGAGGCAACGAAGAGCCACTGAAGGTTTCTAGCAAGTAAGTGACATGATCAGAACGCTATTTTACAAAGAAAATTGAGATAGAAAAACACAGAATAGAGTGAAAGAGGGAGAGTGTGGAGGTTTGAAACAGCAGTGAGAAGTTCTCATGGACACCATGCTGGTGTGAGCACAGAGCACTTGGGCCCCGTGTGTGGGAGGGCTACAGAGGAGTGGAGTGTGGCCACCACAAGGCTATCTCCGCCTCTATCCACCTAGCAGTTCTCTGACCATAAATTAGTCCTAATTATCACGGTCTTCTGTAGAGCATCTCACCCATGGACAGAGAACCACCCTGAGTTATGAATCAGTCTTTCAGGAGATTTCCCCGAGTGTGGGTTTCCACCGGGTCCCATTAGACCACTGGGTCCCATTAGACCAGACCACCGGGAAAACGCTGACCGTCCCAGGGCTGGACCTCCGAGCCGAGGGCCACACCTTGAGAGTAATGATGCTTGAAAACCCGTAAAACCCACACTTAGTCACACATCCTCCCATCGCCGGGCTCTGCCCACATGTTGAGGAGCACAGACCAAAGAACGCCGGCTTCACTTTCCTTCCTCTTTATTAATATGGCCGCAAAGATGGATCCGAGAAAACGAGGCAGGCAGTGGATCTGGATTTCAGGAAGGTGTGACAAAAGAACTGGAGCTTATCTCCTGCGACTCATCGGTTAGAAAAGTGTGCTATTTTGCAGAACAGCGGGGAGAGAGTGCCCTGTGAAGGTCTCTAGGAGAACCGGGGCGTCTGAGAAATAAGTAAGCCTATACCAGGAAGACAAGCAAGAGTCACACCTACCCGAATGCACTCCGGGCCAAGCCACAAGTTGGAGATCAAGGTTAAGTCCAGATCTGCCCCCTTCCCCCGCCCCCACTGCTTAGACCCTCACCCCTCCAAGTGTGGTCCGGGCCAGCAGCAGGGGCTTCCCCTGGGCCTTGTTAGACATGCAGAATCTCAGGCCCTGCCTCAGAACTAAGGAATCAAAATCTGCATTTTAACAAGGTCCCCATGACACCGAGCCCATTAAAGTCTGAGAAGCGCTGACTTAGGAGAGAGAACTCCCCCCCCGCCCCGCCGCCCCCCCTCCCTGTCCCTGCTCCCCGGTGG
>NW_006289395.1:2008400-2016556 GCF_000327345.1 Myotis davidii
GCGGAGGCAGCAGCGGGACGTGCACAGTGTGAGAGGGGACAGAGGACCTGGTGACCAGGTCTCGTCCAGAAACTGACCCCAGGACGATGGTTTCTTAGGAGCTCGATTTGAGACTAAAATTAGAGCACGGACTTTCCTTTTAGCTGCCTATTTTATTTAAACAAAAAATACTAAACATTAATTTCAGTTGTACTTAATTGGATAATTTCTCGGGGGAATAGTTCAGGGAGAGTTTAAAACTGCCTGTTTCCAAAAGCCATTACAAATTGGCATATACTCCAACGTCACCGTGCCAACCCAAACAGCGCGCTCTGGCGTCCCTGGGGCCGCCCTCTCCAGATGTGTTCTGAACGCCGGGTAATGCACTGCAGGCGAAAACCGTATTCACACGAAGTCGTATTTTGAATATCCTTTTCCAATTATCTGAAATGAGATAATAGATCCCTAATTGGAAGCACTGGTGGGGGGAGACCAGGTCAGTGGCTTCTCCCTGAGTGCTTTTTATTAGTCAAAACTAAGAGTGTTCGTGGTGTAAGAGTAAGAGAACTCTCCTTTGACACACTGAACCATCTGAACATCTAGGAAGTTAGAAACCAGCCCATGGTCGCCTCTAATTAACTAGCTGATCTTTAAAAGATTGATCTTTTCCTCTGAATCGTAAATACGCAAGGATTGGGGTTGGAGGGGGCAGAAATGAAACTCGAGTGGGTGAAATCCAAAAAGCACTCTGGCAAGAGAGCAGAACAAGGCGGATGGGGTGCAGGTGTTGCTCCTCCTCCCCGACCCCATCCCCAAATGCCCCGGACTCCGCTCCATGCTGACACGAAGGCACAGGCCTGACCCTCTCTGCCACTCCTTCCTCGGCATGGTGAGACGCTGCCCGGTGAGCCGTCCTGCTCGTGCTCATGAGAGGCGTGTTAGCTTGCATCCCCAATGAAATCATCTTTTTCTTCTCTAACTTAAGCAGGTAGAGACAAAAATTAAGTAATGGGATTTACAGTTCCTGCTAAGTTGAAGTGTCCATCCTTGGCATTTATCTAATAAATGTCAGTTTAAATCCAGGTGTAAGTCAGGTAAGTGTCTTGTGCACAGCGGCAGCCAGTCAGTTCCGGGGAGACCGGCCCCACACACCACACGCGCTGGAGCGTGCCGCGCGGTCACGGCTTCCTCGGTTTCTGAAGTTGTCTGTTTCCACAGATGTCGCCGAGCAGCCATCTGAAAACCGTGCATACATGCAGCTGTGCCTGGCCGTTAGCAAGATATACTTGGAAACCTTGTTCCCTAGAATGTTCAAAACTGGAAAGGGTTTCCTAAATAAAAATTAATTATCGAATTCCATGTGTTGACAAGCAAACACTCTAATGTGTATGCTTCAACTTGACAAAGGAAATTTAAGCATATTACCCAGAAACCTCTAAAGCAAACAAAGTCCATGTATGGTATTTACTGCACTGCATTTTTCTCCTAAAATGTTTAAAAACATTTTTATCACGGAATGTAACTTGCCAAGAGAAAAGAAGACTCATATGTACAGTTTAACACATGGTAGCAAATCAGAACCTACATAACCATCACATGCTCCCCCAGCTTGGTGCCACCATACTACAGACCCGTCTACCTGGTGAAAGTCTAGCTCACTCACTCCACTGTGCAATCAACGAACTTCACGCCATACTGTTATGTGCTAATGTAAACACTTTACCAAGTCTGACTTGCTAGCACATTTGCTCAAATAACTACCACAGTCCTTAGCTGTCACCTACCTGAGTTTCAAAGAAAATAAACACCTAACTCTATCATATGGACAGGGGGCATTTTCCTCCCATAAATCTACACTAGAGGCTTGTGCCCTGGGGATGCTGAACAATACATCACTTCTGAAAGGACCTGGAGAAAGGGCTTGGTGGTCAGTCACACCCAGATGTGAACTTTTCTCCCTGACCTGTTCCGGCAGTGAGGGATGCCCCCATCGTCCCTCGGATTAACCCTGAAGTCAGGCCTCTTCCACCGGAACCAAGGCCTCGCCGCTCGGAGCTCCTGAGAGCGTTCGCAGCACCTTGCAAGCTGCCTTCTTTTTCATGCTGTTTCTAGACCCGAAACAAGCATTCATTCCAGCATAAAGACGCTAAAATCCCTGGTTACAAGATGAATGTTCTCTTAGCTCTAAGAGAAGCTTAATCCGCAGCTTTGCTGTAAAAGAAACAGTTTTCAAGTAAACTTGGTTTGTGAGATTCTCAGAAGCAGTTCAGCTGCTTCCAAATCGCACATCGGAAAATTCCTACATTACACAGTCCAGGATAATCAATGTTAAAACAATATACAAAACATCATCATTTCCGTACTAGGCGCCATTTCTGTCGGGAAAGGAGGGAGACATCTAAACCAAGATGGTAATTTAAGCCAATAATCTACAAACTGGGGTGTGCAAGATGATTCATTGGAATGCAGAAAGAAAGAACTGAAACTTCTATTAACATACTGAATTTTTTAAAATCTCCACCTTTTCTAATTTCTAATTTTAGGAGCCACATAATATAGAGAAGAACAGTACATATAATTTTATAAATGCAATTATAAAAGAATATTCTAGAGAGTTGTTCATAATTTTTACTAATGCGATGCATGATCTAAAATGTTGGAGGCCATCACGGTAAGAGTGGTATAGAGCAGCGGTCCCCAACTGGTGGTCCGTGAGGTCCAAAAGGTTGGTGACCGCTGGTATAGAGGATCTATAGAGGAACACAAGACAATTAACCCAAAAGGCTCAAAGTTAAATGTCTGGTACCAGCCCTGGCCTCACACCCAGAGATTCTGATCGGATTGGACAGGAAGCAGGGCTGAGGCTTTCTGTCTTTAATACTAAGCTTTTAAAGGACTGCCTGAGAACAATGCTTTTCAAACTTGGCTGCACACACTGGAAGCATCTGGGGTGCTCTGTGGGCCGTGGCCTCTTCAGAGAAGGTCCTAGAACCTGGTTTCCACCCCCGACGCACTCTAATGAGACTGGTTCCCCCATTAATCGCCTCAAGATCCAACAGTGACAAAGGCAATGGCTTTTCTTCCTGGTCATCTTATAGCAGCTCCCTATGGCTTTCCCAACAGGCCGGCCACCTCACCTTTGAAAACGCTCCTCTGTGAATCCCAGGAAAAGTACTCATACCTCTCTGCTGGCCTTTTCTTCCTTGGGGTGTTCCCACGTCTTCATCCTGGGCCCTCTTGTTGGTACTGGTAATGACACCAGATTTATTCCCACCTCACAATGACCCCCAAATGAACAACTCGGGGTCGTCATCTCCCTTGAGCTCTAGCGCCCTCTGCCCAAATATCTCCGGAGCCATGTCAGCCTGGAGGTCCCACCATCTCCTCACTCAGGCTTCCCAGGCCTGCGGGCACCTGAGAAGGACCTGGAGCTCTCTTCCGTGATGCCAGCCCTGGCCTCACACCCAGAGATTCTGATCGGACTGGACCGGAAGTAGGGCTAAGGCTTTCTGTCTTTAATACTAAGCTTTTAAAGGATTGCCTGAGAACAATGCTTTTCAAACTTGGCTGCACACACTGGAAGCATCTGGGGTGCTCTAAAAACACAGATGCCTGGTTCCTACTCCCATGAATCCTGATTGAATGAACTGTAGTAAAATAAAGAAGACACTTGGTCTATGGCCCTGGTTTCGGGCACAGTTCCTAAAACACTGGGACTTCCTTAGTGACAGGAGTGTCTTCTGTTATCCATAACAAGCCCCTCTCAATCATACCTGAGTTTACACTAAGGAGCTGACTCTTGGTGATCCCCCTCCCCTCCAAACACACAGCTTCAGGATGGGAGCTGGTCACAAGACGGAACCATGTGATCAGAGAGCATTGAGACGAAGTTCAATGACCAAGGTCAACGATATAATCAGTCTTGCTTGGGTAATGGATCGCTATAAAAACCCTTCAATAATGGGATTCTGAAAGCACCCACCACTCGCTAGTATCGGGTGCAGACTGGACAATGGGATTTTAAAAACTCCCAGGTGATTCTAATATGCAGCAAAAGCTGAGAACCACTGCCCGAGACAACCTGTGTACATATGAACCTGACTTTCACTCCAAGATCTTCCTTCTTATCCCAAACACTATCTTAGCTTCCCAGGCACAGTGTACCTGCTCTTTTTTGTTGTTGTTTCTATTGATCTCAAAAGAAAGGAAAAGGAGAGGAAGAAAGAGATAGAAACATCGATGAGAGAGAAACGTCAATTTGCTGCCTCCTGCATGTCCTCTACTAGGGATCAAGCCCACAACCTGGGCATGTGCCCTGACCAGGAATCGAACCAGTGACATCTTGGTTCACGGGTCAGTGCTTAACCACTGAGCCACACCGGCTGGACTGGTGTACCTGCCTTTTAAATTCATGTACCAGTGTGGCTTAGTGCTGCATCATTTAGTGCCACATTATTCACTGTTGTTTCGTGTGCATTACTTTTCCCTCCCTGGCTGCAGTGCAGGCCTTCTGCAGATTCAGGTACTGTTTCCTAATTCTCTCCCAACACACTTATTGTCGACCACACTGCTAGGCCCACAGCGGGTACTCAGCACACTGTTCACCACACTGCTAGGCCCACAGCGGGTACTCAGCGCACTGTTGACCACACTGCTAGGCCCACAGCTCGTACTCAGCACACTGCTCACTACACTGCTAGGCCCACAGCGGGTACTCAGCACCCTGCTCACCACACTGCTAGGCCCACAGCTCGTACTCAGCACACTGCTCACTACACTGCTAGGCCCACCGCGGGTACTCAGCACCCTGCTCACCACACTGCTAGGCCCACAGCTCGTACTCAGCACACTGCTCACTACACTGCTAGGCCCACAGCGGGTACTCAGCACACTGCTCACCACACTGCTAGGCCCACAGCGGGTACTCAGCACACTGCTGGTTAAAACTACTTCGCAGGCAGTAACACTGACTCTAACCCCAAATTCCTTGCTACATTAAGGCTTCCTGAAGGAAATAGGGAATCATATACTTCTTTTTAATCTCCTGTGACATGGTTCATAAGATCATGGTTCTTGGCTTTTTTTTGTACTAAAGCAAGATTTATTAGCTTATGGACACAGAATCTAAAACAGCAATCTTAAGGTATTCTTTTTTTTCCCCCAGAGAGAAATTTTACATTTTAAAAGTGTTTATTTTGAAGAAAAAAAGTTTTCACATCATAACTGATTGAATTGACCATTCCTCCACTAAGTAGCAAAAACTTTTCCAGAGAGTTCTAAGAACTGAATCAATCCTACAAATATTATTCTAAAAGAAAGTATCGGATAAATTCCCATTAGGAGATGGTTCTAGAGCTGAACCAGAAAAGACCAAGAAATACAACGGACTGGTTTCTCCCCAGAGTTTGCTCTTTCACCATGCTCTCCCCGGATTTCTGGAAAATGGGAAAATGTCTTAATTGAGAACTGTCTTAACTGAATATTGACAGTCTCTGACTTACTTTATAAAATCAATCACCTGGTTAGACAAGGGGGAGCTCTAGATTCCAAAACCATGCGGCGTCAGCGGGGATCACACATGAAAGAAAGGGAAGGAGGAAGCTGAATTTCAGCAGCAAGCAGGTCAACAGATGGGGTGGACAGTCAGCTTCTGGTGATCATTTCATAATGTATATAAATACCTAATCACGATGATGAACACCTGAAACCAGTAAGATATTGTATGCCAATTAGACTTCAATAAAAAAAATGTTCTACCCAAGCATGCTGAGAGCTGCCCACAGTGGGTACTGGAAGCCTTCATTATCAGAGTTGGTCACTGGGTCACACACAGGCAATGGCTCAGGACTCACCCGAAACTTCAAGGGCCACTCACACCCGCACGGGGAGGACTGTGTTTTCTGAGCGTGCAGTCCTCTCTCGCGCTCTTACAGAACCTAATTTTGCTAAAACAAACAGAACAGGGAGGAGGGAGAGAGACAGGAGGAACACACGTCCGGTCTAACTACTAAACCTCAGAGGATTCACAGAAACCCTGGATGAATTATAGGTGCGCGAACTAGGAGTTATCTTCTATTTTAGTATACGTTCACTCTTCAACAAGTGTGTGCAGGTCACCCTGTTGTCCACGGACTAACCTAGCATAGTACTGTGTGCAGTGGAATCAAACTGCCATGAATCAACCAGCTGAACCCACTGCTGGAATGACCCTTCTGGATAAGAGTGTTGGGTTGTAGAGATGAAAACTTAGTAACATGTCTTGCCTGACCGACATGACTGTGGTTGAGCATCAACCTACGAACCAGGAGATCACAGTTAGATTGGCCATCAGGGCGCATGCCTGCATTGCGGGCTCCATCCCCAGTGGGGGATGTGCAGGAGGCAGATGATCAATGATACTCTCTTATCACTGATGTTTTTATCTCTCCCTCCCTCTCCCTTCCTCTCTGAAATCAATAAAAACATATTATTTAAAAAAAAAAAAGACTTACAACATTCTTGTTGAAAAATTAGAACAGCATGATCTCATCAGCTGTTCTTAGATGGGTGCCCCATGGCACATGGATACACTCCATCAACATTTATTGACTGAACTAGAGGCCCGATGCACGAAATTCGTGCAAGGGGCTCGGCCCCTGCCGCTGCAGCGGCTGCCTCTGTCTTGGCCCCTGCCACCACAGCTTCATCCGGAAGAACGTCCGGAAGGACATTGGGTCTAATTAGCATATTACGTTTTTATTATTATAGATGAGCCCTAGGAACTCATCAATTGTACTAAACATCTGCCACTAGAGACCCTTACAATCAGCTGCCCACAGCAGCTGCCCCAAACCTCTGCGATTCTCTAAGCCTTGGACCCCACAGCCACCTCCTTTCTCATTCTCAGTAGATGCTCTTGTCAATTATTTCACAGAGAAAGAGGTCCTCTGGGAAAAGCCACTGCCAAGTTCTCTCCTCTCCACCTCCAAACTTACCTGTGAGCACCCATCAGTTCTATGGTCTCCTTTCTCTTCCTGGAAAGTTGATCTGCCACCCGCCTGCTGGGTCCCTATATGACTCCCCCCAGACCCTGGCAACCACTTATCTCATTCCTGTGTCTATGGATTTTCTATTCTAAGCATTTCACTGTGACCTTTTTTTGTCTGACTTCTCTCACTTAGTGTAACATTTCTGAAATTCATCCACATTACAGCATGTATCAGAACTTCATTCCTTTCCTTAACTAATATTACACTCTATTTACCACAGTCTGTTTACCCAATTATAGCTGCTTTTGCACTACAACTGCAGAGGTCAGAGATGAATAGGCG
The DNA here is from genome assembly GCF_000327345.1 of Myotis davidii. NCBI lineage: Eukaryota > Metazoa > Chordata > Mammalia > Chiroptera > Vespertilionidae > Myotis > Myotis davidii. The sequence continues at coordinate 2,015,690 of NW_006289395.1, forward strand.
GGACAGAGGCTGTGTGGCCTGCTGAAAAGCTGAAAATATTTATCATCTGCCTCTTTATGGGGGGAAATTACAACCCCTGAAATCTCCATGTCTTCACCTTCAGAAGTAGTGGCTTCTCAGACAACCGTCTCAGATGCCGTCCATGCTAACAGTCACTGTAGCACTATATGGAACAGAAAGATACCGGAAACAAAATGCCCATCCTTAGAAAACTGGTTAAATGACGGTAAATCCGTACTGTGTAATACCATGCGGAATCGGATAAATGTGTACATGCCTACAGGGGAAGACAATTCTTGGTTGGATTAGGTTTAAAAAAGCAAAGGATTACAGTACATATAGTACATATGCACAGAATATATTACCTTTTTCTTAAAAAATAATAAGCCATAAGTAAGTACATGTATACACATCTGCACAAAAATTCCCTGAGAATCACAGGAACCTTTCACTTACTACATTGTACCTTTCTGAAATTTCTGCCTGGAATTTCTAATTTACATGTGCATTTATTACACTGTTAAAAGATACCAACTAAGAGGAAATCATGGTCCATGTATTTTCATTCTTTACAAACCTCTGTATTTACACGTAATCATGAAAAGGCAATCTAATAAATACTATGCTTTTAACACTAGATTGCCCAAGGAAGTCATTTTGACTGCTTTTTAATTTCAATTAGAAAAACAATGATGTATATAATGACAGAATTTCTTAGAATTTTGTGACTTTTTATACAACATATAAATGCGTTTATTAATAATTGTAGTTACCTCCCCCTCCTTCATTTCCGGCATATATATATGTGTGTTATACCTATATTGCCCAAAAACAGTCATTTTGACTGCTTGGGGGGTGGGGGGAATT
>NW_006289395.1:2016594-2026364 GCF_000327345.1 Myotis davidii
ATACTTGATAAGTGGCAGTTGCTCAATAATCTAAACTAGTACTTGTTATTCGAATCTTTATGCAGCGATACTTGTTCTAATAAGTTGTTTATTTTATTTCTTTTGCGCCCTAAATTCATGAAAGAAATGTTGAATAGAAGTGAGTTATTGGAAAAGCTAAGGAACATAAGTGAAGAGTGCTCCGATATTATTCTTTCACAATGCAGTCATTTTGACTGCTTTTGGGCAATATAGGTATATACTAAATTTCGGTCTTTCTAGTGTTAAAGAAGAAAATAAAAAAGGGAATGCCAACCTGCCGAAGTCTGGTGTACGATATGCTTTGTGGTTTTTAAAATCAGCTTTCTTTTTTCCCCCCCACTTAACAGGTCCGTGATCCTCCAAAGAAGAAAAAGTCCCTACGACAGCTAGACACAGTGCCAGGCGGCCTTCTCAGACGCGTCCACGTCAGTCATGCACTAGGTTCCCATCCGAGCTTCCCGCTGATCACTACTGAAAGGCCTTCCCCATCACTCAGCCACAGGACACGGCAAATCCATCGCCGGAGCGCAGGACGCGGTGACGTAGCTTCAGCACACCAGGCAGCCTGGCGGGCTGGTTCGCAGGGTTTATCTATGTGTGTGATGGTCCCTAAACATTTTCCAGATGTGCTGACCTCATAAAACTACCACCTCCCAGGGGCTGTGAAAGAACTGCTCCGAGACTGTATTTTTCCTATCCCCCAACTATCGCAACCCCGCGGGCCCTGGCTGGGCAGCCCCCTAAGTTCTGCACTAGGTTGAGCACCAGGCTTGAGCCTTGAAAAGATGACGATGGCAAGCAGCTCGGCTGCAGGGAAATTTTGCATCTGCCAACCCCTCCCTGTTGATGCCCAGGGCCAGGAGTCCCCCCGTTCCTTGTCCTTGGGATTTAAGCCTCGGGGCTCCTGCAAAATTGGGGGTCTGCCTTACGTTCCCAACCAGTCTATCCTCGAACCCTGCCGCTTTGGTAGGGTCCCCATAACTTGCTCCTCTTAGACCTGCCTCAAGTAGAGGGGCCGGCCTTCCTCCCTCGACCACCAGCTGGGAGCTCCTTTCTCCTAGACCCTTGCTTCTCCCACCGTGAAACTCTGGTTGCTAGACCCTTTCTCCTCTGCTCTGGCCGACGGAACCCTGACAGCATCCGCTTTCTCACTGAAGCATCTGGACAAGTCACTGGGGCAAGATAGATAGATGCGCGCCGTGTATTTTCTTCCAGTTACAAAATCCTATTAACTGAGGAACTAGCCCCAAATTGAAACTATCTTTCCTGATGTTGCCTATATACAAGGCACTTTGTACATCTTCCAAGGAGGTGAAGATTCGGAGGCCTTCTTCCCTTAGGGAGTTTGCAATGCAGTAGAGAAAAAACAAATTGAGAAATAACTATAAATAATCCAGCGCAAAGAACACTCCAGGACACAAGAGAGGCACAAAGTGCTGCAGAGTGTAAAGGATGAAGAGATCATCGCCAACGGGAGAGCCAGGGAAAGATTCATGAAGGAGGCGGCGTTTGCGGTTGATGCTGATGAATGATCGAGATTTCTACGAGATGGGACGCAGGCCACAGTTTCTGAGCAGGAGAAAGTCCATTTATCAACTCCTGTGTGTGAATAATGAGCAAATCTGGCCTCTTGTCAATAAATGCTCTGTAATCAGCTGGCTTTTTGTCTGACAGGCTATACTATATCATCCAAACTTGTTCAAGGAAGGTATTTCTTTTAGGGAATCATCATTCAACCCTTCGTGAAATCTCAAAACCTTCTCATTTATAACATGTTCCCCCATCTAGCTTCTTTCTTTTCCATTGCCTAGTTATATATTCACTGTTTTTAAATTATGTATCGCTTTTGTATCGGTATGATAAATGCCATGCTTCCTGACTGTCATTAGGACAAAGACGGGGCCTGAAGTGAGGGGGCATTCTACTTAATAACTGCACTTAACAATGATAGCTGCCAGCCACCTGGCACTGCATGGACCTTAAGCATGACCACCCTAACCGTTTCACAGGGAAACGTAAATCATTTAAAACATTTCATTACACCCAGCCGGCATGGCTCAGTGCTTGAGCGTCGACCTATGAACCAGAAGATCATGGTTCGATTGCTGGTCAGGGCACATGTGGGCTCGATCCTCAGTGTGGGGCGTGCAGGAGGCAGCCAATCAATGATTCTCTTTCATCATTGATATTTCTCTCTCTCTCTCTCTCTCTCTCTCTCTCTCTCTCTCTCTCTCTCTCTCTCTCTCTCTCTCTCTCTCTCTCTCTCTCTCTCTCTCTCTCTCTCTCTATCTCTATCTCTCTCCCTCCCTCCCTCCCTCCCCCTTTCTCTCTGAAATCAACAAAAATATATTTTTAAAAATTTCATTACAATCCATTGTGATCAAAATTTTATTATTTACTTTTTTTAAAATGGATTTCAGAAAGGAAGGGAGAAGGAGGAAGGGGCAGAAACATCAATGATGAGAATCACTGATCAGCTGACTCCTGCACGCTCCCTACTGGGAACCGGGGCATGTGCCCTGACTGGGAATTGAACCATAGCCTCCTGGTTCATAGGTGGATGCTCAATCACTGAGCAACACTGGCCAGGCTGCGGTCAAAATTTTTATTTATCCAGATGTTAGCTTCAGTAATACTTGCAGGACAACTGCAGTGCGGGGTCTAAGGCTTCCTTCCGGCTGGGTGACAGGTAAACTTCGTTTCCCACGCTGTGCTCCGCATGGAGACTCCCTGACACGCCTGCTTATGTACTGCTCAGCTCAGACCCCCAGGGGTTCCTGGGATATGGATGTCAGCCCTGAACCAAAGACTCCGCACACACATCCAAAGACCAGCACATATGCAGACAAGTCAGTCTCCACCTCTGTTCTTCTCTCTCACACACGCACACATGCACACACACACACGCACGCACCACACATAGCTGAAACATGGCTTCAAGGCCATGTCCTTTAGCTGTAATACTTGCCCCTCTCTTCTCCAGCAGGATCAGCCAACCACTAAAAGGCACCCTACTAATTAAAACCCAGACAATGTCTTTTAATTTGACATGGTGCCAAAGTAGCCCCCAAACCCTGAATTTCAACACATGGAAGGATTTCTCCTACATTAGTAAAGACCTGGTTGAAAAAAATCTATTCTCTGAAGACTTTCAGAGGTGCAGGCCTGAGAAAACAAAATAACTCAAGTTATGTCTAGATGTATTTATTAGTGAGGAGGTGGAAAGGTAGTTTGAAATTCATGTTACCACTTAGTACCTTCTAATTTCTATGATTTTTCACCACCTTCAGCTTCCCAAAGTTCACATTTCCTACTTTCGCCTCACTAAGTGGTGGTGGGGTGGGGATAGGGGGAATAAAGAGGGTGGCGGCAAGGAGCGGGGGGGCTGTTTTCTAGAGTCATACAGGCACTTGCCCAGTTTGCAAAGAGAATGAATTCCAAACATGTATTAAAGAGTTGACTGTTTACAACTCAAGAATGCCAAAACACCTCCAGGTAGAAATCAGGTTGTACCCACGGCAGATGGTTTGGAGGCAGCCCCTGAGACCTACGTGCACCATGTCCTCAGAGAAACAGTATTAACGCAGGCGCACCTGACCACCTACCCAACAGCCGCAACCTGAGTCCACTGGGAAATGCCAGGAACACACCCCCCAGTGACAGCGCCTGTCCCCTTGGCATCCTGAGACGTCCACTGAAGGGGCAGGACAAAGTTCACGTGGATATTCCCTCTATAACGTGATCTATGCGTTTCTGAAAAACCTCACATCCTGCAAAGTCACACTCTCAAAATAAGAGGGTTTATGGTGGAAAACGGTTTCAAGTGGTTAGGGGCAGACCGCTTGAAACTGATGTAACTTTGTAACCAGAGAACTAACCAGAAGAGTAATTAATACCAAGAGAGATGACTAGGACAGCCCAGACCAGCAGCTCGGCGGAGGCTGCGGCTGCCTCCGGAGATATTAAACGTGCAAACATGCGTGTGACAACAGAGAGGCTCTGAGCCCAAGGCCTGCTGGTAAGGTGGCCACGGAGGGAGTCACCCCTGCCAGGGGCCCAGAGTCCTCCCAGGCTGGGCTGCCTTCTCTGGGGATGGGGCCCTCGGTGCAGGTGCTCATTTTTAATTTTCCTAAAATAGAGTTGAAAGGGTGTCCGCTGCCTGAGAGGCCTTCCCTTTCTTGCCTAAGGCTGTAATTCTACTCCTGTGATGCCTGCTTCTCTTGCCAAAGAAAAACTGCCTCCTGACGTCTTTCCTCTACTTTTCAATTGAGCTAGCTCGGTTATGGAACTGCGTGCCTACGAGATCCACTGTGTTCCTAGGATGGGACTTGTGGCCTCCTGAGAGCTCTTCGCTGCTGAGCGGAGGGCCGTTCCCAGGCCCCCATTCTCAATTAGAGAAGGGGCAGCCATCAACATCATGTCAATTCAGTGAACTCCTTGAGTTCTACCTCATCATCAGGAGTCTTACTCTCTCTCAAAGTATGTGAGTCCTGGGTAGGTCAGGATTGGGAGACCAGCCCTGTCCAAGAGAAATGTAATATGAGCCCCAAATGAAATTTTAAAATTTTAGTAGCCACATTAAAAAAGTAAAAAGAAACTAATATATCTAATACTGTATTTTATATAACCTAGCATATCCAAGGAACGTAATGAATATAAAAATTATTAACAAGAATTTCACATTCTTTCTTTCATACCAAATCTTTAAAATCCAGTATTTTGCCCACATAGCATATCTGATTTGGAGTAACCATATTTCAAGTGCTCAAAAGCCACCTGTGGCCAGTGACAGTACAGTTCTATTCAGATCCTCTGTAGATAGCAAAGTGTCATATTTTTAAAACTTCATCATTAAAAGACTATACCATCCAATGAAGCACAGAAAATGTTTAAGTTCATATTCATATTCCAACAAAGGGTACCTTTCACATGTTAGTTTCAATGCAATTTATTAGTCCTTAATTACCTAGAACATTCATTAACCAGAACACTCCCTAACTACACTCAGTTTTTGAATTTTAACAGCTTTATTGAGATACTAGAGGCCCGGTGCACAAAATTCGTGCAGGGGGAGAGGGGATGTCCCTCAGCCCGGCCTGCACCCTCTCCAATCTGGGACCACTTGGGAGATGTCCGAATGCCTCTTGCAATCTGGGAACCGCTGGCTCCTAATCACTCACCTTCCTGCCTGCCTGATCGCCCCTAACCACCTCTGCCTGCCTGCCTATTGTGCAGGTGCAGACACAACCGCTGGTGCCCAGGACCGCAGCAGGGTAAGCGGCTTGTCCCTCTCTCGAGCCACAGGCACAGGCGCAGCTGCTGGCACCCAGGACCGCGGGGTGGGCGGCTTGTCCCTTTTCTGGGCCGCAGCCTGGCTGGTCCCCATTCCTCTCTCGCGAGCTCATTTGTGCCTGGCTGGTCCCCATTCCTCTCTCGCGAGCTCATTTGTGCCTGGCTGGTTCCCATTCCTCTCTCCCCAGTGTTGAGTGTCTGAGCCCTTATGGCGCGATGGCGTGATGACCATTTGCATATTAGTTCTTTATTATATATGAATTTATGGAATGTGAATTATCCTATATAATAAAGAGCGCCATAAATTCACCCGTTTAAAGTATATAATTCAATGGTTTTGTGCATTTCATTAATTTTAAAAAACTGGTAAAGTGCCCAGCCACAATGGCTCAGTTGGTTGAGCATTATCCTGTGCACTGAAAACTGCAGGTTAGATTCCCAGTCAGGGCACACACCTGGGTTGTGGGTTCAATCCCCAGTCAGGGAGTGTATGGGAGAAAACCAATCAATGTTTCGTTCTCACATTGATGTTTCTCTCTCTCCCTTTCTCTCTCTCTCTCCGTTCTCATCTAAAATCAATGAATATGTCCTTGGTTGAGAATTTTAAAAAAATTTTAATGGTATTAACTATAATAGATTAAAGTCATAGAACTCACCATAATTTTAAGTTAGAGACGAATATTGAAATCAAATTTTAAGGCTTTAACTTAACATTTGCTTCAAACAGGAAATACTGCATTATGGACTCTTATTTTTAAACTACTTTTTTTGTTTGTTTGTTTAAGTTCTCAAGGAAAACTAAAGACATTCCAATAATTTTATATATTTCATCCTGGTAAAACAAGATGTGGAGAAAACTGTTCAGAGTACCAAGCAGAGTTAATTAATTCGGTACAGCCTCCTCACACGGGCCAGTGCTTGCAAGCAGATGTGCTGGCTAAATAGCTCAGGTCACTCTCAGACGCTATGGAGGGTAACCTCCCATTCCTCAGAAGGTCTGGCAGGCAGCTTGAGTCGACAGCAAACACTTGGACACATGGGAAAGTGGGATTTAATATCTCTTGATTTGCATTCTCCATTTATTTCCAAACCTTTGCATTTACATGGGGGGCGGGGGAGCCCCATTGTCAGACATATACCATACTAAGTATTAGCCACTAAAGTAAAAGACGAGGAAGCAATTTTAGGCACAGTTACCACAAATGTATTTTGGGAACTTTTACCTTGTTTCTCATAAACTAGAAAGTGTACTTCATGTTTCTTTTGATTTCTAATGACCAATGCGTTTAAACTATTAACATTTCATTTGCAACACGTGTCTGTTTCAGAGCTAGCAGCTGGACTATTTATTTTGCTAGCTGGTGATAGAATTCAATCCAGAGTCTTTGAAAACATTTACCAGCTTTCCCTCTGACCTTCTGTGTACTTTCCAAATCAGGCGACTTTGATTTTTATTAGCTAAAGGTTTACATACTGCAACGCTAACACTGTTACCTTCGGAATAAATTGTTTATAGCTCAGGTGCGGTTTGAAATATTTTCCTCCACGCAATACCCTGGAGGCTGAGGAGGAGAGAAGTTGAACTCGGTCACTCTAGAGCAACAGTTTTCCTTTGTGAGTCCAACAATGTTCAGGCCGCAGATCTAGACGCAGGCGGGGAAACCAGTTGTGAAAACAGTGCTATTCCTCTACAAAACCACAGGCTTCCTCTGCGAGCTCCCAAGTGCTTCATAATCACAAAATCACTATCCTCGGGGAGGGCCTCGTCATGCATTCTTAAGATTTATTCTTTGACACTAGCGTTTTGACATGGTAGACAAGGCATGAGCTTGGAACCCAGAACGATCTGACTTAACATCACGACTCTTGCCTATTAGCTATATGGCCTTAACCAAATAATTTAACCTGAGTCATAGTTTCGAGCTCTGCAAAATGGGAGTAATTATTCCTGCCTCATAACTGAACAGATGCTCAATTTGATGGTTTCTGATGAAGTCAAAAATCCCCCTTCACAGAGTCCCTCCCAGAGATCCTCAGCCCACAGCATCACTCATTACATGCTCACTCATTCACTCGTCAAAACTATCTACTGGCTCCAATGGAGATGAAAAGACAAATCGACTGTGGCCCCTTCTCTTGAGGGATGCACAGTATCTCTGTGGGTCCCAGATATTAAATGGGGGAAATCCAAAATAGCAAATATTTAGTCACTTCACGGAGTTCTGTGAGGCCCACAGAAAGGGCCTACCTTTCTGAGAGAGTGGGGAAGGGTTTTATGGAGAAGACATTTGAACTATGACTGTCTTCAGATAAGGACGGTGGGAAGAGCATCGTGAGCAGGGGGAACGACATGTGGGAAGGCAGAGGTGTGAAACGGATTCCATATTCAGTGTGGCTACGCACAAGATGAGGTTGCCTAGGGCGCGAGATGGGCTTTGGTATTTTATCCTAAGTGTGACAGGAGCCACTAGAGGTTTTTTTATAGCATGAAAACAGCACAATCAATCTGTTTTTAAGAAGCTAATTCTGTCCGCAGTGGGACGACAGATTGGACCACAGAAAGCAGGTGACAGGAAACCTGCTGGGCTGCAGCCACAGCCCCAAAGGGGAAATGGGGTCTTAGGTGAAAGCAGAGGCGGGAGAGGTGAGAGAGAAGCTGTGAGGCGGTGTCAAGAGATGAAATCAACAGAAATGAGTGACTGGCAGCAGATACCTAACCTGGAAGATAAGCTGGACGGTGACATCGATACCCAGAAAGAATTGCAAGCAGTGGAGCAGGTTTGAGGGGGAGGTGATGACCTGAGTTTTTAGACATAGTGCACTGGAAAATCTTAGATGACGACGCTAAGGCAAATTGGAATATGGACCCAGGACTGTGGAGAAATACAGATTGAAACATGATCAGCATTTATATGGGGCTGAAGCCAAAGGAACAGATTAGGATGTGGATTAGCCAATAGGAATAGGAGAGGACCACAATAACAGCAGGCAGAGTAAGAAAAGGCCAAGAACGGGCCCAGGAGCCCCAGATTTAAGTGATGCTTACCTATGTGACTCAGTATGTACTTAATTATACATTGCCTTTTATCATTATTACTAGAGACCCAGTGCATGAATTTGTGCACCAGTAGGGTCCCTCAGCCTGGCCTGCAGGATTGGGCTGAAACCAGCTCTTCAACATTCCCTGAGGGGTCTCAGATTGCAAGAGGGCACAGGCCAGGCTGAGGGACCCCATCAGTGCACGATCAGGGCCAGGGAGTGACATGGGAGATTGGCCAGCTGGGCAGGGACCATGAGAGAGCTCCAGGGTGTGTCGGGCCCATCTCACTCAGTCTAGTCGGATCGTCTGCCCCCCTGGTGGTCAGTGCATGTCATAGCAAGCGGGTGAGCAGCCTTAGCATATCATTAGCATATTACGCTTTGATTGGTTGAATGGCCGACTGGACTACCAGACACTTAGTATATTAGGCTTTTATTATATAGGATTATTTTATATTTAAAATTTTTAATTTATTGATTTGAGAGAGAAAGAAAAAAAACATCAATTTGTTGCTCCACTTATTTATGCATTCATTGGCTGATTCTTATTTGTGCCCTGACTGGGGATTGAACCTGCAACCTTGGTGCATCAGGATGATACTCCAACCAACTGAACCACCCAGCCAGGACACCTTTTATCATTATTTACCTGCACTGTGAGAGCATACAGTCTCCCCAAATAGGTTAAAAAGATAGTGCTTATAACCATTGCTTAAGGAGCACCCAGAGCAGTAACAGGTATGTAAAAGTCACACAGAATTGAAATACAGGAAACTTACATGGAGTACAAGAAAATGAGGGTTGCATTTTAAAAAGGCTTTAAGTATTGGCCTAAGGAATTTTAACATCATCCATTAGATAATAAGAAAACAATCAAAGTTTTTGAGAATTGAAGTCATCAAACAAAAACAGTATTTTTAAAAGATTTATGTAGGGTGGAAGAAAAATAGAGATTCCACAGCCCAGGAACCCATTAGAAATGAACTGTGGGCATTGAGCCACTGGTCCTAGGGGAACGCAAGAGCCAAAGGGGATATAATCCATCTAGTTGATGAATGGAACAACATGCATGGGTCCCCCAATTTTTTTTTTAAGAGACTTGCCAAAATAGAGAGAAGCAAGGATTACATGAAAGGTGAATAAGAAGTGGGCAAGTGGAATGTGAAAAGTAGGCAAGGATATCTATTTACTTGTAGAAGTGGTGAGAGACCTGGGATACATGAGATAACAGGAAGAGGGGGCATCTAAAATTTTAGATTTTGAAAAATATTAATGCAGTGGTTATTTGTGGTTTCACTTTCCGAGGTTTCAGTTACCCAGTGATCAACAGCGGTCTGAAAATATTACATGAAAAATGCCAGAAATAAGTAAGTCATAAGTTTTAAACTGCACGCCGGTCTGAGCACAGTGGTGAACTT
>NW_006289395.1:2026439-2037747 GCF_000327345.1 Myotis davidii
CTCCCCGCCACATCCGCTTCCCCACCCATTAGTCACTTAGTAGTAACTTGTTCATCAGATCGACTGTCACAGCATCGCAGTGCTTGTGTTCAGGTCACTCTTATTTCACTTGATTATGGCCAAGAAGAGCAAGAGTAGTTGAAGCTTCATCACAGGTGCGTATGTGCAGGAAACAACATTGTACAGGGTTTGGTACTATCTGCCGTTTCACTTACGCACGGGGAGTCTTGAAATGTATCCCCTGCAGGTGGGGGGGCTACTGTACACACACACACGCAGATCTGTAAGATCACCAACGTGCATGGGACAGAATCTACTCTTCATGCTACTTGGGTTTTAATGATCAGAATAGCAATTATGACGGCAATGAACATAATACAGTGGATGATGAAGAACTGCCTGAGAAGTCTTCAAGAGCTGAAAGGTATTTGGCCTGTGTCACCGTAGCCGAGCTCTGGGATTGGGGATGTAGGTGGATTTACTAAAGAAAAGGCAGCATTGTGTGTATGTGCCTCCACCATCTGTTCTTCCCTCCAGTTAGCAGAATGAGACAAACTCTCTGGGCAAGATATTGATTCACATTTTTCAAGCGCTGACTCCTGGTTTGGATATAGAGCTGAGGTCAGAATTCCTGTGTCCTTTCCCAACCAAACCGATTTTAAGACAGGCAAGCAATCATAGAATGCTCTTCCGTGCAATAAATATGAAAATACTTAACCTCCCTAGGGTATTACGAAGCATAAATCATGTCTTTAAAGGTCCCATGACAAGCTGAAATGAAAAGCATTCCAAGTAGAGAAACACAATGAGAGCACTACCACAGCCACTCGCTGAATTGTGTGTGGGTAGTTGCACTATTAACTTAATGAGTTTTACGGTTTTGAAAGTATTTATTAATAGCTAAATATTAGGTTGCTAAAATACTCTGTGACTACTCATCTGCCTAAATATACTACAGACTCCAACAATGATCAGCTTGCTCAAATGGCTAGTTTCATGTCTTTGCTTTCTTTCCTTTCTCTCTCTCTCTTACTTCTTAAAGGAACCATTAACAAGAGGATTCACTCATCAGGGCTGAAAATGACTTGCAGCTGGAAGGTCCGACTACAGCCACGGACCTGTTCTAAGACTGCTGATAACATGTTCAGGGAAGGGATGTGGAGAGTAAGAAGGGCAGGGATTACCTTTACCTGCTTCATAAGTGAACAAATAAAATCCTATGAGTGTGACAACTGCAGCCTTTTCAGTACACGCAAGGGCTGAGTCCAGTAATATGAAGCACAAATCTATTCTAATAATAGACAAAGATTAAAATTGACCATACCTTCGCTACACCTCACATTGGCTAATCAGCAAGATATGCAAATTAACCACCAACAAAGATGGCGGTTAATTTGCATACACAAGAGCAAAGCAGCGGAGCGAAGACTGAAGGCGGCTCCAGCCGCCAAAGCCGCTAGAGGCTTGAAGGCGCCTCTGGCTGGAGCGAAAGCCTGGGTCCTGGGTGCTGGAGGAAAACCGGTGCTGGCAGCCAGGGGAAGGGAAGGCCTTTTGCATGAATCTTTTCGTGCAATAGGCCTCTAGTATATATATAAGCCTAACATGCAAAGTGACTGATCGGGAGTTTGATCACTTGCTATGGTGTACGCTGACCAACAGGGGGCAGTGAGGAACAAAGGAAGGCCCTGGCCGACAGCCGGCAGCCACTAGGGACCCTACCCATGCACAAATTTTGTGCACTGGGCCTCTAGTTAAACTATAAAAATCAAAGCTAAACACTTACTCCATGAGTTTATTGAAAGTTAAGCCTAAATAGTTTGCTACTCCCCTCACAAAAGTAAACTAGCTGTTGTACCATTTAAGAGAGATTAATCCACCCGGCCAGTGTGGCTCAGTGGTTAAGCATCGATTCACAAACCAGGAGTTCCTGGTCCGATTCTCAGTCAGGGCACATGCCCAGGTTATGGGCTTGATCCCTAGTAGGGGGTGTGCAGGAGGCAGCTGCTTGATGATTCTCTCTCATCCCTGATGCTTCTATATCTCTCTCTCCCTCTCCCTTCCTCTCTCTGAAATCAATAAAAACATTTAAAAAAGAGAGAGATTAATCCAATCATACCAAACCTGCTAGGCTAGGCCTTGTATCTATGAGCAATTCAGTTCTGTCCTCCCATTCACACATTCTCTCTTCCCTTTATCATGGCAACCAAAGAAACTAAGCTGGAGGAGATCATAATAGTAAGCAGCACCTTCCACTTTGGGAAAGTCCAACCACTTGTCTGGCTTAGGAGCCTGCTCATATCCCAGCCTCACTGCAGCCCCTGCAGGGATTCTATGATTGTATTTCATTAGCAAGGGCTTCCTGATGTGAAAACCAGAGCTCCGGAGTAACGTGAAACAAGCCTCTTTCCACTTTAAAAATGTGATAATCTCTCCTTTACAACACATCTCTTCCCGCCCCACTCCTCCCTTAGATGCCTGGGCCCTCACAAATCCGAGGCTAACGCAAGGCCCAGTAGCTTTGGCCTTGTCTGGGAGCTGGTCAGGATGCAGAGTCCTCGGCCCCAACCTCCTGAGTCTATAGTGTATGTAACAAGAGGCCCAGGTAATTCACCTGCACAGGAAAGTCTGGGACACGCTGCATACGGCCAGTGGTTGGTAAATATTTTCTGCAACGGGCCAGATGGTAAACATTTTGGGCTTTGCAGGCCATGTGTCTTTGTCACAACTACTCAACTCTGCTGTTACAGTGCAAAAGCAGCCACAGGTACACTGTACCCCAGCAAACATAACTGCATTACAGAAAACTTTAGGGACACTGGAGTTTGAATTTTGTATAACTTTCACGTGATGAAATAGTATTCTGTTTTTGAGCTTTTCAACCATTTATAAAGATAAAAATCTAAATTCTTCCTTGTGTGCTGTACAATAGCAGGCAGTGGGCTGTAGATGACGGAGCCCGCTCTGTACCCTGGTCCTTCAATGTGAACATGACAATATTGCTGGTTCTACCTGGGCCTGGTCCCCAACTCTAGGAAATGTATGCCAGTTCCTCAAGGTGGCATGCACAGCCAAATCAAACACAACCGATGATGTTTGACAATATCAAGTAGAGCAAGACCACAATTTCTTTTTCTTTTTACACAGTATTTCTTTTCATGTAGACTGATGTGTGACACCATCCCGATTTTAACATAACAGGACACACCATAGCTGGAGGGTAGTATATTTGTGAGTACTAAAAGCTATTTATCCTTTTGCAAAATGGACTTTTAACCTCAATCGTCATATCTTCTCATACTATAATAATTGATGGTTACTAACAATGCCATTCTTTCCTCTATATAAGTTTTGTCATTTTTATCAAAAAAAGCACCCACGATATCACTTCCTGCTGGGTGACGGGGAGGTCTGGTGCTGGAACACACAACCACTTAAAAAATTCTCACCAATGTGCCCCTGTGTACATGAGAAGTAAAGGGTGCATAGGAAGGGCATTCTGTAAGGCCCTCTCCATGGGGGACTTTTCAAACCTGGTCGGGATGGATAAAAGGTAACTGGAGGCTCAGTCTGGTGGTGGATACACTAACCTGTGTCCAGAGCCCTGGAAAAATCTCTCTGGTAAAGGGACAGGAAGAAGGGGACTCAGAAAGAAAGGAGCTGAGAGCTACATTCACAATCTAATGGCTCCCACCCTGAGCTATTCCATTATGTCTTAGATGGGAGACACTGGATGAGTGACTTTAAAGCAAGCATGTCAAACTCAAAGGCTAACACGGGCCAAATAAACAAGGTGTAAGTTTATGTGGCTGCAAAAAAAACAAAAGCTTCAATTTTCACAGAAATGTAGGTTTATTTCAATAGAGACATGCTGAATACAAAGGGCTGAAATAAATGAGTCATCGTTAACATAAAATAATAGAACATTTTAATAAAAATTAATATTTTTTCTTTAACATTAACTTACCAGACACTGACTGTACAAATTACTAAGCATAATGCAAATAAACCTATTTTTCTTGTTCTCCAAAAGCGAAATATTTCCTGTTGCGCACCCCAAACAAGTCAGTCCAAGACTAATGATGTGGCCATCAGCTGCTAAAATATTCACTCATAGTATTAGTGGAGAGAAATGGTGCGCCTGTACGTAAGGCGCATATGGGAAATGAATGCAACACAATTATAGTCATCAGTCATTAGTGAATGTTGTAGTTTGTTATTAATAACCAGAGGCCTGTGGGGTCCCTCGTGCATGGGTGGTGATCAGGCCAATGAGGGCTGTCTCGCCCAGTTCCGATTGGGGCGATCAGGGCTGGCCAGCCGGGTGGAGGAACTGTGGGAGGTGGGCCAGCTTGGAGGAGGGACCATGGGAGGTTGGCTGGCTGCGGGAGGTTGGCTGTGGGAGCGCACTGACCACCAGAGGGCAGCTCCTGCATTGAGCGTCTGCCCCCTGGTGGTCAGTGCATGTCATAGTGACCAGTTGACCGGTTGTTTGGTTGACTAGTCATAATGGTCACTTAGCCTTTTATATATAGAGAGAGAGAGATTATGTATAACAGGATATTGTAAAATTAAGTTACTAAATTTTTTATTAAAACATTTCTTATATACCACTACATTGGCTGGGCCATAGAAATATTCATTGTGGGCCACATGCAGCTGGTGCGCCACGAGTTTGACATGCTTGCTTTAAAGGCATTTTCTAACTCTCAGTGTGGAGATCTATCATTATTGCCATTATTTACCTAGTAATATGGCTCAGCGTCTCGGAGACAACTCTTACACATCCCTTGCCTTAGACCTCTCTGCAGATCCATCACCAACACTTGCAGATTCCTCTTTTTTCTCTCTCAAATGTACCCCCCTTTCCATTCTTAGTGTCACCATCCTAGTTAATGCTTCACCTCAAAGTACTGCAGTTGTCTCCATGGCCAGACGCCCGCAGTACTTCGCACCACTGCCTAATTCACCCACAAGCATCACTTTCCTTTTGTACTGTCACCGCCACCTCTGACCCATCTTCAGTAGTTTCCCAACCCTTAACACATGAGCCCACATCCTAGTGCACGTCGGTCTTCCCAGAGCCGTCTCCCGTGCCTCCTTCCCATCATTGTGACCGGCCTCCTCTGGTCCCCAGTGCCTCAGCCCTTCTCTCCTGCTTCCCTCGCCTCCATGCTGGGCTCAACATTCCCACCTCAGGCCATACGGGAGGCATAAAGATACAGTCAAATAATTAACAATCCCGACTATAGAAAAGCAAATGCTAAGATGGGCACATTAGAAAACAACAGATTCAAATGAGAAGGACCTTAGAAATGTGTTCTCCTCCCTTTCCTCAAGGACCCTAGCCCCTCTGCCCACCATCCTGCCAATTAACAGCAGTCTCCTGGGAACTCCGCCCCAGGCCCTCAGTTCGTCCTGGGTTCAGCATCACCGCTTCCATCACCATCACACACGCTGGCTCTCGGGTCTCAATCTCAGGTTCACAGTTCTTCACTGAGCTCCAAACCACAAAGAAGCAAACTCCCAATGTAAGAGGATCTCAGGCACCTCTGAACAAAATCTGTCTGCCCACTTCTTCCCATACCTTCCCCCAAGCCCAATCATTCCCGTTCAGCCCAACATTATCTCATGATTAAACTTTGAGTCACCTCTTGGCTCTCAGTCTTTAATCCTGACCCACTCCTGTCCACTGTCCACATTGCCGCAAAGTCATCCTCCCTTTATGCAAATTTAATTGGTCAGGTGAAGCCCCGGGATAAGTGGGTGTCATGGTGGTGGAGGCGGGTGCCGTCTCTAAGTGGAACAGGTGAGCAGCCGTGGTGGTGTATTAGCAGCTCAGAATGTTAAGAACATGCGAGACATCCTCTTGGGACTCACCAAAATATTCAAAAGGGGGAGTCAGTGAGAATTCAAAATTAATGTTAATACAGCATCAGTGGGTATAAATTCATTTATACTCAGAAGCTGGTGAAACTGGGAGTTGTTCTGGCTACAGATTGGTAACTATTTGGTAATTTCATAGCTGGAAGACCCAAGGGGGCTATAGAGAAGTGCTTAGATGTGTGAGAAGATCCTAGTAAATCATAGTTAATACTGAAGAAGATAATCATAACATGTTCTCCTTGCACATAAACTTCAAAGACAGCCTTGGGGGCTAGAGGATCGTATCAACAGGACAAAAACCACTATTCTTATGAGTCTGGAATATTCATGTTTGGGTCTGAGTAGTTAAATCAACTATTAAAAGTAGTTGTAGGGTCTTCAATTCTTTCCCCTTTGCCAAAACAGAACTGAGAATTGAGTCACTCATCCATCAAACATCTACTGTGTGCCAATTATGTGTAAGTGGGGAGCACAGAGATGGCTCACATACAGTCTCTATCCTAAAGGAACCTGAAATCCAGCAACACGGTACAGTCTGCTACAGTTCATGCAGAGTATAATACTGGAAGGTGCCAATAAGCTCATCTAACAACCTAAGTGCTTACTAAACCAGAAATCACTTCTATGGCTCAAGAAGAATGGCCCAGCTGAGCAGCAGTTTGAGGTAAAAATGATTTCCACTCTCTCTTTCCGGAGTGCCCTTTATTCTACTTCTTCTACTTTACTTTTGCTAGCTCCTCCCTGGGTCTGGAGACCCCTAATCTCTATGGAGAAATGAGTACTCCACCTACCTTGAACAAGGAGCAAATAATCCCATTGCCCCTTTATACTTCTATACTAAATGACAACAGAAACCATTTACCAGAGGGTAACATGATCATAGACAAGAAGGAACAATAATTTGTGTCACTAAATCTCTACCAAATAATATAAACTTTTCTTTCTGGCCCTTTTTCAGTTTTCCACTTTGCCTTCCCCATCCACGAATAGCTTCCTCGTCGCTATTATTCATTCATCCACACCTACTGAAAAGACACGGTAGCATTCAGCCACACCTACTGAAAAGACACTGTAGCACTGTATCAGAGTTTTATTTCAATACAGAAAGCTCTTTTTGGAACTTCTGCTTCCATCCACAGGTCCTCCCTCCATTACTCCTTCACATAACCATTCATACACTCTTCTCTTAGTGATGTCTTCTGCTCTACCAACTTAAAGTCCCTCCGCTAGGCCATGGTTTCTGGCCTACCCAGGCACGCCTCTGCCTAGTGAACTTGAAGAAAGGTCTCTTAGAAGTTCACCAGTAGTAAGACGACATCGTGTGTTCTGATTAGCACTGATTCGGTGGAATTATTTCAAACCAGCTGGTGATCAATCTGTGTTAGACGGCAATGTGCTTGTCGGTGCAAATGAGTTGGACCTCTCTGCCATATATCTACCTTAACTAGTAACAATAATAAACCTAAATTAAAGCTTTACGGCATATTTCACATCAGTACCAAAATCTTGGCTTTACCTTGAGGTTGGAGAAATCAACTAAAATTCTAAACCCCAGGGTCTTTTTATATTGCAGTGAGAAATCTCCAGAGATGGTACAACAAGCATGAACATGCAATCTTTACCAAAAAAAAAAAAAACAAACAAAAAAAAAACAAGATATTTACTGTGTGTGTGTGTGTACATACATCTATTTTTTTCTCTCTTCTTTTTTTAGTGCTACTTCCTGACCTCTCGGGACAATTTCCTTAGGACACTGGCTGGGGGTATTTGCATGGATTTTTCAATAGCTGGTTGTGTAAAGGGAGACAGGCTTTTTGTCTTTACCCCGCAAAGAATGGAAACAGACTCTTTCTTTCAAAAGTTGGCAGAGATATGTGGCAGAGGGGTCCAGCTCATTTGTACAGGCAAACACGTTGCCGTCTACCCCAGATTGATCACCAGCTGGGAAGCAAGTCGCTCCGCTGTAGGCTCACAATAACATTGGCTCTCTGCGGCTCTGCTGACCATCGGCGACAGATTGATGTGCAGTTCTCTGAGCGAAGGAGCTGGCTACGGAGGAGCACTGGGGGGAGCTAAGCAGGTTGCGAGTGTATTATTCACGGACTCCCTGCCTAGAAAAACACAAGTTTCCCACCTTTCTGACCTGAGTTTGGAGAGCTATTAGGGGCCGAGTTTGCTTTGTGACTTGGAAGGCTGCACACAGCTTTTCAGAGCAACATAAAAAATGAATACCTATTGGCACTTCCCAATGAAATGCCAAAATCCACAAAGAGAAATGACCAAGGAGCATTTTTTTTTCCTTTTCCCACTGCGAGTGAGAAAGAAGAGACATGATATTTCATGTCACTGCCAGAGAGTTTGTTTTGTAGAAACAAATGAAGAAGTATAGCTGTTGCACCATTCATAGAAGACAGCCCGGGGCCCAGGAACAGCACTTCTCTGGGTTTCATGTGGGACGATGAGAAGAGTGAAACTCCCCAAATGAACAGCATCCAATGGGCGAGGCATGTCTGTTGCTTAAGAAAACTGGCACCAAAGTGGCAAATTTGGAAAATAGGTCTACCTGCTGATGTGTTTTATTCTGTGCAAGTTTGAGTAGCTAAATTTTTCAAAATTTTGCACTTTTTAAAAACTATTAACATGTTTCTAATCTATTGCTTTTTAAACCATTTTGAAACTTTAGGTACATTAATGTTCCAATCGTGGTTTTCTGCACTGGTTTTCCATCATCTTCTAATAACGGACACTTTAAGCCAAAGACATTTAGCACAAGAAAATGGAGTAATTACACAGCGGTCAGGGACTATCTTCTTCACCACGGTATCACTAAAGCCGGGAAGAATGCCTGGCACATAGCAGATCCTCACTAAATATTTGCTGACTGCCTATTCACTGGAAGCCAGCTTAGCAACACCATTTCTTATTCTTCTAGCCTAATAGGAGGTTTAATGGCAAAACTTCATGAGCAGTTTTCCCACAACTTTCACAATACGTCTTAATGAAGAAACACAACCATGAGCACACCATTTCTGCTGTTACCTCTTGGTCCACAGTTAACACTATTCAATTAAAGATGAACATAAAGAAGACCTCTAACCCATGGGATTCATTTCTGCAAAGCCAGTGAGAGGGAGGACGCAAACTACTGTTTTTCTTTTCATGGGAGCGCCGTTCAGGTCCTCTCCACAAAGATAGGAAAGCATAAATATGTAGTAGTTAATGACGGGGAGAAGCAACAGTCTTCTGGCCATAGTACAAAGCCAGGAAATTTAGCAGTTTCCAGAGAGTTGCATATGCTTTCCAGTGAAAAGGTTTGTGATAGCACTTCCTAATGAAATGCCAAAATCCACACCGAGAATGAGTGAGTAGCCGTTTATTTCTGTTTTCCCACTGAGAGTGAGAGAGAAGATACATGATGTTTCATGTCACCGCCAAAACAGTTTGTTTTGTAACAATATATGGAGAGAGACAGCTTATTACACCACCTGTACTATGCTATGTGTTAGCATGTTAATAGGTAATTAATCTTGATTTGATAGGATTTAAGATTTTTATTTTTTGGCGCATATGCTCAAGCTATTATGTTATAAATCTCAAACATTTCAGCAAATGTCATCCTGATTGTTCCCTACTGCACAAAACACTACCAGGGAAATATTCAAGGTCAAGAACTTGGATTCTTTACCCACTGTATCCAGGAAAACCAATTTATTGTTCTGTCTTAGTAAAGAGGGGTGATTTCTTTGGGGCCTATATCATATTGGCAGTCAGTCTAGAAAAGTTAGAATTACTTTTAGGCAATGCAGGTTTGTTAAGTACATTAACCTGTCGCTGTGAATTTAAACAC
The DNA here is from genome assembly GCF_000327345.1 of Myotis davidii. NCBI lineage: Eukaryota > Metazoa > Chordata > Mammalia > Chiroptera > Vespertilionidae > Myotis > Myotis davidii. The sequence continues at coordinate 2,036,170 of NW_006289395.1, forward strand.
AAACCCTGTAGCTAGTATTCTGATAAAATTTGAAGTTCAAGGTTTTATACTACTTTTTAAGAATTAATTGTGTGCTTAATATATTTGAATGGTGCAAAGATGGGGCATAAATCATGAGTATGTTTTTGCAAAGGGGTAAAATCTTAGGAAGGTTTTGAGATGCTTTAAAGCAACTTTAATATTGAATGGTATTGGTTTACCAAGTTAATTTTCTCATCAATTTATTGGAATAAACATATTCAGTTATGTTTGGCATTGAACCAAATTACTACACATCCTTATTTAAACTAGACAAAATTTAAGCACTTTCTAAAATATAAAAACAGGTGAACAGCCTACTCGCCGATATTTCTTTGTGACCCAGATGCAGTAGTTGGGCCTTGACAGTGACCTCTTCACATGTCGCAGGGGTGAAACCTGAGTCACCCACCGACATGACACCCAGCCGAGGTGCAACGAGACGGTGTCCCCTTCTTATTTTTGCCTCGGACTTGAAACAAGGGTCTCTTTCCTGTCTGTTTAGTGCCACGTTTTTCAGTTTTATGCTTTTTATTAGTGACTAGAAGCCCATTGCATGAAGATTCACACAATAGGCCTTCCTTCCCCTGGCTGCTGGCACCGGTTTTCCTCTGGCACCTGGGACCCAGGCCTTTAGTCCGGCCACAGCGAGACTTGGAGAAGCCAAGCCTCTTCAGTCTTCAGTCTTCAGTCTTCACTCTGGCTGAAGCCTTCAGTCTTTGCTCTGCGCCTGCATATGCAAATTAACTGCCATCTTTGTTGGGTTAATTTGCATAGTCGCTCTGATTGGCTTGTGGGTTCACGGCTCTGGCTCACCTTCAGTCTTCGCTCCACCACTTGGAGCCTACATATGCAAATTAACCTCCATCTTTGTTGGCGGTTAATTTGCATATCGCACTGATTAGCCAATGGGAGGCATAGCGATTACCCTGTTTGTCTATTATTAGATAGGATGACCCACAAGTACGGGCTGTGATGTGCCTTATGGGACAAACATGTGTATTAGTGAAGCTATGTGCAGGCTGTTGACCATGAGCTCAATGTTAATGGATCAGCAAAACTTATAAAATGATGTGTCTTCAAACAGAAATACACTTAAAAAAAGGCCACATATTGGTCAGTTATGAAAACGTTGTGGCCAAAGGCTTGTGGGAACCTGACTAACCCTGTGTTCTCCTGGGAGCAGGGGCTTAGTATTCACGAATTCAGCATTCATGGTGACTTTACAGAACATAAGTACTGCAAATAATGAGAATCGACTCCAATTACTTTTTTAAATGACCTTAATATGAAATTTTCACTATTCAAAGAGAAATTATGCTTTTGAGGGCTACAGGTAAGCTCTCTACACTATAAAATGTACTAAAGGAACCAATTTTTAAAGAGATATTAAAAATGGCTAAATTTTTTTAATTACAATACCAAGAGCTGACAAGAATGAGGTGCAACTGAAAGTGTCATACACACTGGTGGTAATGCAAACGGTACAAACACTTTGGACAACAGTTTGTCAGTTTCTTAGAAAACTAAACAGATACTTACCACATAAACCAGCATTCC
>NW_006289395.1:2037761-2043887 GCF_000327345.1 Myotis davidii
CCTACAGATGCCCAAGAGAAATAAAAACATCTATTCACAAAAAATTTAAACATAAATGTTTGTAGCAGCTTTATTCAACATTGTCAAGAGCTGGAAACTTCATCTGGTGAGTGAATAAATGAATTGTTGTGCTGAGATCCAATGGAATATTCTTTAGCAATAAAAGAAACAAACTACTGATACACACAACACTATGAACGAGTCTCAAGTGCATTTCTTCTTGGTGAAAGTGGTCAGGTACAAAAGCTACACACTGCATGATTCCATTTTATTCCATTTTGGAAAAGGCAAAACTGTAGGGACAAAAAACAAATCAGTGATGCCCAGAAGCTGGGGACGGAAGGAGGAGGTGACTGCATAGGGGAATGCAAACTTTTGGGGGTGATAGGCCTATTCTGTATCATAATTGTCTCTGTTTATTAAAACTCAGAACTGTTAACAAAAGGAAAAAATTTACTAGACGTAAATTTTATCTAAATAAACCTAACACTCACACACACACACACACAGAGGTAACAAAGGATAGTACTACTGTAATGACGGACATTCCTTCAAATTTTCTACTGATTTTTACCAATGTTCAAAGGCACAGCTTTATCTAGCTATCATATAAATTGATGATTTTTTTGCTTTTTAAAAATCTGATTAATATTTCCACTCCAGCATGATGGCCTGGCCAGGTAAGACCCCTTAATCAGCTTCGAATCAACATCTTCTCTGTGCTCGTGCAGCAGCGCGGCCTTCTAAGTCTTGGTGCACATACATGCTCTACCCACCAACAGAAGTCAATGACTTCCTGAAACAAGCCTCTTTGTGACCTTCCTCTCTGTGCAGCGCCGCCTTCTCCTGCCCTCTGACAACAGAACAAACATTTGCAGAGCACAGACTGTACCAGGTCCCACGCTCAGCACCGGGAAGACAAAAAGGCATCAGCCCGCCTGCCTTCTGTCACTTCCTCACTTTAGCTTCCAATAATGGAGCCTACATGGACTTTATCCCTCAAAACTTCTGGCATGGGTCGTATCTGAGAATTCTTTCCTTTGTTTATACTTCTTCCTTCCAGCATTTATCTTCTGAATTATTCACTTCTCCCAGATCTAACCCTCACCATAATCCCATTCACTTCTTAAAGTCTGACTCAAAGAGAAGTCTGAGCTGATTCTGCCTAAATCCATCTCCTTGCGGAGAAAAAACAAGGTTGCACAAGTCAATGTCATCTCATCTCATCTTTTCACCTCACACGTTGTTACTAACTGTGCTATCTACAAAGACAGACAATCCCAGCTTGAGAATTTACACCAGGCATCATTTCAATGTTTAATGTCATCATCCAAAGTAAGCACTAATTCCCTTTGGATACAACGGTTTTCATAATTTTTCTAAATGAAATGGTGCCTCTGACATAGATATGGCCCCTGATAGAGTTCATGGTTTCTAATGACCCATAGAGCTTAAAATATTATATACTTTGTGGCAGGTAAAAGTAACTAGAATCCCTATTTCAAGAGTTATAATTTAGCTCCCACTACACATATGTCCAAATTATTTGTGTAATTTTATAAATAATCCCTTTTCTAAGTTTTCCTTTTAAGGAAAAATGAGCATTTACGAGAGAATGAAAAAATACTCAAGGTGCTGGTTTTCCCCCAAATCATAAGAAACAAGTGTGCAATTTAAATATGCACATATATATTAGTACATATATACACTCCCCCACATTTGCACATAGTCCCCAAATTCTTAGAAAACTGAACAAAAGTTTCACTGCTTAGAAAATCTGAGTTTCACAAATTGCTTCTTTTTTTCTTTTTTGGTTTAATTCAAGTTGTATCCAATATAGGCTTTCTTCTTAATCCAATTAAGTTCTCTTGATTTATGCTTAAAATGTAAAGGCATTTACTGTAATCTTTCTTAATATTAGGTACATGACTTCTTCTGTTGGGGGTCAAATAATAATGAGAAATTATAAGATATGTCCCAACAGCAATTTCACCATCATTATGATGGGGCTGTTATGAGACTCAAATTCTAGTTACTCAGCAGTAACTATAATGTAATCTGATTTCTTCTTTGATGCTTTATACTAAGTATCTTAATTTATTTTCACCCCAGACATTCCCAGTACCTCAATGCTTCTTGGTGGAGCCTTTGTCTTGCCTAGAAATACCTGAAACGATTAGCTCTATTTTCCCTTCTTTCAAACACAAGGGTGCTTGTGGGGAAGAAAACTGATGCTGGAGAAAGGTGGGATAAGAAGGAAAGAAATTCTCTTCAATCTTTAGTGGAATTTAGCAAATTAAAAAAAAAATCTTTGTTCAACTAGAAGCTTATTATAAATGTGTCCCCATTTCTGAACACTAGTTCTTAGTTACGCAATTATAATGCTTCCTAGGAGAGGGAATCAGTGCTTTAAAGCGCACTGTGGCTCTGAGAGACTCCGAAGAGAGGTAGGGAGTACCCAGCTGTGGGGGTCAGCGCTCAGCCTGATGAAGTGCATGCAAAGAATAAACACCGGGCAGATGGCCACACTGGCCATGACTTCTGGCTCTGGTGGCAGCAGCAGAACACTGAGGGCTCCTGTACATACGTGAGCACCTGGAAGCTCAGCGCTGCAAGGTCATTCATGAAGAGTGTCCCCATGAACGAACTTCCACGCCCCTTCAGCTGTCCATGACTTCAGTGCTAATGTCCACCTGGGAACTCTCAGATAGCCAAGTATCTCAGTAGGATGGGCTGGACCGCCATCCTCTTTAAGACCAACTTGGCTAGAAATTGGTGTGGGGATCCAAAAGGTTAATTTCCTAGGCCCTGAAACTCACTGATACCGGTTCATCGTGTAGGTTCATCCAACCCACTGTAAAAGTCCAGGAGAACCAAATAATTTAACTATAAGTCAGCTTAGCTGCCATAGCTCCAGTAAAAACACACTTACTCCATGAAGAAAATACTATTGTTATTAACACTGACTATACCCTAATGGTCCAGGGTGAAGAATACACTTGCTCAGATCTGAATTAGTAGGCACACAGGCACAGACAGAGCCTTCAAACAGCACTTTATAGCTCCCATTCTTCACCTTTCTTGTGAAATACCATAATTCTCTGTTCACAACGCTGCCTGTGCCACTAGAGTGTAAATTACTTGGAGGAGGAAGAACGCTAGGTGAACACATTCCAATGTCTCTTCGCACAGTGTAATAGGGATGTTGAATTACCATTTGGTGAGTTAATAAGTAAAATGTGCCAGGAGCCTCTGGCTCTGCCGGAAGGGCTCACTGTTACGACTCCCTGAACCCGCCTATGAAACCTCTGTCCCTGGCTCGGGGACGACAAGGAAGCACGGATTGAAGCTGACGAAGAGGGAAGGGCAGGCTGCGGGATGTTGCTCTAACACCGTTTTCAAACACAACGATGTCAAAGAGGCAAAGGAGGAGTTTGAATAAAATAATTTCATAAAATTAAATTGGAAACTTCTGTATTCCTATATATGTTTTCCAAGCCATTTAAAATATGTATAATTAAACAATAAATTGAATAGCATAGGTAGACCACTGATTATTTCACCTATAGACTTGAAAGTGTATATATATATATTTCTCCCACGTTGAGAAATTGGTAGGGGACTAGGGCCTTCTCTTTGAAACAACAAGGCATTATATTCAGGAATGCATTTTTACAAGAGTAGATAGTTGTGAAGGCTTTTGGGGATACTAGGAAAAGCATAGCAAGGGAAATATTTTGGCATGCTAGTGTGAAAAAAGCACAAGTGAAAAAATTACAGTGTGGTAAGTAATTAAAACAATAGTTGAGTAAAAAATGGTAAGATTTTTGACTGTGGTGTCAGGAAGGGAGGCGCAGAGAAGAAAGAACCCAAATACGGACGGGATCCAGAAACTCAGCAATACAGCCAATGTGCTTTGCAGATGGCACGTTTCATTACCAACAAAGTGGGCAACGATGCACACACAGCTTTCCATCCAGGACTCTCCCAAATTTATTTACAAAACTTTATAACTTACACACTGTATGAGAAAGTCTGCAACCAATAAGTTGAATTAAGGTTCTGACCATTTCTCATATGAAAAACCACACTGAACTCCTCTGTGGTGGACAGCTCATCCCCCATCTGGATTTAGGCATATGATTTACTATCCCCAGCACACACCCTACCCCCACTATCCTAACAATACAATTGTGCTTCACACAGAAGCCAGATCCCGGAGGCACCATCGTGACCAAGAACATTAAGTATATTAAGCATGCAACCAGTAGAGAAGGCCCTCACTAGATGGGCAGAGAGAGGCCGGGAGCCATGACAAGAGAAGTCCTGGCTTCCCTGGACATGATTGTCATCTACTTTAGAAAAAGAGTTTGCTGGTGAAGGTGGGGGTCAGGAGGGGGCGGGAGGCAATAAGGCTGAGCAAGTGCACAGGTGGGTGAGGGAATCAGGATGGTCTGTGGAGAAGAAATTACAAAAACTAATTTGAAACCCAGAGGTGGTAGAGAAAAGGTCTGGAAACCAAAGGAAATAGCATTTGACCTTTGGCCTCTGGGATCTTAAACTGGGCTGAGCCTGCAGCTGAGTTCACCGAGGCCATTGAGCAGCTGTCCCATGATAACCGCTTTCCTAGTTGTCAGCAACATTTGGTGAGAGCCAGTCCCAGGGCTGCCCCCACTCTGGAGATGGAAGGGGTCTCTGCTCCCCTTCGCACTGCCTCTGCCTGAGCGACCCTAAATCAGGAAATCATCTGGATCTGCACAGATAATCACTCCTTGGCTTGCTCGCAGAGTCTGCTGCAATGTGATTTTGGAAGGAGAATTTGAATGCCCGGAGGTCACAATAGGAAATGAATCTGGCAATTTGAAAGTGCACCTGCTTAAGTTCCAGGCCATCTCAGTATTCAATCATCTATCCATCCTCCCAAACATTTTTGTGTCTTTTATTTTATTTTTTTAAAGAGTGTTAAGTTATTACACTTGGTATCAGAAAACAGCCCTGCTTCTTTAGGTGTGGATTCTGGGGCTTTTCTCCAACACTTTTTCACAATTCAAGAAATAACTCATTTAGAGTCTACCTTATATACAGCACTCTGCGAAGCATATCTGTATCAACCAGGACAGCTTAGGCTGCAAGCAGCAGAAAGTCATTCTCAAATGAGACTAAATAAACATTATAGAAACTTGTCACATGAGCTGAAAAAAGCAGGGGTAGCTCCAGGGTCCACTGATTCAGAAGTTGAGCAAAGTCATTAAGCATCCAGGTTCTTTTCATCTCTGTATTAGTTTCCTGTTGCTGCTGTAACAGATTACCACAGACTTAGTGACTTAGAACAACACAAAGGTACCATCTTACAATTCTGGAGATGGGAAGTCTGTCGTGGGTCTCATTGGGTTAAAGTCAGTGTGTCAACAGGGCTGTGTTCACTTCTGTAGGCTGGAAGGAAGAGCCTGTTTCCTTGCCTTTGCCAGGCTCTAGAGGCTGCCTACGTTCCTTGGCTCATGGCCCCTTCCAGCTTCAAAGCCAGCAATGACTGGTTGAGTCTTTCTCATACTGCATCCCTCTGACACTGACTCTCCTGCCTCCCTCTTCCACTTTTAAGGACCCTTGTGATTACGCTGAGCCCATCCGGATAACCCAGAATGATCTCTCCATCTCAAGGCCCATACCCTTAATCACATCTGCAAAATCCCTTCTGCAGTATAAAGTAATACTGTCACAGGTTCAGGGCCGAGGACATGAGTCATTTGGGGCCATTTGGCCTACCACAATCCCTCCCCCTCTCAGCCTCAGTGTGGGCAGGTTCCTCTCAAGAGTCATAAAATGAAGGGAGAAACCAAGATGGTGGCATAGGTAAACACTGGAAATTGCTGCCTCCCACAACTTCAAAAATACAACTAAAAGAAAAAATGGACATCATCCAGAACCACAGGAAGGCTGGCTGAGTGGAAATTCTACAACTAGAAGGAAAGAGAAAAGCACACTGAGACTCAGAGAAGGTGCGGAAGTAAAGTGCAGAGGTATAGAGGTGCACGCACGCAAAGGGCTGGTGACTGAGGACGCAGAGCACGTGGAAAGGACTGGCTGGCAGCTGAGGACGCGGTGCACATGGAAAGGGGTGGCAGCTGA
>NW_006289395.1:2045677-2051799 GCF_000327345.1 Myotis davidii
AATCTTACACCTATGGATGAGGACGGTGGGGGGAGTAAGAGCGAGGGGGGGGGGGACCGGGTGGAGGAGAGCTATGAGGGGAAAAAGGAGGAACAACTGTAATAATCTGAATAAAGATTTAATTTAAAAAAATAAAAAATAAAAAAGAGTCATAAAGTGGTAATTAGAGTAGTTCCACATCATATCCAGACAAACCTTCCACAGGAAGAAAAGGGTGTGCCATCTCTTTCTTGCTTCTCTTTCTTAGAAGGAACAGGAAACCATTGCCATAGGCCAGCCGTGGGCAAACTACGGCCTGCGGGCCGGATCCAGCCCGTTTGAAATGAATAAAACTAAAAAAAAAAAAGACCGTACCCTTTTATGTAATGATGTTTACTTTGAATTTATATTAGTTCACACAAACACTCCATCCATGCTTTTGTTCCAGCCCTCCGGTCCAGTTTAAGAACCCATTGTGGCCCTCGAGTCAAAAAGTTTGCCCACCGCTGCCATAGGCCCTAGAACAGATCCTCCTTCCTGTTTAACTGACTGAGATGGGTCACCTACTCATTATCAAGCCAAGCTTTGACAAGGAGAATAGGTTCACTGTAATTGGCCTAGACCAGTGGTCGGCAAACCGCGGCTCGTGAGCCACATGCGGCTCTTCGGCCCCGGGGCATGGGCCACGAAGTTTCAATCGCACTGTACATGCGCACCCGCACATGGTATTTTGTAGAAAAGCCACACTCAAGGGGCCAGTTTGCTGACCACTGGCCTAGGCCAGCGACGGCGAACCTTTTGAGCTCGACGTGTCAGCATTTTTAAAAACCCTAACTTAACTCTGGTGCTGTGTCACATATAGAAATTTTTTGATATTTGCAACCATAGTAAAACAAAGACTTATATTTTTTATTTTGATTTTATATATTTAAATGCCATTTAACAAAGAAAAATTAACCAAAAAAATGAGTTCGCGTGTCACCTCTGACATGCGTGCTGTAGGTTTGCCATCTCTGGCCTAGACTAATAATTTGGGCTGGCTGCAGGAGCGTCAGCCACCATATTCACTCTAATGCAGCAAATGCCCAGAAGGGGATGTAATTACTATTTATAGAATACTTGCAGCTAAAGGTCCACTACTGTGCTAGACGCTTTACAGGTCATCTTGCTTAATTTCCCATCAACTCTGTGAGGTAGGCATTAAACCAATTTTACCAGGAAAGCTGAGGCTCAGTCTGCATTTTACTATTTGTTCTAGTTATAGATACTTCTGCATTTACCATTTCATATACAGATGCAGACGTAGAGATCCTGGTTATTAAGGACAGGAGAGTGGAGTTGAAATCCATTGTTCTCTACCAAAAGAAGGCCCTTTGATACTGAGACAGTGTTATCAAAAGTAAGCATGGCTCTGAGCAGCCCACCCATGCCTAGGAAACAGACGGGAGGCCCTCACTTCGAGTCTGTGGTACCCAAAGGCCGGAAATCCCAATTCCCAGTGCCACGTGACACACCTCAGGGGATGTGTAGACTACTGCTCCCCAGAACACATCCCTACGCCTGACTGGCCTGACAGTACGCAGCCTCAGTGGTTTCCACCACGTCACCACTGTGTGGTTTTAGGCAAGTATTCAATTCTCTAAGTGTCAGTTTCCTCATCTGTAAAATGGGAATAGCACCGCCACCCACAGGGTTGCTGCAAGTATCCAATACAATACTGTACACAAACCAGGAAGAACAATTCCTGGAACAGAGCAGGCAATCAATATGCATTGCCAATTTTATGGATTTTTTCCCAAAAAAAAATATATGTATTTTCTCTAAAACAGAATTTCTGATAATAAAAAACACATCAAGAATCTATTTCATCAAGAGACTTTTTTAAAAATATCTTTTTATATTTTTGTTAATCCTCACTGGAAGATATTTTTTTCCATTGATTTTTAGAGAGAGTGAAAGGGAGGAGGAGGAGACAGAGAGAGAGAAACATCGATGTGAGAGAGACACATCGACTGGTTGCCTCCCACATGCACCCCAACCAGGGCAGGGATAGAGCCTGCAACCAAGGTACGTGCCTTTGACCAGAATTGAACCTGGGACCCTTCAGTCTATGATCTGACGCTCTAACCACTGAGCAAAACCGGCTAGGGCAAGAGACTTTTTTAGCATTAAGTTCCTCCCCCAAATCAAAATAACTCTCTAATTCAAAGTCAATATTTTATTTATCAAAGAACTAAAATATTCTGCTTTCAGACAGTTACCATATATGCTCTATAGGTTTCTTAAATCTGATTCCTAAAAATTAGCAGCTGCAAGAGGCAATTATCAGAAAGAGCAGTTTTAGAAAAAGGTTTTCTACGGTATTCCTATAAATAAAAAGGTATGCTAAGGGATTTAAATTGTGATCTGCAACTGCGATCTTTCAATTATGATGTGCGTGTGACTATTTTAGGAGTACACTTACGACACAGGCAAACGTCTAATCCTTAGCTCAGGTCTCAGACTTAGACACGAGTAGGCCGAGTAAGGACAGCTGAACATCGAGACAACTTTCCCTTTAGATTTACAAAACAGCACAGGAAGCAAAGAAGGGCATTTAAATATGAAATCAAACCAAGTACAATTTTTCTAAGGTTCCTGGAGGGCTCGAAGTGCTGAGCAAGTTCAAGTACGTGTCTTCAGTGAAGAGTGTCAGGAGTGGGCACACAATGAACGTTCCAACGAGCGCGGCAGCCGGGACAGGGGCCAGCTGCAGAACCCAAGTGCCCTCTGGTGCCCGTCTCAGCCTCCTAGACACACACTGTGGGTCATGCCCTCGAGCCTCTTAGGTTTAATATATTCTCCACCACGAAGTGATTCAGAATTATTCTTCTCCCCGAAGTCATGCAATTTCCTCTCCTTTCTCACCAAAAACACTTCCTCAATAATAAGCGGAGTGTTATTACTTCAGGTTGTTGTTGTTTTTAAACTGGAGAAATGTCAGGCATGTTCTTTTCGGAGTGATTTAAACAGCTGTAGTCCAGAAGGCACCCCCTGTTCCAGGCATCTCCTCCTACTTTTCTCCCATCAAGGCCTCTGACCATTTCCTCACTGTTTTGCTGGTACTTGAAACAACAAAAGAAAGAACAAAGGTGCTAAAATATGAATCATCCGCCCAGTTGTCCGCTGGAGAAGCTGACCGTGTCTGCTGGCCCCACGGCCACATCACGGCCTGGGCCGCGCGCTCCCTTTCCTGGACGTATGGAGCGGGCTCAGGAAGGAATCTGCCTCGGTGAACCCTGACTAGCCAATCAAAACCAGAAGGTTCCAAGTTCAGTGACTAATATCAGAAATGAATTGTGCGTGGTGAAAAGGGAACTTTGTGCAGCGGAGAAATTTATGCCCTGAGAGCAGCCGTATCACAGGTGTGCGGGATCACCTGGAGAAACTGAACTTTCACAAAGGCGAGTTCAAACATTTCTTCAGGCAGCCCGCCTGTCATCGCCGAGGATGAAAAGCTAAATCGAGTTCTGAGGTAACGGAGGGCTGCACGGCAGGGCTGCCACGCACGGGGGACAGCCAGGGCTCCACGCGGCCGTCGCTGTGCTAAGCACTGCGTAAGCCCCATGCTCGTGAGGCTAATCCTCACAGCCCACAGGGCAGTGCTACCCTCCCTGGTCTGCAGAAAAGCAGCATGGGAAGGTGAGGCCCACTGCTGTTGGTCACACAGCTGTAGAATGAGCGGTGGAGGAGGGGAGGGGGCTCTCTCTCCAATCCCAGGGCCTTTGTTTGTAGCCACCGTACTATTCAATATTCTTGAACCCCTTTCTCATGCCCCGAAGTTCATAGAAAAAGATTTTTAAAAACCTGGGAAAATTAGATGGAAGAAATATTCAAACATGAATAGGCACAGGCTGAGCAAGAATGGTCTTGGAAGTATGGGGTTGGGGGTGGGCACCTATTTCCAGAGTGGATTACATTCATTAATAACCGTGGGGAATAAATTAAGTACAAAATTAAAGGCATTTTGACCGCTGAGAGGAACTAACATGTTTTTAATATATATTTTTGATTTCAGAGAGGAAAAGAGAGGGACAGAGAGATAGAAACACCAATGATGAGAGAGAATCATCAATCGGCTGCCTCCTACATGCCCCACACTAGTGATCGAGCCCACAGCCTGGGCATGTGCCCTGACCAGGAATCGAACCCTGACCTCCTGGTTCATAGGTTGATGCTCAAGCACTGAGCCACGCCACCTGGGTGGGACTAACATCTTGACATTTCAACATAGAGTGTGTGAATCAGCTCCGGAGAGACATTTGCCAGCTCTTCAAATTCCATATAAAACAATAAAAACTCAAAAAGGGTATTACAAAATCCTAGCCAGTTTCATACTAAAAGATACAATATTAAATCCCCACACCTACTTCCAACAACAAAGTGCTACAGACCTGTGCGCACTATGCCTTCGTCCCCTCTCCCTTGGCCCAGCAGAGTTCACAAGGTCAGGGTGTGGCCCAGTGGTCCATGCAAATCAGTAGAATCTCAACTCAACAAACCCTCACTAACCATCTGCGGAGCACAAGGCATCGTGACGGCAATCGCTTCACACATGCTAAGCAGTGTGCTCTTAATATGCTTCACCTCATTTAATCCTCACCAAACCCTGGGAGACGAGTACTACTATTTGCCCACTTTAAAAATGAAACAACTGCCCTGGCCGGTTTTGCTCAGTGGATAGAGCATGGGCTTATGGACAGAAAGGTCCCGGGTTCAATTCCGGTCAAGAGCATATGCCTGGGTTGTGGGCTCAATCCCCAGTAGGGGGCATGCAGGAGGCAGCCGATCGATGATTCTTTCTCATCATTGATGTTTCTGTCTCTCTTTCCTTCCATGCAATACTCTAACCACTTAGTATCACCAACCAGGGCTGGTTTTCTTTTTTAAAGTAAAAGGGGTGGGATGCTAAAGATGCAGTTAGAACACTGTTATGTCGAAAATAAAGCAAACAATAATTTCTACTGGGTTTGGGCTTTTTATTCTTATTTCCCAAGTACCTGAAGAGAACCCTTTATGTCTGCTGCAGATTCCAACTGTTTCTGAACAACTATAACTGAATAATAGCTTTTGAACACAGAAGGCCCTGAAGGATACAGCTCCCATAACAATACACATTGAACCATAAATGGTAAAGAAAAGATACAAGGTTCCACATTTTCACCCCAACTACTAACAAAGCTATGGTTAGAAACAGGGGAGAGGCAATTTACTGACTTATTTCCAAGGATTTATAAACATCTTTCCAAAGGTTGGGTGGGGTCAATCACTTCCAGAGACTGCATTCCAGTTACTCCTGTCCCATGACCTGCGGATTTCTCACTCAACAGACCGAAGGGTTTTCAAATGCTTAAAACTGACCCAATGTGTGACGGACCCCAAAGCAGGCTCCTCCCAGTCCCCCTCCAGGAAGGGCCTTCTGCCCCCGCTGCCGGGAATGCTGCCAGCAGAGGGCCTCGGGCCATCGGCCTCTGTGGGTTACTGACTGCCTCAAGGGCACAGAGCACTTGCCCGAGGACACGCTAGAAACTGTGACTCAGTGGTTAAGCGTTGGCTCATGTACCAGGAGGTCACGGTTTAATTCCTGGCCAGGGCACATGCCCAGGCTGTGGGCTCCATCCCCAGTAGGGGGCATGCAGGAGGCAGACAATCGATGATTCTCTCTCATCATTGATGTTTCTATTTCTCTCTCCCTTCCTCTCTGAAATCAATAAAAATATATATATATATATTTTAAATTCAACTTAGAACAAGACTGACCAGCTCAACCTGGGTTGGTCTTCTGCATTATTGCAGGTAAAGGAACACAGCAGGATTCCCAGTGAGGCAAGCCGAGATACCTGGTCAGCCCACAAACGCCCTCAGCAGCGCAAGGAGTACTGCTACCTGGTACTTTAGTGTGTTGTGAACTCCTAGACCAGTGGTTCTCAACCTTCTGGCCCTTTAAATACAGCTCCTCATGTTGGGACTCAACCATAAAATTATTTTCGTTGCTACTTCATCACTGTCATGTTGCTACTGTTATGAATCATCATGTAAATATCTGATATGCAGGACGGTCTTAGGCGACCCCTGTGAAAGGGTCGTTCGACCGCCAAAGGGGT
>NW_006289395.1:2052058-2054275 GCF_000327345.1 Myotis davidii
GAGGTGTACAGGCCCAGACACTGAATGCAAATGGGCCAACTCCGACAGACCATTTGGCTCTAGAACGAACTTCCCCTGGTGTTGGCTCAGGCTGTCTGCGAGCTCCGCTTCTCCTGCCCATCCTGCTCACGTGGCCTCCCTGTCACAGGTGTTGATCCCATAGGAACTCCCTAATCAAAAGCCTGCATACTCAACTCCCTCCTGTGTGTGCTCCCAAGAGAATCCCGTCTGTAACTCAATGCCTCTATGAATAAGAAAAAGACATTCCATTTTCAAGGTAAGTGGCACATGTTGAATGAAGAGGCTGGAAGAAAGCTTTCACAATTATCTTGGTGCTTTTCCTCCTCTATCTGACCTACACTCCATGGGGCTTTAAAATTCAACCTAGGCCCAGCCTGGGTGGCTCAGTGCTTGAGCATCAACCTATGAACCAGGCAGTCACGGTTTAATTCCTGGCCAGGGCACATGCCCAGGCTGTGGGCTCCATCCCCAGTAGGGGGCATGCAGGAGGCACCCAATTAATGATTCTTTCTCAACATTGATGTTGAAAGGGTCGTTCGACCGCCAAAGGGGTCGCGACCCATAGGTTGAGAACTGCTGTCCTAGACCATCAGATGCATTCCTAGTCACATCTCAGTCTAAGCCCACAGTCTGTCTCTGTCTCTCTCCTTCACACACACACACACACACACACACTCCATGTCTCTCTTCCTTCACGTGGGAAACTGGGGCCTAACTATAGTGGTGCCAGTCTGGTTACATGTACACAAGTGATATAAGGTGAAAATTGAATAGTCACCTCAATAATTTACATCCCAAACCATTACTTCAAGCCCAATCTCTCCATGAGCCCACGAAAACATTTCCCATAAGCACAACTACTTAACTTCTTCGTAGACTCTCTGCCCATTTCTGGCAAGAAAAAGTATAAGAGCACATATTATTTGTAAAACAAAGCAAAACAGCCATCACTGGTTTGGCTCAGTGGATAGAGCGTCGGCCTGCGGACTGAAGGGTCCCAGGTTCAATTCCAGTCGAGGGCATGTACCTTGGTTGCAGGCACATCCCCAGTGGCGAGTGGAGGGTGTGCAGGAGGCAGCTGACCGATGTTTCTATCTCATCGATGTTTCTAACTCTCTATCCCTCTCCCTTCCTCTCTGTAAAAAAATCAATAAAATATATTAATTTTTAAAAAAAGCAAAACAAAAATGGCTACTCTTTTGCTCTCTGATTGGATGACAAAATAAACCTGTAAAGGAGACGCAGCCTTCTCCCAGCCCCAGGGACTGGCCAAGCTTAGAATGAGCCGAGGAGCACAAGCCCTCCATGAGTCAGGAGTGAAGCCAGAAGCAGAAGTGAGGGCCACGTCTGTGCACAGAGCCTCAAATGATCCCACCCAAGTGGCTCAAGGGGTACAGAAACACCCTGGGCGCCCTGGCGTTCCCTCAGTCACAGATGTGCACGTACACTGACGCACACTCGAAGGCTTGTTATACATACAGGGTGAGAAAAGGAGTTTTAAAAGGCGAAAGATTTATACGATCTGAACTCCCTCAGTCACAGGTGTGCACGTACACTGACGCACACTCGAAGGCTCGTTATACATACAGGGTGAGAAAAGGAGTTTTATAAGGACCTCTGTGCTCATGTGTTTTTGAGTGTAGCAAGCAGACGACCAGAACATGTAAATACTGAAGGCCAGCAATTGGAGCACTTTCGAGATGATGCCCAAGTGCCCAGAACTGTGACATTCTTCTGCGTTGATAAAGCTACTAATGATCACACCGCTTGTCTTTTTCCATCTGAGCTGTACACCTACTTCTGCCCACCCCTCTAGACATACTCCAATTGACCAGTTGTTAATTCTTTAATATACAATAAAAGCATTAAAGTTCTGTTTATGAATGTCAACCTAATCAAACTTACTGACAGAACACTTTTTCCTTTGACCTCAATCCAGTTCCTAAAGTGGACTGGTTTAAAACAGTGGGAGCAATTGCATTACTAATAAAAAGAAAATAAAAGGACTTTATCACTGCATTCAAAGAATTTTCTCTAAGGTCTCCCTCCCCTGGCAGTACCGTCCAGATGGAAAGAGAACATCGTGTCCCGGCCCAAAATAAACCGTCAAGACCGCGTCCCCTTCCTGCGGCAGCTCCTTTAAGGTTCTAAATCAACTGAAACTACTGCTCAGCAACTTCAGTTCCTCTCTCATGC
>NW_006289395.1:2054332-2057099 GCF_000327345.1 Myotis davidii
TTGGTTTTTATTACCAAAGTTCTTCAGTCCTTTTCACCACCCCATATGCTACACAACTCCCACTTCTAAAAGCGCATTCCCGGAGACTCCTAAAGAGAAGTCGGGCTCAGCTGAAAGTCTTCAATAATGGAACTGGCCTTCGAATATTCCAGATGAAACTGGGGAGAGACAAGTTTGTCTCCGGTGGTTTTCACCTTTCTTCTGCAGCCCTTCCCTTCTGAAGAGCACACTCCTGCTTTTCTCCAAAACCAAGCGTCCTCCGTCCTTTCACACCCCGGCCGATCCCGGGAAGTGTAATAACAAGACAAATAAATCATACTTGGTGTAGACCTCTGTCCAGAAAGGAACTAGCACAGCCGGCCTAACTGCTTGTCGTAGAAAGACGTGCTCACAAAGTTGGCTCTTGGCTGGGCGTTTGGGAACTTGAATTTGGGGAGGGTTCCCATCATTCACGCAGAGTGGTCACTGCTCCGAAATTGTATAAACAATATGGTTTATGCCGAACACCTGCTTTCCTTCTGAGAGTCTGGAATTTGGGGAGCTGCCAGGCAGAGGGGGCCTTCGTGACCAATACCCTCGAAAAATCCCTGGGCCCCGAGTCTTCAATGAGCTTCCGGTTGGCAACACTTCACAGGTGTTGCAGCAACGCGTTGCGGGGGGATTTAGGCACATCCTGTGTGACTCCGTTGGAAGAGGCCTCTGGAAGCTCCTGCCTGGCTTTCCCTGGACCTCACCCTTTGCCCCTTTTCTCTGCTGATTTTGCTTTGTATCCTTTCACTGTAACAAATCACAGCCATAACTAGAATCGATCTCGTTATCCGTGGAAGGTGTGTTCTGGAAAGTCTCCATGGACACTGAATTAGCAAACACTGCATCACTGTTCCTAAAGGAAATACATACCGTGTGTGTGTGTGTGTGTGTGTGTACATTTTATTTGTATATAGCTACATATATATCACATATGGACTATATCTTAAATCCTAAAACAACTCATTGTGGTAGATTATATTTTTTTATTTTTCAAGAGAGAAAACAAGGTTCAGAAGTGTTGGTCTGGCTTGCTTGAGACTGCCCCCTATCAGGAGCCAAAACTGGGATTCAAACCCCATCCGACCGGCCTCCATCCTTTGGTCATCTCTGTGTGAGAGCAAAAATGAAAAGGCAGAGCATTGCCTGACTTGACCTTGGCTCGGAATATGCGCAGTGGGTCCCTCAAAATGTCCACCTCTGTGCACATGCCCGTGAGTCACTGCTGAGACGCTGCAGGAATTGGTCTGGGGCTATGAATTTTAGTGAGTAGCAAGTATATACTGAGTTCAATGAGTCCTTCTAGCAAATCACCAAACATGGGGGTGATCTTGGGGACCCCGACAAAGCCTCCAAGAAGAGCCCCAGGTCTCCCCTTCCTGCGAAGGCACCGAGGAGGAGGGACAATATTATCATTGGGCCAAAGTGGCAGGAGGTTGAGCTTCCAGTGTGACCTGCTCTCTGCAGCTGTGATCACCGTGGCCTTTCCTCTGAGATTCTCTTTGGTCTCGTTTTGACTTTTTTGTCGTCCATTCTCCGGTTCAGCTGCTACAGCTGGCATGAGATCCTCCCTCCTGGAAGTCAAATAGGAGCTGTGCTGAGCCCCAGGGGAAGGAGGCCTGATGAGTCAGGAGGCTGCTGTACTGGGACCTGAGGATAAATGCCCTTTTCCTTGACAACTGTTTCCACAGCTTTTCCTCTGGAAAATCCTTGCCTCTCTCTCTCATTAGATCGCCCCTCGGCGCGACCAGGATGAAGATGAAGGCCTAGGCCTAGGAGGAAGGGATAAAGCAGGAACCAGACCAGAAGGGAGAACTAAGGCCTGTGGGCCCAGCCTAGCTCATCATCAGTTACAGCTAGCAGCAAAGCCAGGTGATAAATGCTGTGCATGTGTGTAAATATCGTTTCTGTGCCCTGGCTGGTTTGGCTCAATGGACAGAGCATCAGCCTGCGGACTGAAGGATCCCAGGTTCAAGTCCAGTCAAGGGCACATGCCTGGGTTTCTGGCTTAATCCCCAGTAGGGGGCGTGCAGGAGGCAGCCGATAAATGATTCTCTCTCATCATTGATGTTTCCATCTCTTTCTCCCTTCCTCTCTCTGAAATTAAATAAATAAATACATAAATGTTGTTTCTGCAGACTCAGCAAATGCAAACGGTTTGGGTTCCTCATGTGCCCAGAGACTTAGGCAGCCCTGCCAATGTAATGAAGGCTCAGAAAAACTCTTCAGCACCGAGGTCTGGGAGCTTCTAGGTTGGAGAACACACTGATGTGCTGTGGGAGGGTGAGTTACATGGAGAAGGCACACCTGCCTTGACACCCTCCCTATCTACTCTACCATTTGGCTTTTCTGAGAAGTATCCTTTACAACAAAACAGTAGCATAAGTATAGCACTGTCCTGCATTCTGTGAGTCGTTCCCGTAAATTACTAAATCCTGAAGGGGGACGATGGGAACCCAGTGTTTGCAGCCAGCAGGCAGAAGTGACTGGGGACGCCGGGACTTGCAGCCGGCATCGGAAGGGACAGCAGTCTTTTGGGACTGAGCCCTTAAACCCGTGGAATCTGACATTAACTCCAGGCAAACAGTGTCACGATTAAATGAAATGATTGGTGTCAGAAAATTATTGGGATGACACAACTGCCCTTGTTCTCGTTCTCTCTCTCTCTCTCTCTCTCTCTCTCTCTCTCTCTCTCTCTCTCTCATCTATCTCTCTCTCTGTCTCTCTCTCTATATATGTA
>NW_006289395.1:2057138-2059989 GCF_000327345.1 Myotis davidii
CTTCCTCTCCCAGCAGCCCCATTACTATAAACCAGTCCCTTCCTAGAGATGAATAATGAATGTTCTGATAACCGATTTTATATTCACCACGTACTTAATACCATTAAGTGCACGGACAATAATCACCTTGCATAGCTCTGTCTTATCTCTAGGCAAACTCATCTCTAAGCACATCAGATGATAACTTGCAGGTATCGCTCAAACCACAAAGCCCTAGAAAGCAAGACTAATTACAAACTTGTTTAATTGAAGCTTCCAGAACATGTTTCAGCAAAACAACTTCTATAGATACCATGACCTCATAAAAAATATAAGCCCACTTTGAGCTCAAGACAGTAGCATAAGCATACAGAGCTGCCCCCTTCCTTCCCAAGACACAGTGAGATGCCAATAACGATGTTTGTGAAGGAATGAGCCTGTGGTGGCACTGAGACCACGAAGGAATGCTCTCAGTAAATAGGTCATCATAAAGTCTTCCTTAAAAAACGAAGACAATTGGGACTGTACTGGCAAATAAACAAAAACTGAAAGAAAGGGGACTTTAAATACACAAAGATAGAGACAGGGGTTCTTTTTTCCCAACAGAACCCCGAGAGTCTCCCAGCTTGCAGTCCATTGCGACTGGGAGCCCAAAATGGTCTAAACATGGTTGCCAGGCAGGAATCGGGGCAGTGGAGGCAGAGTCGTCCACAGAGCAGCTGGGCCAGTGGCCCTTACCCCTGCCCTGTCTGTGGGCCTGGCTCCGAGCTGGAAGCACCGGAGTAGCTCTCTCTAGAGAGGAAGGTTTGCCCGGGCAGTGCCCAGGGTGTTGGTGTTCAGGCTGGCGAGTGAGTCAAAAGAAGAGCCTCTAGGATAGACGCAGCGGAGAAAAGAAATAAAATATATGTCACCCCGAGGTTAGAGCTCTCCTTACCTGTGTAATTTTGGGGGAAGCGTTACAGCAAAGGGTCTTGAACCTGCTCGTGCCCTCTTCTACTGACCACACACCCGAAAGGGAAATCTGCCTCTTGGTCTATCCTGCCCACTTATACTGCATCCACACCCAGTCCTCCCATTCAAGAAAGAATGTCTGGGGTCAGTGAACCTACCTAAATACCAAGAAAGCCTCTGTCAGCTGACTCTACTCACTGACATGGTCCTTAATTCATAAATCTGAAGCCAATGAAGAATTAGCAGATATGCAAGGAAAAGCCCACAGCATATGTACAAGTTTGCTAGAGCTGCCATAACGAAGTACCAAGACAGGGGGGCTTAAACCATAGAAACGTATCTTCTCACAAGTCTAGAGGCCAGGTGCAGGAGGTCAAGTGTCAGCAAGTCTGGCTTCTGCAGAGGCCCCTCTTCAGCCTGCAGATGACCAACCTCTTCCTGTGTCTTCCCTCTTCTCGGGACATCAATCACGCTGAATGAGGACCTACATTAATGGCCGAATTTTAACTGAATTACCTCTTTAAAGTCACTATGTCCAAATACTGTAACACTGTGAAGTCTTGGAATTTAGGACTTTCAACATATGAATTTTGAGGGGACATAATTCAGCCCATAACAGAATTCAAGAGAAAGAATGAGATGAACAACCCAAAACTTTATCAAGAGGAAAAAGAAATATCATGAGGAGCAGAAGGAAAATTTTAAAGTTCTAACTGGTACCATTTAAAGGTTGAAAAGATTTTACAACCTTAAAAACATACTTCTGTAAAAAAATAAAATAAAGTAATGTAAGCATTAAAGCTTATTGGTGCTTCAAAGTATAGTCCTCAAAATTAAAAAATATCAATTAGAAGAGCTGAGTAGTAAAATGGCTACAACAATTTTAACAGAAATCAGTAAAACATGTTGTTAAATCAAAATAAAATAGGGACTATAAAAAGGGGAGCTTCAGTTTAAAACAACATGAGAGATAAGTTTGCAGGAAAGTTTAAGAATTCTAGACTTGACTTATTCAGTGATATTTATTTACTTTAGACTTTGTTAGAAAAACGTAAATTCAGGTATGCTAGTTAAAAATATAAGGGTGGCTGTAGCCCAAGGAAAGTGGCCTAGCTAAGCATCTCCTTCTTGGATGAGGACAGGGGAAGTTCATTTCCCATAAAACTGCCACTTCCAAGCTTCTGGCTCTATGTGGGGAGCCCACGTTCAGCCCCTCACAATGCACAGGGACCACAGCCTCAATGCCCCTCTCTGCATGAGTGTTAGAACACTAGCCCCTGAGGTCAGTAGCTGGTCTAGTTTTCTCTGAGGGCCATGAAACTTCCATTCCACTTGCCGCTACAGGTTTGTGCCTTCATTTCCAACACCTGAGAACTCCTTTTCTTGCTTCCAAACTCAGCTAAGAATGGAAAGCCAATTTTTAAAAATACACAGGTGGGCAAAAGAAGGTATACAGTTGTGAGTATGTGAAACACAGAGTATATCCTTGTATTATTATTAATCAATTAGAGGCCCGGTGCACGAATTCATGCACCGGAGGGGTCCCTCAGCCTGGCCTGTGGGGACTGGGCCGAAATCAGCTCTCCGACATCCCCCAAGGGGTTCCGGATTGCGAGAGGGCGGTTCTCAGGTGACGCACCCTGGAATTGGGCTCCCTCCTCTCTGGTTCGGGGTGTAGCACTCAAGAACCACAGCTGCCAAATCACTTTAAAATTTTCCTTCTGCTCCTCGCGATATTTCTTTTCCCCCTCCTTGCTGTTTCAAGGGACCTGGCATATATGGCATACTGTTCTTAATATGTTTGGTCACCTTCTTGGCACTATGTGTTTTAACCAAGGTCACCTCTCTGAGAAAGGTTGTTTCCCCAGGTAGGGATTTTCCCCTGAAGTTAGGGAGGGAATAAAACCTCTTAACTGCCAGG
>NW_006289395.1:2060072-2088785 GCF_000327345.1 Myotis davidii
CGGGCTGGAGAACCTAGTGTGAGAGCATGGCTACAGAACCTGGCTGGAGAACCTGGAGAACCTGGCTGGAGAACCTAGCAAGAGAACATGGACACAGTACTTGGCTGGAGATTGTGGCTAGAGATCCTGGCAAGGCTGCTGATCAACTGAACGCTGTCTCCGTGTCATTCCTTCTTCGCCGACTCCGTCCACACGTTTGGGGACCCCTGGACCTGCTGGGGCTGGACCCCAGCAGTTGTTCATCTCATTCTTTCTCTTTAATTCTGTTATGGGCTGAATTATGTCCCCTCAGCAACTCCTGTGTTGAGCGTCTGTCCCCTGGTGGTCACTATGCGTCATAGCTACTGGCCGGACTGTCGGATGGTCACTTAGGCTTTTATATATTTAGATTGTTGGATTATTTTCCATACAAACAACTGTAAAACTCCGTTTGCCCATCCCTGTATGTCGTCTAATATTTCCATGTGTTTGGAAAAAGGAGTGGTGGGACTCCCCCTTCAGCTCAGTCTACCATTTTGACCAAAAGTCTACACTAAGAATAAATACAGTTGATAATAAAAAGTACATTTAAAGCGCACAATCCTAAGAGCTTCATGTATCAACTCATTTCACCTTCATAACAACACTATAAAATAGGCACTAAAGTCCCCATTTTAGAGACAAGAAAGGGCAGAGAAAGAGGCAGTAACTTGCTCAAGGTCTCAAGGTCACATGGCTAACATGTATCAGAGGCAGTCTGGCCCTTACCTGCTAACTGCCTCTGTGATATTCATTTGTGCTGTTCAACCAACACTGTTGGTTCTCCTCCCCCCAAAACAAGATACATGAGTATGATTATGCCTCCTAGTATCATCACTGGTGGGGGCACATGACTACCTCTGACCAATGAGTTGTGAATGAAACTGGCACATCCCTTCTGGGCCAGAGCATATAACTGCAGAAACAAGACCCTCCAGGGCTCTCTTGCTCTCTGCACGGTGACCAGCAATGTATGAAATGGTGGCTATTCTGTCAGCCAGGGATCTTACGTAACTATGCCCATCACTGACCTAACCTGAGTTGGTTTTTTATTGTTGCTATAAACACACAGGTCAGAAGTCTGCCATGAGTAAAACCAGGCGTCAGCAGGGCTGCATTCCTTTCTGGAGGCTCTAGGGGAGAATTAAATGTCCTTGCCTTTTCCAGCTTCGAAAGGCTGCTGGCATTCCTTGGCTTGTGGCCCCCTCTACCATCTTCAAAGCCAGCAACAGTAGATGGGGCCCTTCTCACATTACATTACTCTGAACTCTAACTTCTACCTCTATCTTCCACTTTTAAGAGCCTCTGTGATGACACTGGACCACCCAGATAATCCAGAATAATTGTCCTAAGGTCTGCTGGTTTAGCAACCTTAATTCCATCAGCAACTGATGCCCCTTGGCCATGTAACCTAATATATTCACAGGTTCTAGTATGTGACAACTTTTTGTGGGGAGTAGGGAGGTTGTACTCTTCTGCCTACCACAGTACTTTATACCAATCACATCAGCCCTTCTGGGGTGAGGCCCAAGCATCAACACTGTTTATAGGTCCCCAGATAATTTCCATGTACTGACAAGTTTGAGAACCAGTGGCCTATGTTGAATATGTGGAGAGAATATACTTAGTCCTCTACTTTCATATTGCCTCTCATGTTCGCATGACAGATACAAACCCCACACATGCACAGAAGAACATCACACAGTTACATACCCACGCATCTGCCATGCTAGTGGCAGTCGGAGACTCTGTTCATCACATTTTAACTCCATCCTTTTCGCTTCCTCCCCGCCTCCCAGTCCTCATCTTCCTTCTGGCCCCGGATGCGTGCATGTGCACACAGACAAACATGAGGAATTTTCCCATTCGTTGCCAAAATAAGCTGTTTTCCCGGTGGTGGCCTCCCAGAGAGACCGAGTTGTGCCGGTGGTTTTCCAACATGCACATTTGCTCCTCAGAAATGGGGCAGAGTCAGCCATTTTCTTTCATAGGAACCAAGAGGCTCTGAGGATAAAAATTACATCCCCGCTCGGACTATAATCAGCCTCTACTGCTCGTGTATCTGTAGGTGTTGAGAACAGGGCTGCGGCCCTCGCTGGACTGTTACTGTGATCTGAGTGTGCACTGAGGAATCTGGACAGTGGAGAAGGACACCACTTTGGTTGTAAATATCTCTATTTGATTGACTGACCTACTGAATTATTCTCTTGGTTTTCATTCATGAGAGAAACAATAGGCTCAGATAAAGGCCAACCAGGCCATTTTGGAACCAAGTATCAAAACCTTACTAGCAAAACACATTGTACTTAGAACATAACCACAAAGCTGAAGGGTCAAATGACCATCAATTCAGAAACTCAGTTTCCAATCTCCTCATATAGATTTAAAAGGGCCTGACCAGCACCAGGGATTATCCTGTTCATGTGTCAGTGACCGAGCCAAAGGAGGACCAGGGTGAGCAGTTTAGTGGCAATGCCAGTGAGGGGAGAACTCAGTGTGCCTGGACCTGGGCTGGTCGCTGGTGAAGGTGCGGTCAGCAGGAGAGAGCAGCGGAGGCCAAACCAAGGTCACCTCATGCATCAGAGTTTAGTGCTTCTGTTCGAGGTGAACTGCACGGGAGGCTGGGCACAGAGGGCTCCGTCCGACTCCCAGACACCGTTCATAAGGAAGAACTGTGGTGCTGCTTTACTAGGGACATCCTTCAAGTTCACGCTCAAGAGCACAGGGCGTTTTGAAAGGAACACAAACAAGAAAATGAACGGGACTGAGCTGACTGAAGTAGGCGTTGCTGAGACCTAATTCTGGCATTGGCCCAACCTTCAAGCAGGGGTGGGGAACGTCCGGCCCTCGGGCTGTATAAGGCCTGAGAAATCACTTGGCTGGCCCTGCCAAACCATTAGGAGTGAGTTAATTAAATGTCTGACCAAATACAGCAGCTAATGTTTAAGTTGATAATGTTGTATGGCCCGAGAATGATGTTATAAATATCCACATGGCCCTAGGCAGAAGAAAGGCTCCCACTGAAGTCAGCACCACGAAGAGCCAGAGAGGCACCGCTCTGGTGGGTAAACAGCTGGTTCAGCCGTCTCTGCCAGTGTGTGCCAGTCCCCATCATTCCTCTCAATGTTCAAATATCCCACATTGGCCAATCCTCTTTATGTCTCTCTGTCAACCTTTGCGCCTTTCCCTTCCTGAAAGAAACCAAGGTGATAAGGAAGGCTACTGTCTCAAGAGCATCAATACTGGGACTGAGGGGACCAGCGTGTCCTTTGGAAGAAGCACGAAATAACTACTATGCTCCCTGAAGGACACAAAATGCTCAGAGATCGCCTATGCTTACCAGTGAACTGCCATGATGAAGGCATGCTAGAGCCCATCGGCGGAATTTTCATGTCGCAAGGTAGGGAACGTGGTAGGCTGAACAATATAGACCCGCATCCTGATCCCTGGAATCTGTGAATGTTACCTTATGGCAAAGGGACTTTGCAGGTGTGTTAATAAGTTAAGGATAAAAAAGGGGAAGGGATTAAGATATAAAATTACCAGCTATAAAAATAGTCACGGGAATGTAAAGTACAACATAGGGAATATAGTCAATAATATTGTAGTAACTGTGTATGGCATCAGATGGGTGCTAGACTTACAGAGTGATCCCTTCGTAAGCTATATAAATAACTAATCCCTTTTTGACCTCCTGAAACCAATAGACTATTGTATGTCAACTATAATTGAAAAAAATAATTATAAATAAATTAATTAACGATATGAGATGCAGAGATTATTCTAACACGCAGCAAAGTACAAAAACTACTGAACTAGAGAAAAGACTAGATAAGGACATGCTGGCGTGGTTGCTTATGTGGGAAAAATGTATGGGAAGTCAGCAAGTCACCTCGCCCAAGAAGGAACCATCAATCCTTAACCATCTACCCACAGATGACTACACAGTGGCCTATCTAAGCACGTCATAGGATAGCACGCTTCCCCAGTGTGGTGTCCCTTCCAGTCTGACCCACTGCATATGCTACATTTCCTTGGGACAAAGAACAATTACACATATGACAGGCAGACTTCCTACAGAGCTAACTTTCGTACCAATACCGCCTTTCACGGAAGGAACGGGCCAGGGACTACATCATATGCAAACACATGAATCAGCACATTCACATGACCACTATCAGAAAAGGACTACACTGTCTTCCTCTCTGGGCTTAAACTACGAAAAACCACTATTAGGACTGTACAGATGGAGAGCTTTTCATTTGCTTTAGTCATCTATTTACTTACGATAGGTTATAGATGGAAATTGTTTATATATTATTTATTTGAGAACAAATTAACTCATTCTTCACAGAGATCCAGAAAAGTACTACTTGTACAATTTTGACAGGGACAGCCCTCCCTCCAGAGCGAGCGTCTGCCTGCTCCTGGGGCTTCCTCATACATGATACGTTTACTAAACAGCCATTCCATCATGAGCCTCCATAGTACTATCACCAACAGCCAAAACGCACAACCTCTTACTTCTTACTTTTCTCTCCCTACTTTGTCTTCCCCAGAGAGGAAGCTAGTGAAGTAGAAGAGGCAGTCACATGAGAACCAGAAGACCTGTTTGGAATTTCAGTCCCATCCTGTATAAATGATGCCATGTTAGGAGTCCCTCAGCCACTCTGAGCTCTGTCTCTAACAAACTGATACCATTGCCTTCACAGTGTTGATGAAATAAAACAATACAGATGAAAGTGCTCGGCACATAGGAAGAACTTCATGAGGCTCAGCTTTCACACATCACCCCATGCTGAAGCCTCTCACGTCTCGTCTTCCGTCGTCCTCTCATGAGCTCTGGCCCTGTATCTCCCACCGTCTCCTCAATGCCCCGGCTCGGATCTCTTACTGGCATCTCCAACTGGACATGTCTAAACTGGATTTATCATCTGCACTCACAACCATGACCCTCCAACTGCCCTGACGGTGTCCATCAGTTAAAGTGCCATCGGTCCCCCGCCCCATCCTTTCCTCTCCATTCCCACTGCTCAACTCTCACTCAGGCTCAGAGCCTCGCAGCTCACACCTCAAGCGCCGGAGCCTGTCAGGTTAAAGCCCTGTCGCTTCCAAGCCAGCCTGCTTGTGGACTGCAGATGAGTCTCTCTTCAAACAGACTCACCACATCGAGCCCTGAATAAAGATCCTCAAGCACTTTCTTGCCCTGCAGCTGGCATCTGTGAAGAAGGAGGAGCCAGCTCCACTGGGCATGCAGAGGACAGTGTGCCTGTCCCTGCAGCTCCCCCATGCCTCCCATCAGCGTGCCAGGCACTGAGCAACTTCACTACATGATGCACGAAGGAAAGCTCTCAGAATAGATGGATCGTAAAACAAAGTATTTTTAAAAGCAGTTCCAGAGAACTGGAAATTTTTTATCAAACTTCTTTACACAGTATTTAGTAACTACAATCAAAATCTGCCACAAACCATCCTCAATTGCATTAAATATAATAATCCATTGATAGTAAACCACGTTACAAGTTTTATAATATTACAATCATTTAACAAATATCCAAGCCTTCAGTACTTATACTAAATAGCAAAGGTGGTCAGTCTCAGAGATGTTCTTACCATTTTGTTCCTCCAGTTCATTCCCAATCTCCTGCCCCATTTGTTTTTGGCGACTTATGATAGAAGAAAGGGCATCGAGGCCTGCATCCTGTTCTGAAAGAAAAAGTAAAACAATTAAATAACAACCAAAGGAAACCATTTGAAGTCCAGAAATATACCCAGGCATATCACACAACTCAATATATGATAAAAGTAACATTTTAAATCACTAGGAAAAGGAGAGAGAAAACCGTTAACACTATTGGAACAAAATGAAAGAAAAAAAATAAGTACCTACCTCATACCTTAAACGAAAATGATTTCCAGATGAATTAAAATTTTAAATATTAAAAATGAGCATGAAATTTGACTACATAAACATTTAAACTTTTCAATATTTAATACATAATAAGCATGTGCAAATCAATAAGAATTAATCTTCCAAGTTTTAAAATGGGAAAAGGATATAGACAAGAAATGAAAATGAAAAAGAATGCGAATACCCAGGGTTAACGAAGTGTGAAGAACTAGAAGCTCCTACGTACGGCCTCATGGGAGGACAGCTCACAAACCTTTCTGGAGAGCAAATCATGCCTACCTTTTTATCGGCCAGCTCTACGTCTACAAATGTATGTAAGAAAGCGTCCGACGGCATGCAAGATGTACATCCCATGACATTCCTTGACACATCGCTTCCTGTGCTAGTTATCAATATATTACCTCTCAGCTCCAAATTGACCCCCTTTTGACCGCTCTGTGAAAATGGACCTGGGTCCTTTAAATATTTTTCCCTTTGCCATCTTTGTCAGTAGAGGGGACACAGAGACATCAGAGGAGGGAAGGTTTGCTTCCTGCCTCCACCCCGCTCTCTCGCCGGGCTCCCGCAGCCTTCCAGCTTCTCCAGTGTCCTCCAGCGCACAGAGGCCAGCAGCACCCCAAGGTCAGCAGGGCACCCCTCCGTGGGCAGTTCCATAACAGAGTGCCTCCACTTAGACACTTCACCGGGAATAAAATCCCTAGCATCTTAGAGGGCAGATTCTAGCAGATTGTCTGGCTGCAAACCACAGGGACTTCTCTGAAATCGTTCCTCTAATGTCCTGTTATAGTTAATAATTCTGTATAGTAAACTTTCAACCCTCTTTCTCCTAATTGGACCCACACTGATACATTTATAATAGTGAAAAACTGGAAACTATCCAAATGCCCAAACACAATGATTTGTTTAAAAATGTATATATAGCCATGTAATAAAATACTACAGAGCCATTAAAAGTGATATGGTCCATGGATATTCTGATGTTGAAAGAAATCCCTGATATGTTATTAAGTGTAAAAATGCAGGACACAAAACAATAAATAGTAAAAATAGCATTTTTGTGTTTTTAAATGTACTGCTTTTCTAGATTGTGAAAATTTAAAGAAAAAAGAACTCCAAGTACTTTCTTTAAAATTTTATATTGGTTTGTTCTTTGCAGTCTCAGTAATCTCTTTGTAAGAACCATTTTCTTTGCTTTCAGGTGCATTTGGAAGAACATTCTGGGGCTGAATCTAAGGACTCTTTCTACCCAGGCAACATGCCAGATGAGGTAACATGCCAATTGTGGCTTCATTTGTTGACGGGGTTCTTTTCATGACTAGTTCACATGAAGGCATATCTTCAAAAGCTGAAATCACAACCGTCTTCTTATGCAAGATCACATTAACATTGACTTGTATTTTTTCCTAGTCTTTTTATGGAATTAAGCCATTGCGCTTAACTCATTAATTCATCTGGAATTTATTTAAACTAATGGTGTGAGGTAAGGACCCCTCAGTGACATTTTTTGACACTACGTATTTTTCAAACTATACAAATGACCTGCTTTCTCCAGGGATCATTCTAAGGGACCATTTTATAGCAAAATCTCTTTATAATGAGGTCCTTTGGTCTTTAGTAACAACCTCTTGGATGGCCTCCAAGATAAATCTATCATCAACCTAGTGCTGCTATAGGATGACCAATATTATAGCAAAATTCCAAATGCATCCCAAAAAGAATCTACATATAGGACTGAGGGTCGAGAATCAACATGAATTAAAAGGTAAAACAATTTAAAAAGAGGAAAGACGTTTCCTCTACAGTTTTCAATTAGAAAAAGAATCATTAAAGTTATGAAGTTGCTTTATCTAGTAAAGACATAGATTATGAATGAAAAATAACTACTCTGCACTCTTTTCTTTCAACCTTGACTCGTGATATGGTTTAACTACCTAAAGGGTCTCTTCCTAATGCAAAACAGAAAGAGGGCTAAACATTCTGCTCCACTGAAATCATTTCTGTAAGAACTGAGCACCTCCCCACTATGGTTAAGAGAATAACATTTTCATTCCAGAATTCAAAGACACAGGCAGTCCAGGGACCTGAGACACTGCATATGTGATGATGATATTGATGACCTAAGCTTCTCCAGATCCTAAAGCAGCAATTCCAATGGGAGGTGCTACGGTCATCTTAGAGACAATGAACCAAGTAAAATACTTCTGCTTACAAAAATATAAACAGACAGTCATGCAGCACCATGCAAAACTATGATGTCATACTGAGTAGCTCATTACTGTCATCTGCCCTACCCTATCACATATCCCAAGTCATTCCATCACAATCGATCATTTGCAACATACAACAGTCTATTAATCATTCTTCGATTTCATAATGATGTTAATTTTTTAAAACTGGGTAACCACTGTGATACGTAGAATAATGTGCCCCCTAAAGATTTCCATTTCCTAATCCCTGGAACCTGGGAATATATGAGCTTACTTGGCAAAAGGGACTTGCAGTTGTGATTAAGATTAAGGCACTGGAAATGGGAGATTATTCAGATTGTCCAGGTGGACCCAGTGTAATCATAAGTCCTTAAGACAGAAACCTCTTCTAGCTGCAGTCCCAGGGAGACATGAAGAAGGATCTGAGAGATGCAACTACTGGCTTTGAAGACTGAAGCAGGGGACGTCGAGACGGGTTGGCGGCTTCTAGCAGCTGGAAAAGGCAAGGAGATGCGCTCTCCTCGGGAGCCTCCATCAAGGAAGCCAACACCTCTGCCCCAGCCCAGAGACCCACAGTGAACTTCCGACCTACGGGACTGTAAAATAATAAGTTTGAATTTTAAGTCACCAAATTTGTACTAATTTATAATGACAGACTAGAAAATGAATACAATCATTTTTTTTAAATCCCTTTGGAATAATTAGGTGTTTGGAGATTTTCTATCTTTAGATATTCAGAAAAGCCATCTTCTAACTAAATATCATGTAATTGTGGGAGGACTATCTGGTGGCTGCAGATTAAAAATAAAGAGTCATCATACTGTACTCTTACCAAAAATAACAAACTTGATTCTGATCAAGCCATTAAATCTAACTACCAATTTACAGAAAATATGCGGGACAGAGGAATATTTTAATATATGGGCATACAAATAGCAAGATCTAGATGATGGGAAACTACACGGCAAATGACCCTGTTTCTTCGACCAAGAAAATGCAAAGAAAAAAAGAGAGAGAGCTGGCAAAGGAACCTATCTATTAAAGGAACCGAAGGGACATCAATTAGTTGCAATATACAGACTATATTCAGATCATGAATCGAACAACCTAAAAATAACAAAACCCAACATCATGGGACAATCAAGGAAATCTGAACACTCGATGTTTGATTATACTATGGAATTATGATGAACTTGCTAAGGGTGATAATGGCGTTGTAATTATATTTTAACAGTCCTTCTCTGTTTAAAACATACTTTAGAGACATATTCTGGAATAGTCACCCATGAAATAATAAAATAAATACCTGAGATTTGCTTCAAAAATAATCCACGGAATAGGTAGTTGGGTAGACATATGGATGAAACACAATGGACTATGAATTGATAATTGCCGAGACAACTGACGGGTAGACTGGAATCATTATCTTACTCTCTCTACTTGTATATGTTTGAAATTTCCCACAGCAAAAAATTATCAACTTTTTAACAAGTAAATAAAACAGAGTGAGAGTTCTAAGAGCTGCAGCCTCAGGCCCCTGACTAAGCACATGACAAGGGCCCCTAGGGCCGGGCTGTGTCTTCTTTTCCTATGTCTTTGCCCCAGTTCAGAGCCCAACTGGTGGCCCAGCGCAAGTGCTTAATAAATGATGTTAAATCAAGAATAACCAAAGAGACCTCTAGGTCTGTAGAAGAAAGAAATTTAGTCTCTACTAGGCATACGAAAGGGCTTCTGGTCAATACAAGACAGCCTTCTAAGTTCAGGTAGTAGAAAAGTCGTTGAGGTTTACTGCCCAGTGTCCAGAGAGAAGCAAAGGAAATTCTCACATTTTACATATAGAGTGAGCTCTCCCTGAGTAAGGAGAAGTAAGGAACAAATGAGGAAAAGATTAGGTCAAGCTGCATAAAGCTAATCATTTTCCCAGCATTGGAAAGACTCTTAGATCAAGATCTAAGAACAGATGATTTTATTGTGAGATTTTAGTGAAAGATCCCTGGTCTAGGTGATAGTTACAAGAAAAAAAAGTTGTCTGTGAAGTACGGATTGCAAGGGTTTAAAGATAAGCTACTAAGACTTGCTGAAATCTGACTAGCCACCTTCCCACCACTGTTTTACATAAAAATATTTAGAGGCCTAAGAACACAGAAATCTAAAAAAACATGCGGCTTTCTGCTAGAATCCAGAAAGGACACCTATAAAATAACAGTTAAGAAACCCCATCAACAAAGACCTCCTGAGTGAAGGTAGAACAATACCTCATACCTTCTCCAAGGTCTGCCGTCGACTCAGAGACAGGGGTCTGTATTAATCACAACGTTACCTTCCCTTGTTCTATCTCGGGAATTTTTGAGGTGATCTAGATGCTGTCATCACCTCCTCCATCTCATGCTTAATGTCCATTTGTGCCTCAAATTACAGGGGTGACTAACACAGAAGCCAAGACCGGCTGACTGGCTGTAACAAGGCCTAGCTTCTAGCTTAGGCAAGGGAAGGCATTCGCTGCCGAGTCCAAGGTCTGCCAACAAACTGTTATTTTAGGATGATTTTCAGAGTGTTTCTAAGGGTCAACTAAAGTACAGAAAGGCTAACAGAGTGTACGGGCCAAAGGAAGCTAGAAATGACCCTTCGTGGTGCTTTATTTTTATCTGGTGCAGGCCCTGGTGAGGAAACAAAGCCATAGCAACCTCAGCACACTGCCAAGAGTCTTGAGGCAGAGAAAAGGCTAACAGGGCTTCATGTAAATTTTTACTTCCATTTTTGTGTTGATCCTTGAAAATCAACTGCTAGGAAAGCAGAGAGGGATCCAGCATTTCAAAACACAAAGGTAAACGCAGAAAAACAAACTGACCTACAGTATGAGCTGCTACTCTCGTCCATTCCTTCCTCTCTCCACCCGCCCACCAACCGCCAAGGCTCCGCGTCGCAGTAAGGATGCTCTCTGTCCCAGAGACTCCCTGACAAAAACCTGCAGGTGTCATCCGCTCACACTGACTGCAGCACCTCCTCGGTGACAGGGATACTGTACCTAAATGGAAACAGCTTTTCCTGGCACAAAGCCACAATGCCAGAAAATTCCTCAGCGTGATCTAACGAGACCTGCTTTTCAGGAGCCGCGAATCCTGAAGAGTGAGGCACTGCCAATGAATGGCTGAGCTTCCGGGAAAGCTGCACTGCTCTAGATTTCTCCACTTTGCTTCAAACGTGACAATGGGTGAGGTCTGCGGAACTGCAGATCCGAGGGAGACACAGTGTCTTGTTCGCTGGAGATCCTCACAACAGAATTAGACTCTGCTTCTCGCCAAGATGAACGGACAGGGACCAGACTTACTTCTGGCCTGAAACTTGGGGGAAAATAACACACACAAAAACCACAGGCAAAATATAACTCCCCCCGCCCCCCGCAAAAAAAATCATTTCAAGACACAGACATTAGGAATTGAAGGACGTGATCCCTGAGAGAGGGGACACAAACGAGATTACTGCCCTGGGAGAGCTGCCAGGCTGTGGGGGTGGGACAGATGGACTCAGGTGGAGCCTGGCCATCGTCCTGAGTTGAAAAGAATCAGAACAGGTCAGGGTGGCGAGAGTATTCGGGGCACAGGACCAGAGAGGAGAGAGGTGTGCCGAGAGAAGCCTGGGGGTCCGCACGGGGACCATCTTGAGGCTTCAGCTGAGTGCTGGTCAGGGCACTTAGCTGAGGAAACTAACCAAGGCTGGGGCAAGCACCCCCCAAAAGGGGCCTCTGGGGGCAAACAGGGTTGGACACAGTTCCATTCCCACTGACCAGGTCACCTCATAATTCACTAGGCAGAGTGCAGGCGGACCTCGTTTTATGGTGCTCGCTTTACTACACTTCACAGATGTTGTGTTTTTTACAAAGCGAAGGCAAGTCCCTCCACCAGCAAGAAGATTACGACTCCCTTTGTGGGGACGCTCACTCCGCTGCGGCGGTCTGGAACAGAACCTGCAATGTCCCCGAGGTGTGTCTGTGCTCAGAAGGCTTTTGGCTCAGTAGTGGGGTAAATGACCGCTAGCCTGGCGTCAGCAAACATCTTCTATAAAGGGCCAGATATTAAATATCTTGGGCTTTGTGGTTCATACTGTCTCGAGACCAACTACTAAACTATGCAATTGTAGCAGCAACGCATCCATAGATAAAATGAATAAGCATGGCTGTGTTCCCAGGAGACTTTATTTATGGACACAAAACTTTGAATTTCATATAATTTTCAGTCACAAAATATTCCCCTTTTGACTATTTTCTGAACACACAGAAATGTGAAACACATTTTTAGTTTACAAAAACAGGTAGCAGGCCGAATGTGGCCACAGGTTATGGTCTGCGGACCCCTACTCTAAAGCACACACTGATCTGGTCCACATTACAAAGCAAGACCCAAATAACAGCATCCCAGAGAAGAATCTCAAAAGTATTTCTAGAAATACAAAGCTACCCAGTACCAGCCCTGGCTGGTGCTTCTCAGTGGTTAGAAAAGTCAGCCTGCACACCAAAGGGGCACAGGGCATGTACCTGGGTTGCAGGTGCAATCCCAAGTCCTGGTCAGGCAGCGTGCAGGAGGCAGCCAATCTCTCTCTACTTCTCCTTCCCTCCCTTCCTCCCTGTGTTCATCCCTCCCTCCTCCTTCCCTTCCTTCTACTTTCTCTAAAAATCAATGAAAAAAAAATTCTCAGGTGAGTATTAACTATATACACACATACACACTAGAGGCCCAGTACACGAATTTGTGCATGGGTGGGGTCTGGCTGGCCCGCCCTGATGGGGGCCCGATCAGGCCAAGCCAGTGGGGAGAAGGAGCCACAGGCGGTTGGCTGGCCAGCCCTGCCCCCAATCAGGATGGGGGAGCCAATCGGGGACTGGGTTTGGTGGGGGAGGGGGACTGATTGGGTCCCAGATCAGGCTGGTTGGCTGCTGTAGTGCATGTCTTAGCCACCTGTCATACTGGTCGTTCCACCATTCCAGTTGCTGGGCTTTTATATATATAGATAGAAAAATTCACAGTACCTGGCTTCCAAATGAATACTTCTCCTCTAATATTAGAAATAAGACAAGGATGTCTGCTCTTATCATTTCTATAAAGCAAGGGAGGAAAAAAAGACATCCAGATTGAAATGAAGTGAAACTATACCAACTGAAAAGCAGAGACCATCAGAGAGGATCAAAACAGAGGAGCCAACTATATCCTGTCTACAATAACCCCACTTTAAACCTAAAAGTACATACAGACTAAAAGTAAATAAATGGAGAAAGATATACCTTTCTAACACTAATCAAAAGAAAGCGGGAGTAGCTATTTTATTTCAGAGCTGACCTCAAAGCAAATAAAGTTATCGGGAATAAAGAGGGGCATTATGTAATTATAAGGAGGTTAATTCTCCAAAAAGAAATAATCCTTAATGTGTAAGTGCCTAATAACAGAGCATCTAACTACTGCATGAGGCAGCAAGTGATAGAACTGCAAGGAGAAATAGATGAATCCACTATCATAGTGGGAGACCTCAACACCCCTCTGTTAGAAATGGAAAGATCCAGCAGGCAGGAAATCAGTAAAAACATAAATTCAACACCATCAATCAACTGGATATAATGGACATCTACAGACTACTTCATTAAGAATAACATTCTTCTCAAGCTTATATGGAACATTCACCAAGACAGACCACATTCTGGGCCATAAAATGCACCTTAACAAACTTAAAATAGAAATCATACAATGTTTGCTCTCAGACTAAAATGAAATTAAGCTAGAAATTAATAACAAAGAAAAATTGAAAATACTAAAATATACAGAGATTAAACAACACACTTTTAAAGATTTTTTTAATAAATGTTTTTATTGATTTTTTTAAATATATATTACATTGATTTTTTTACAGAGAGGAAGGGAGAAGGATAGAGAGTTAGAAACATCGATGAGAGAGAAACATCGATCAGCCACCTCCTGCACACCTCCCACTGGGGATGTGCCCGCAACCCAGGTACATGCCCTTGACCGGAATCGAACCTATGGAGTAGCATATCGGGTAAATGGCCTCTACGGCTTTGCTGGCAAATACGCATGATCTGGGCGGCCAATTCTGATCACCAAAACGGGAAATTACACAACCAGGAAATGACTCATGCAGTAATTGAATTGTTTCTCGGGCTGCATGGCATGTGGCACCGTCTTGTTGAAACCACGTCGTCCACATCCATATCTTGCAATTTAGGCACCAAAAACTGGATTATCATGTCGCGATAGTGAGCACCATTGTTATTGCCTGAGCAGCTGCATTTTTGAAGAAGAAAAGAAAGATCTGTGTTCAATAACAAACTTCACCTTAAGAAACTAGAAAAAGAACAAATTAAATCCAAAGTAAGCAAAAGAAAAGAAATAAGAATTAGAACAGAAATCAATGAAACTGAAAACGGGAATTCAAAAAACTAATGCTAGTTCTTTGAAAAGATTAAAAAAATCAATAAGCCTCTAACCAGATTAACTAAGAAAAAAGGAGAGGACACAAATTAATAACAGAACTGAAAAAGGAAACATTACTACAGATCTCATGAACATTA
This sequence comes from Myotis davidii, assembly GCF_000327345.1. Classification (NCBI taxonomy): domain Eukaryota; kingdom Metazoa; phylum Chordata; class Mammalia; order Chiroptera; family Vespertilionidae; genus Myotis; species Myotis davidii. The sequence goes on from NW_006289395.1 coordinate 2,074,783, forward strand.
AAAGAATAATAAAAAATACTATGAACAACTTTATGCCACCGAATGTGATAAAACCAGATGAAATGGACCAAATTCTTGAAAGATACAAACTGCCAAAACTCACACAAGAAGAAACAGACAATCTGAATAGGCTTTTATCTAAAGAAACTGAATTAACAATTAACAACCACCCCAAATAGAAAGCACCAAGTGGGTTCACTGTTGAAGTCTACCACACATTTAAGGAAGAAATTATAATATTCCTCAAATGGTATAACCATAGCAAGTTGGATTTATCCTAGGTATGTAAAGGCCGGTTCAACATTCAACAATTAAATCCATCACAATTTGTTGAGAAGACTCCTTTGTATTCCCTTTGGTCCTCTGTCAAAGATCAGTTGACTATATTTACATGGATTTATTTCTGGGCTGTCTATTCTGTTCCATTGACCTATTGGTGTATTTTTTTCATCAGCACTAAATTTCTTCCTTTATCTTTGATTTTCTGTAGTTTGAAAATGATATGCCTAGGTGTAGTTGGGTTTTTTGTTAGTTTGTATTTAACTTACCCTGTTACTTTTAACAAATTTTAGTGAACAGGCTGTATGTTGGGAAAAGCACTGTAGTAATTTCACCAACATAAATAAATATTATGTATCTTCAATTATAGTCTACATATTTAAATCCAAGAGTTACCGCTGGTAAACAATATTTGGTCAATGATTAGCACGTGATCACACCACCTGAAGCTAGATTCTGTTGTCACATGGCATGACTTTCTGCAGCGGTTTTAACGCTGCCGGCTCATGTTCCCGTGTGCACTGAGTCATGCCCTAGCCGTGTGTGTTTCTTTACTCCTGGTGACTGGTGAATGCACACATTAACTAGACTTATTCGGTATAGATTTAAAATTACAGTAATGCATATAGAAAACTTCTCTGCGAAATTAAACTTCTCATACATTTTAATTACACAAACCTGTCTACGTAAGTAAAAACAGGTAAAATAATTAATTTGTCAATTTTTTTAACATATGCATTAGGAAAACCTACTTTATTAAATAATGGACTTTTAGCTTTAACGGACACCCCCTCGCCCAAATTAGTCTGTTATATCAAGGTTTTACTGTAGTCATTATAAGGCAATACATATTAGAACCACAATGAAATGCAACACAGATTATTAAAATGTCTAAAGTGAAAAAGACTGACTGTACCACGTTTGCTGAGGATCTAAAACAAATAGAACACCCAGCTGGCGTGGCTCAGTGGTTGAGCATCGACCTATAAACCAGGAGATCATGGTTCGATTCCCGATCAGGGCACATACTCTGGTTGTGGGCTCGATCCCCAGTGTGAGGCATGCAGGAGGCAGCCAATCAATGATACTCTCTCATCATTGATGATGTTTCTATCTCTCTCTCCCTCTCTCTTCCTCTCTGAAACCAATAAAAATAAATTTAAAAACACACAAATAGGAGACATACATCTGTTGATGATGATGTAATATAGTACAGACACTTTCAAAACTAGTGTGATAATTTCTTTAGCAGTTAAACATACACCTACATTGACCAGTCATTCCTCTGGCAGGGACTTACCTAAGAAAATGAAAATTTATGTCTATACAGAGACTTGCATATGAACGTTCAATAGCAATTTTATTTGTAACACCAAAATACTCATCAACATGTGAATGGACACAAAGATTGTGGTTAATTCAAGCCATGTAATACTATTCTGCAATACAAAAGAATGAAATACTGACCCATACAACAATGTGGATGAATCTTAAAATAATTATGCTTCAATAAAGAAGCCAGACTCCTTCCTCCTAAAAGGAGTACATACTGTATGACTCCATTTATGCAAAATTATAGAAAATAGAAACTAATTTATAGTGACAGAAAGCAGATCAACAGCTGTCTAGGGATTGGGGGAGGAGCAATAGTAAGAATTACAAATAGACATGAAGGAAACTTTTGGGAATAATGATTATGTTCATTATTTTGATTATAGTGATGATTGCGCAGGTGTATACATATGTCAAAGCTTAGGGCAGCGGTTCTCAACCTGTGGGTCACAACCCCTTTGGCGGTCGAACGACCCTTTCACAGGGGTCAGCTAAGACCATCCTGCATATCAGATATTTACATTCCGATTGATAACAGTAGCAACATTACAGTTATGAAGTAGCAACGAAAATAATTTTATGGTTGGGTCACAACATGAGGAACTGTATTTAAAGGGCCAGAAGGTTGAGAACCACTGGCTTAGGGAATCACATACACTGTGTGCTATTTATAATAATGTCAACTGCACCCCAAAACGCTGTTTTTAAAAAGTAGAATGAGAACGAATAACATCTCAACACTGACATGAAATAATATCATGATACATGTTAAATAAAAAATTAAAAAGCTGTAGAATTATATATATCATAAATCCATTTATGCAAAATATGTATCCTTATACTGAATATATGCATGTGTATTGACAAAAAGTCTGAGGAAATATATATTAGCTTGTTTATATATTGGAGAAGCAATATGGAAAGCTTTTTATTTATATATCTCTGTATTGTTTGAACTTTGTATAACAATTGTGCATTACTTCTGAAATTTAAAAGATAGAAGACAGTAAAAGAAATAATTAGCAGGTTTATAAGTCACTGGGCAAGATGAACTTCAAGGTAAAGGCCAAACTGACTTATTTTAATCAGGAAACGATGGAGTCTGTTTGGAGAATAAATTCCCCATTGCCTCAGATTCACGGGGCTGACCAGCCTCAGAGCTGCTGGCCGCTCTCTCCCAGGGGGAGTCACAACCTCCTGAGTCACCTTCATGGATGACATCATCTGTCTGTTCCCCAGGTTTCCTGAGGCACAAAACTGCCAGGGGCTTTAGAAGACCAACAGTTCTCCCTCTGATCTTCAACGGGCACAGGAAGAGTCAGGGCTACAGGGAAAGCCTGACAAGGCTCCTGAGCCCACAGTCCGTGGGTAGTCAGTACCTTGGATGATTTTCTGCTGCTGTTGCCGGATTTCATCAAAACCCAAGCCTCTGGTCTCCTCCGGCTCCTCAAAGAGCCAAGGGTTGGGTACGCCTCGCTTCGCCCCTCCCGTCATCAGGCTGGACCTAAGAACAAGATTAAATGTGTTACATAACTCCAAAAATATAGCTTTGCTGCAAATTGCTCCCACCAGTGCAGAGGTGGCCAGCCTCGAGTGCTTTGAAAATTCAATTCAACCACAATTTATTGCAGCTACGCTGATGCCAGCAACTGTGTTCGGTGCTGGAAGAGACCTGAGGATGAATAAAGCACAAGCCTGCTCCTCTGGAGAATTACAGTCTGTTAAGGAGGCTATGGCAGCACGTAATGCTCTTACTAATCCTCCAAGATACATTTGAGTCAATAATCACAAATGAGGGCCTTAAATTTCAAAATCACGAGGTCAGCGGAAATAGCCTTTTTAAAGACAAAGTTTGTCTCACAGGCTCTGTAACATCAAAGGCACATATTTTATCTCATGGAGACCCAAATTTGCAACCACGGATTATAGCATTAAAAAATGACCATATAATTTTCTATTAATGGGTATTTCGTAGCTCACATACAGGGTTCAAATCCAATTTTATGAATGTAATGTAGCATTCATAACATAATAAATTCTGAATTATCGATCTTAATTTCTCTCCCTCTAGTGAACCACATGCCCCTTCTGCGCCAGACACGTTGGTCTCCTTGCTGTCTGAGAACGGGGCACGCACGCTCCCAGCCTCAGTCCCATGTTTACGGGGTTCTTCTCATCTCGAGTACCCCCTCTTGTGTTCCCACCTGTCCACCCTGCCCAAGCCCCAAGGACCATCTTGTTCATGAAACCATCTCTGACCACTTCAATCCAGATGTGAACAGTCACTCACTTTAGAGTTCACAGGATTCATAAAAAATGACGATGGTGACAATGGCGACATAGCAGTAGGAGTAGCGACAACGTACGTGCAGGCAGATTGACAAGTATCCCCTAACATTATCGGTGATGCTAGCCCTTTCTTTGCCCATCTCTTTGATTGTCTACGAATAACTGCCACCCTATTATTTAACCTTTTATATAAATGTCTACTCGGCAGAAGGCAGGAACTGAAAATCACCCGTGATGGGACTGTACACAGCTTCCCAACACGGAGTGAATAGCTGTGAGCTCCACCCACTACCAGCAATACGGTAACATCTGTCTCAGAGAGCCCCGGCTGGTTGCAGCATAGTCCCCCTATACCGAAAGGTGGTGGGTTCAATCCCCAGTCGGGGAGAGTAAGGGAGACAACCAATCGCTGTTTATCTCACAATAATGTTTCTTGCTCTTTCTCCCTTCCTCTCTCTAAAAATAAAATAAAAAAGTAAAAAAAAAATAAAGCACAAAGCTTTAAAAAAGTTCTCAGCAATAACAAAGTTATCTTGGTCTTACTCTCACTATAAAAGCAATAGTAAAAGGCGGTAAAAATGATTCCCTAATGCCTTCTTTCCTGGTTAACTGATTCTAAAACTTCTGTTACGTTTTCCAAACCCACTGACTGTTTTAAAACTACCTCTCTCTCTTTTCTTCTGGTGTCTGTCTCTTGCTGATGCCCCAGACCTGTGGGAAATCCAGCAATGGCCACCCTCTACTAACGAAGCAGGTCAGCTTGCAGGCGTCACTACGCAGACTTGATTTTCTTTTCTTTGGGTTTTATGCTCAACTTAATGTTTGGACTGATGCCTGCTATTACTCAGTATTCTCCTAGGTAAAAAGAAAATATGGAAGAATTTAAGACATAATTCTTGTTTTCAGGGAGTTTACAATCAAACTGAAAAGAAAAACCAACCACACGTGAAGCAATTACTAACTGAAGTTAAGAAAACTGCAGCTCTGTATCCCTGGGCACTTCCAACAACCTCCTCAGCCCATAAAACAAGTGAACTAAGTAGGTCAATGGTTTTCAAAAGTTCTGGTCAAATGCTTGAGGAATAAGACACCCTCATTAACAGCCATTAATAGCGGTTTGGGAGGTGAGAGGGGAGCCCGGCGTTCCCTTTACTCTTACAGGAAATGATTTCCCATCCTTGGACATCACCGAATAAGATGATCTGTAAGATCCCTACTGCTTTCATTAGAATTTTTCTCATTAAGTAGTAAACTGCATAAATAAGAACAGAAAGAAAACAAGTCCCCACAAAATCCATTCTCCTCTCCCCCAGTCTTTCTATTTCACCACAGACCCATGGGCTCAGGCCAAATACCTTGGAATGCTCTCTGACTCTCTCCTACCCCACACATCTAACCCATTGGAAATCCTTCAAAACGTATCTAAAACCTGAGGATTTCTCCTTTACTCTGCTGCTTCTGCCCTCCTGCTCCTGCCTCCTGCTCCCACTCCTACCCTCTACAATGTACTCCCCAAAGAGCTGTCAGAGTGATCACTGTAAAAATAGATCTGCTTCCTCTGCTCTTCCCATCCACCTTTAAAACACGACATCTTTACTATAACTACAAGCCACACTAGTTTCCTTGCTGCTTACAATACACTGAGCACATTCATATCTCAGGGACTTTGCACCCACTGTCCCCTCCAACCTACCATGGCTAAGGCACACCTCCCTGTCCTCCCCAAGCCCCACCCTACAGTCACGTGGCCTTGCTCCCTCATTCATTCTACCTTGCTGAAATGTCATCTCAGACAGGTTTCCCTGACCACTCTAAAACAGTACCCTTCCCTATAACTCAGCCCCCCAATCCTGCTATATTTTTCTTTATAGTATTTAAACCACCTGCTATTATATGATATATATTTGTTGATTTTCGGTCTCCTACACAAGACTACAAGCTCCACAATGATAGGGACTGTCTTGTTTGTTACTATATCCTCAGTGCCTGGCATAATAGACACTGAAAAAAAGGCTGAATGAATTAACCAATTCAGCAAAAACATAACCAAATGAATGAAATAAACAGGCGTAGTCAGGATATTATAGTATCATATGCTGGTGCTGTGTTTTGTAATTTCAAAGGCATTTCACAAACATTATTTCATTTGAATTGAACACAAGCCTGTGTGTAAGTCAGAGTTGTCAGTAATAACTGACAAGAAAACTAAGGTAGCCCAGCCGGCGTGGCTCAATGGTTGAACATCAAACTATGAACCAGGAGATCATGGTTCGATTCCCAGTCAGGGCAAATGCCTGGGTTATGAGCTCGATCCCCTGTGTGCCTTCGCAGGAGGCAGTCGATCAACGATCCCTCATCATTGATGTTTCTCTCTCTCCCTCTGCCTTCATCTCTGAAATCAATACAAATATGTTTAAAAATAAAAGAAAACCAAGGTAAAGAAACATCATAGTGACTTTCTCCAGGTCGCACCCTTAGTGGCAGAGCTAAATGTTCAATGCACAGCTTCTGACTCTAAACTCAAGACAAAATTCTGAAAAAGCAATTCCCCAACACCCTAGAAATATTTCCCTAATCCTAACTTCCAGCAGGCTCTACATCTGCATTTCTTGCTTTTTGTTTAGGACACTCCACCTGATATTCCACTCCAAATCCAATATATCCAAAGTCCAGTTCATTACTTTCAGCCCACAGCTGTGTTCCTCCTCTGCCCTGTCTGGTTAGCACCATCACTGTACTCCCAATCACCCAAACCTCCCCTCCCCAGCCGCACGTCCTCTCAATGTCCCGGGCCTTCCTCAGAGGTGGTCCTCAAGTATGTGCCCTCACTGCATCCCCACTGGCACTGCCCTCATCAGCTCGCATGTAAAAGACAGTCATAGCCTTCGGACTGGTCTCCCTGTTCCCAGTCACCCTCATTCAAACCATCTCCGCCTCTGCGGCCAGAACTCCTTCTAAAGTGGAGTCTCGCCGCAACATTTCCCTATTTTCAAACTTTCACAATTCCCCAGATCAGTGATGGCGAACCTTTTGAGCTCAGCGTGTCAGCATTTTGAAAAACCCTAACTTAACTCTGGTGCTGTGTCACATATAGAAATTTTTTGATATTTGCAACCATAGTAAAACAAAGACTTATATTTTTGATATTTATTTTATATATTTCAATGCCATTTAACAAAGAAAAATCAACCAAAAAAATGAGTTCGCGTGTCACCTCTGATGCGCGTGTCACAGGTTCACCATCACCTCCCTAGAGGGTACAGATCAGATTTAAGCTTTACAATGTGGCTCTACTGATCTCTGCCAACACCCCTTCCCATGCCCTGCTCTTCCTCCAGCCCCACAGACTGCTCTCCTCTTCTGAGACAAAGGCACAAACTTTCACACTCTCATGTTTTTGCATGAGTCTGGAGGGTCCCCACCCCCACCCCTTTGTCCATCTGGCAAAATTCTATTCATCCCGTAAGGCTCAACTCAAATGTCACTTCTGCTGTTTAGTCTTGCCTGCTCCCCATCCCCACCCCTTCCCTCGAATCAATCACTCCCTGGTGCTCCCCTGGCACTTTGTTCGAAACCCCCAACGTGGCATTTATCAAGCAGGATTGTAGTTAGTTATTTGCTCATCTGTCTCCATTCCTGAATGACGCGCTCTGTAAGGAGAGCGGCCACAGGACAGTCTCGTTTATACCGCTAGTGCCAAATAAGCAGGGCTGCTGCGCATGCTGGGCAGGAAGCCTTCAGTGCGTGTTCATGAAACAGGACGGGAAACCACTGAGCTTACTAAGCAAGAGAGACGAGATGAGAGGGGTAGTTAACATTTTTATCATGAGGTTGTCTTTTTTTTTAAATATCTTTTTATTGACTTCAGAGAGGAAAGAAGAGAGAGAGAGAGAGAGAGAGAGAGAGAAACATCAATGATGAGAGAGAATCACTGGTCGGCTGCCTCCTGCACGCCCTTCACTGGGAATTGAGCCCACAACCTGGGCATGTGCCCTGACCAGGAATCGAACCACGACCTCCTGGTTCATCACTGAGCCACACCGGCTGGGCGAAATTGTTTTTTTACTAAAAAAAAAAAAAGGCAAAAGAAACCTACTGCTGTCCGCCTTTCAGATTTTAGAGCAAATGGAGAGAATGTTACTAGAAAGGGAATTCTGTCACTAAAACACGTTTGGAAGGACAACAAAGGAGTGTTTCTCCTTCGAAAAGTTAAAGAAAGGAGATGCTAAAAACTCTCCTCCGGAGGTTAGGATAGACTCCCAATGTTCTTTCAAATAAATGAATAACTTCTATCCACATTCTTTCAAGATGCAAGTTATCTAAAAAATGGCACTTATCAAATAAATGCCACATTAATAAATAGGTCAGGTATGTCATAAAGATTTTACCAAAAAATTTGTACAGTCGCTTCTAAAGATATAAAAATACTGCATTTCCATCCCCCAAAGCAAATGATGTTCATTTTTAAATTGTAACACGTGACACGGGAGGCACAGACAACCTGCGTTTTTCTGCGGACAAATGTAGCTGAAGCTGTTAGAGTCCGCAGAGAGGGCTGCTAATCCACTGACTATGGACTGGGAAAGGCAGTGAATTCCGAGCAGCAGCTTTCTTTAGCTTTGCTGACCATTCCAAGAAGATGTCAAAATGACTATAGAAAATGCCTGTTCTATCTGAAAAAAATCTCGAGGAGTATTCACAGACTGCACTGAGGCTGGAAGTTAGGGTTAGGGAGATATTTCTAGGGTGTCGGGGAACTGCTTTTTCAAAATTTTGTCTCGGTAGTTTCTTCCTGTGATTCCAGAGATGCACAGAGGCTCAAATTTCAATCAGAAATAGATTCCTTGACATCGATTCTTTAAGGAAAATCTGGCAGCAACATGCAGACTGGATCACACTGAGGAGAGCGCAGTCAGAGGCAGGCCAGGGGCAAGTGTCCTCTGGGCGGAAGGTGATGAGGGTCTGGACAAGGGAAATGACAAGGAACAGCAAGAAAATGAGGATTCACACAGTGACTCAGAGGAAACCCCACGAGTGTTGGTGAACAGACTGGATAGAGAGGACACAGGCTGCCACACTGGGTGACTTGGGGAACTGACACAACTTAGGGGAAGGGAAAGTTTCATTTTCTTTCAGAATTTTCTCCAACTTCAACACAGTTCCTAGTAACAACCCTGAAGTAAAACTGCTCCTTTAAGATCATGATCTGTGGATGGATGTCTACTTGTAGCCATGTTTACTAGATGGTAAAGTCTTCAGTCCAGTACGCTGTCCTATTCTTTTTCTGTATCCCATCCGCCTGTGCATCCACAAATACTAAAGACCTTCCAGGTGCCAGGCTTGGAAGTGAACAGGAGGACAAACACCTGACCTCATAGAGCTGATACTTCACGGACAACAAACGCCTAAACTGTGGCTTTTGCAAGTAAGTACTCAAAATAACTTTTTGGGGGGACTAAATAGAACAAATAATCTTTATTGTGTATTAGTCCAGAATAATAAGAACTCAAGCAAGAAAAATACCTTACATATCACCCAAGGAAATTCTCACCATAGCATCTTTAAATCTACTGCAATAAAATATTTTTCTAATTTTAAACAAATCCCATTTTGTCCCTATTCATTACTGGCCAAATTTACCAACAAAACGGTATAACTTTAAAGTTAAAACTTAACCAAAGAGTCCACGGAAACACAGAAATGCCACAAAGTTGTTATTTTGACCTCCAACCTAAATTTGACAAATTCCGGTTTGCTATTCCAGAAAGCCATGCGGCAATCCAAAAATCACGCCAATAAAACTAGATCAGTTTACCTAAGTGTGACTGTCATGGTACCTGAAGAGGGGCAGGAAGGGTGATATACAAACACTGAGAATTCTAAGTAAAAAGTGAATTAGCTACTCCGCAAAATTTATGGTGACTGAGAGCCATCTGCTGGTTAGCAATTAAAGTTCAACTACAAGATAAATGTTAAGAAACCCAATAATTAGAACTTATTATAAACAGCTCCTTACTTTATTACACAATGCCCTCCTGAAAACATGTTTCAAAAGAGAATGAGCAAAAGTCAACAGTTTGCTTACATATTACCAGGAAGTTTCTAGTGCCAGAGCTGTTGCCCTTTTTTTTTTTATCCCTACCTGAGGATATTTTTTCAATTGATTTTTTTTTAAGAGAGGAGAGGAGAGAGGAAGGGGAGAGAGAAAGAGAGATATTTCTATGTGAGAGAGACACACACACATCGATTGGTTGCCTCGCACCCATCTGGGCCAGGGATCGAGCCTGCAACTGAGGTACGTGCCCAAAAATCCGAATCAACAACCCTTTGGTCTGCAGGCCAATGCTCTGACCACTGAGAAAAACCAGCCAGGGCAAAGCTGTGCCTTTTTGGACATTATTTGCAATCTTTCACTTCACTCTGCACAACCGAATACACTTACATGACAAACCCAATGAGTGCCCAACTGAGGTGATCAATGTGCATGTAGGCATTCAGCAAGCCCAATGACTCCACCTTTGTGTCAACGCTACTGTCTTGTCCCTTTAGTATGTGTTTCCATTCGTACTTATTTTATAAAATAAAGATTAAATGCACTAAAATATTCAATAAATTGTGCAAATTATCACTGTTCTATGGATAAAGATGCAAAGTTTAGTGAAACAAAATTATTGGCTGGCAGTGAGCAGAATTAAACACTCTATAGTGTTTAAACTCTAGTGTTGAAAATTTTATAGTAGAAATTGCCAGCTGATCTCAAAAATCCAAATCTGGCATTAAGACACTGTTTAAGGGTGTCAATGAATAATAAATCTATAATCAAGATGGGTGGGGTCCTTCAGCCTGGCCCAGTCCCAATTGGGGTGGATGGGAGCCGGCCAGCTGGGGGAGGGACCATGAGAGGTTGGCCAGCCGCGGGAGGTTAACTGTGGGAGTGCACTGACCACTAGGAGACAGCCCCTGCGTTGAGTGTCTGCTCCCTGATAGTCTGTGCGCATTATAGCTACCGGCCGGACGTCCAGTTGTAATGGTCATTTAGGCCAGCTATTGCCAACCTTTTGGACCTCACGGACCACCAGTGGTCCCGGGACCACCAGTTGGCGACCACTGGCTTAAGCTTTTATATATATAGATTAACCAAATTCATATCTAAAATCTCAAATAAATAGCAAGGGCACCCATGCTTTTAACTATGGCATCTTTCCCTCTGCAGGCAGGGGCCAGGAATCTGTAAGCTCTCTCAGGTGAGTCTTATGCAACCAGCTGGGAACCTATAAGCAGATTGGTATGGACATTATTGGTCTAGAAAGAATAGGATCAGAGAAAGCATACAAGTAAGTGGGGAAATGTATGGTGCACAAATCTATTCACTCTACAAAGGCTATCAGGAGTCTATTTCTTTCATGGTCTTCTCAAGTTCCTCCACCTCACATGCATCTCTCCTCTCTCTAAGACAGTGGTTCTCAACCTTCTGGCCCTTTAAATACAGTTCCTCATGTTGTGACCCAACCATAAAATTATTTTCATTGCTACTTCATAACTGTAATGTTGCTACTGTTATGAATCGTAATGTAAATATCTGATATGCAGAATGGTCTTAGGCGACCCCTGTGAAAGGGTTGTTTGACTGCCAAAGGGGTCGCGACCCACAGGTTGAGAACCACTGCTCTAAGAGATCACTTACGGCCCACACCACACAATTTAGCACTTAATTATAAATGACCACTGTTCTCTAATTACTTTGTGCAGGCTAGAAAGACCTCCCCCAATGGCATGCCAGGTCTGGATTCCCCTCTGCTAAGACCGGAGACAAGTGTTCAGTGATGTTTACAAAGCACTTTCCAAAGCAAAATATACTTTTTCACATAGATTTGTATCATTGGAACTTCACAATATTGAGGAGTCATGATTATCTTCATTTGACAGGAAATGAAATGGACTCAAAATTCAAACCTAGGTTTTCTAATACCAACGCGCCCCCTCCCTTTTTTTTACTGAATTATACATGCAAAGTTAGCAATATTATCTACTAGATGCCATGAACAAGAAGGCAGTCAGAAAGGAACAAATGAGGGTGCTTACAGGGGAGCCATGATAGGACACCAAAGTTAGAGAGAAAGGCCTAAGAGACAAAAACATGGCAAAGGACAAGGAGGCTTTCTAGTTCTTTCTCTGCCATTCACTCACCTCAGGCTCAATGACTTCTCTAAGAATCAGTCTCCTCATATATAAGCCAAAAACAGTAATCCCTTCTCTGCTTACCTCTGAAAATTATTATGAGGGTCAAATAAAGTAATATATGAAAGTGCTTGGTAAATAGAAAAGAGAGGGAAGGAGATATAGAAAACTCTTTCCAATAAAGAAGAAAGAATATTTTTAGCAGTTTCTTTAAAATTTCACTTATTGCCCTAACCAGTTTGGCTCAGTGGATAGAGCGTCGGCCTGCAGACTGAAGGGTCCCAGGTTCGATTCCGGTCAAGGGCATGTACCTTGGTTGCGGGCACATCCCCAGTCGGGGGTGTGCAGGAGGCAGCTGATCGATGTTTCTCTCTCATTGATGTTTCTAACTCTCTATCTCTCTCCCTCCCTCTCTATAAAAAATAAATAAAATATATTTTAAAATAAAAAAATAAAATTTCACTTATTAAAAAAGCAATTTCATCTATAGTTAATACTTTTCAAATTGCAAGTATTAAATAGGCTTTTCAAAAAATCAACTAACTAACTTACAACATGGGGTATATAGGTAGCTCCTCTTTCTTCTTCCTGCTTATTCACAGACTAAAATTCTCCCTTTTCAATTCCCAGATGATTTTTACAATTTAATTAATGAATACAGGGGTATCAAATCTTTTTACTTTCCCTGTCAAAAGTCACCAATAGTTAGGGACTGCAATTCAAAACAAGATACCATATGTCACTCATCAAATTGGCAAAACCCAACAAGTTCCATCACACTCTGACAGCCACGGGGTAGGGAAATGGGATCCCATGTATTGCTGGAGGGATGAAAAGCATTACAACTTTCAAGAAACAGACATGAGGGGACCTGTTAAATCTGAATATCCATACCTTTTGTCCCCACTTTGGGGACTCTGTCCTCCAGAAACTGAAGCCACACATTCTTTATGGATATTTGCTGCAATATTGTTTGTAAAGACAAAAAAAATTAAACAACCCAATATCCATCTAATGGGGAGTGGTTGTACTGATTGCATATTCATACTGTGGAATAATGTAGCTACTGAAAAGAATTTTGGTAGATCTACTGATTTGGAGGAATGCCCAAATGTAAATGAATAAAGTAAATTACAGCCCTGGCTCCCTTGGTTGGGTGTGGTGCCGTGCACCAAAAGGTTGCTGGTTGGATTCGAGGTCAGGGCACATGCATGGATTTGGGGACTGAACCCCAGTAGGGATTGTGCAGGGGGTAACTACTGATGGTTGACTCTCACATTGATGTTTCTCTCCCTTCCTCTCTCCCTAAAAATCAACAAAAATATAATAAATGAGATTATTATGCTAAATGAAACAAGCCAATCAGAGAAAGGCAAATATCACATGATCTCATTTATATGTAGAGTCAAATTAACACAATAAACTGACAAATAAAATTGAACCAGTGGCATGGAAACATAAAACAGACTAACGAATCTAGGAGGAAAAGGGGGAAGAGGTTAGGAAGAGATTAACCAAAGAACTTCATGTATTTATGCACTGCCCATGGACACAGACAATAGGGTGGTGAAGACCTGGGGCAGGGCGGGAACCATGTGGAGGGAGTAGTAGGGGGGAAAGGAGGACATCTGTAATACTCTTAACAAAAATGATTTTTTTTAAAGCAAGGGGGGAGGTAAGAGATCAACCAAAGGACTTGTATGCATGCATATAAGTATAACCAATGGACACAGACACTAGGGAGGTGAGGGCATGTGCTGGGGGCTGGGGGTGGCTGGAGAGAGGTCAATGGGGGACAAAGGAGACTTACGTAATACTGTACGTAATACTTTAAACAATAAAAAAGAATTTTTAAAAAATAAAATAAGAGTAAATTACAGAATATGTACAGTACAATTCTGTTTTCATTTAAAAACAGGAAAGCA
>NW_006289395.1:2089531-2090293 GCF_000327345.1 Myotis davidii
ACATATACTTATTATATATCATAATTATATATAAGCATATATACTACTTATGTATAAGTATACTTACATATTTCATACGTACATACATTCAGTATATATGTATAATACATGTGTGTATTATAGAAAAATGTGTTTATATATATGTGCTTACATACAGATTTTTAAATTCAAGTAGAACACAAACAGAAAAACCACCGTGTGTATAGCTCAAAGATAATTTACAAAGTGAGCACCCCAGCTAATCCCTACCCAAGGCATAAACAGAGCACTAGCAGAACTCCAGGGTCCCTCGTGCCCCCTTCTAGTCCCTCACCCCCAGAGGGAGACACTTTTGTGATATTAACACCATAAATAAATTAGCCTTCACAGGAATGGAATCATACAGCATGTACTCTTCTGTCAGTCTCACTTCACTCAACGTTCTGTTTGTGAGATTCATCCATCGTGTGGTGTGTAGTTGCAGACTGTGACTTCCCATTTGCTGTGTAGTATCATTGTATAGATATGCCATGATGTAGAGTATAGATGTTCTTTGGACTGTTTCCAGGCAGGACCATTAAGAATAATGCTACTGTTGCCCTGGCAGGTTTGGCTTAGTGGATAGAGCATCGGCCTGCGGACTGAAGGGTCCCAGGTTCGATTCCGGTCAAGGGCATGTACCTTGGCTGCGGGGACATCCCCAGTAGGAGGTGTGCAGGAGGCAGCTGATCGATGTTTCTCTCTCATTGATGTTTCTAACTCTCTATCCCTCTCCCTTCCTCT
>NW_006289395.1:2090444-2093286 GCF_000327345.1 Myotis davidii
TGTTTAATAAATCTTTGCCTATCTCGAGGCCACAGGCAAAGATTTCTAAAAGCTTTCTAGTTTTACCTTTCACATTTAGATCTCTAATCCTTCCGTAGTTGATTTTTACGGAGGGTGACAGCAGAGCCTGAGATTCATTTTTTCATATGGCTATCCAGTTGACCTGGCACTATTTCCCGAAGAGGTCATTTTTTCCTCCACAGCACTGCAGGGTCATCTTAGTCATAAATCAAGTGACAAAACACGTGTGGGACTGTTTCTGGACTCTATTTTGTCCCATTGGTGTAACTGCCTATCCCCCTGCCAACACCACACTGCAGCTTTGAGGTAAGAGTGGGTAACATAATGTGAGTCCTTAATTAAGCTTTTTGTTCTTCAAAATTGCCTTGGCTTTCCTTGGCTCATCGAATTGCCATTTAAATCTCAGAATCAGCTTACGAAACAAATAGAAACAAAATAAAAAACTGGCTGGTGACACTACAGATCAATTTTGTTTGTTTGATTTTTTGTTGTTGTTTGGTTGGTTTTGTTTTAAATATATTTTTATTGATTTCATAAAGGAAGGGAGAGAAAGAGGGATAGGAACATCAATGATGAGAGAGAATCATTGATTGGCTGCCACCTGCATACTCCATACTGGGAACCAAGCCTGCAACTCAGGCGTGTGCCCTGACTGGGAATCAAACCGCAACCTCCTGGTTCATAGGTCGATGCTCAACCACTGAGCCACGCCGGCCAGACCTCAATTTCAAACCTACAGCTCGATTGTGAGATGACTGACATCTTTACAGTATTGAGTCTTCCCATCTTTAAACAAGGTATACCCTCTATTAGGTTTTTATTTTTAAAAAAATAAAAATAAAAGCCTAAGCGACCGATCGACTATTCGACTGGTAGCTATGATGCACTGACCACCAGGGGGCAGACGCTTGATGCAGGAGCTTCCCCCTGGTGGACAGTGTGCTCCCACCGCTCAGCTGACCAACAGGCACCAGATGCCGGGCTCATGGCTGGCGAGCACAGCTGCGGCGGTGGGATTCTCTCCCGAGGACACTTCCACTGCGCGCCCCTCCCCCATCCGGACTGGGACCGGGATCGAGACCAGCATCAGGACTGACTGGTCACAAGCCCATGGCCACTTCTTGGTCATGGACGTATCGGTATCACCCAGGACGGGCGCGCGGAAACAGCAGCGGAGTGGCAGCGAGCCTACCGAGCGGCGGCACCAAGCACATTGGGGCTGGGATGAGCGGGAGCGGCATGGCGCCCAGCCCAGGCTCAGGCTCCTTCCCTGCTGCCTGCTGCTTCGCACACTACCACATCCCTCGGGGGATGTCCACTGCCAGTTTTGCCCGATCCCCGCAGGCCAGGCCAAGGGACCCCACCGGTGCACAGATTCGTGCACCAGGCCTCTAGTACTTAATATAACCTTGGTTCAACTATTCTTATACTCAATGAAACAGAGAGAAAAGCAAAGCCTTTCTGATTTCAGCACATCCTTTACACATCAGAAAACCTAGGAAACTAATGTGTTTCTGGGACGTAAGATAAATTATTACCGCTTATCCATTGTCTCACATGAGCAGGCTAATGATGCAGGTAAATATTTCTTAGCAATTACCTACTTCTAGAGGAGTAGGCTGGTCATGGGTTAATAACTTTAAGCAACACAAAGTATAAATCAATGATTCTTTAGAAAATCTCAGTACTATCAGATACAGATCATGCTTCTTATAAACCAAACTTAAAGTTGCAATAAAACATTACATGGTTTAAAATGGGGGAGGGACAGTACTTTTGATGTAATAGTTAATGTTAATTTTTCCTTGACTGTGATATGAACTATATACTGGAAATATGATACTTTTTTTAGCAGCTCAAATATCTGAAGTGAAATTTAAATGAAATGTTTATATTTCATTATCATCTTCTACTCTTAATTTTAGCAATTAGTCTACTTGTTAATATACCATTCCTGACAAATAATTACCATATTAACCTTTAAATAGCTTCCTATTTCCTATAATCCTTCACATAGTTGGTGGTGCGAAGATTAAAGGTTAGCCAATTAGCCACCCACTACAGCCCAGTTAGTCACCTGATCTTGAGATGGTCACAGGCAGAGGAGGATGTGATGATATTTTTCCTTTTACAGACAAAGATTTAAGTAATTGTGAGACTCAACAACACTCTCAAATATAAGGGGCAGTGGGCTTTTCAATGAGAAGCTGTGTCACTGCTTCAGAAGTCATGGCTGGTCTTCTAAGAGACACTGTCACGCAGAGATTTCTTTAACAAGTTTCCAAATGCCCTAAATTAGTCAACCATTAATTGTTTAGACCACCGTCTCACATCAAGGCCC
Organism: Myotis davidii; assembly: GCF_000327345.1. Classification (NCBI taxonomy): domain Eukaryota; kingdom Metazoa; phylum Chordata; class Mammalia; order Chiroptera; family Vespertilionidae; genus Myotis; species Myotis davidii. Next base: position 2,092,807 of record NW_006289395.1, read on the forward strand.
TCTGCTTCCGAATAATGGCCAGTAATCCGTAGGTAAAGCTAACATCCCATCACATGGCAGCTACACATTCAATTATGTGATTGCCACGTGAATGTCTAGCTAAAGGAAATGTTAATCCGAGCTGAAGTTTCACAATACTTTTCGCTCCTTAACAAGGCCACCTCTGAGGAGGAAGAGAAAAGAGGAGTAGGGGGGATGCAGGAGGACTCCTGAGAACAAGGGATGGGGAAGACAGAGAGGAGGCAAAGGATTTGGGTGGGAGTGGGAGAGGAGAAAGTACACAAAGGAAACAGGAAAAAGAGAAAGTCGGGGCTCTAGGAGGACAGAGATCAACAGGTTCCCAGTGCGTCCTGGTCACGCAGACTGATCCGGGGGACTGCTGCCAGTTATCACGGGGCTTTGAAATACTGATTGGAAGATGAACCCCCATTTCTCCAACAGTGAATGTGCTGCGGTGATAATCTAGCATTAATGACCAAC
>NW_006289395.1:2093299-2105048 GCF_000327345.1 Myotis davidii
GAAAATCAAACAAAAATGTGGGAGAAATCCAGAGATCAGAGAAGAGAACAAAAACCCTGGAGGAGCCAGAAGTAGAAACTGACCTTGAGGAGGACTGAGGAAATCTTTGTAAGTCACTGGAAATAACACACACCGACTGGCAGAGAAGAGAATGAGGCTTCCCCAAAGACAGAGCTGAAAGGGCCCTGACAACGGGAATCAGAAATGATTAGGCAGCCTGACAATCAGGAGGCAAAGGGCAAGGTTGAACGGTGAGCCGGAACGGTCATGTCCACAACTGAATGCAACCCTCAGAAGGCCAGGTCCAAGAGGAAGAATGATCGGGTATAAGAAGTTGGGGAGGGAAGAAAAGGCTTAAATGTGGGGTCAGGGGTTTAAAAAAAAATAAAGGCAAAAATCATACTCTCACATAGGCAGGTCAATCAAGTCAAAGATCAGAAACTCTGACCTCAAATTAATCTACTTGTAGCCACATACTTTAACTTGAACATTTATTCATTCTCTCATCTGTCCTCGCACTGCTTGACTCTAGTATAGCCGTCGCCAACTGGTGGTCCGTGAGGGCCGAAAGGCTGGGGACCACTGCTCTAGTAAGTCTACAATGGTGGCATCCTCAGTTTCATCTCGGAGAATGTAAAAGAGCCTGGCTGGTTTCCTACATTACTCCACCCCTCAAGACGTTGGTTATCGTTGCTTCATAGATTCTCGTCCATCCCCATGCCGCCCCAGCTGCTCACCAAGTAAGACCTTTAGGCCCACCATGTGCACTAGCCTTAAACCAGGAGGAGCAGGGGGCAGGCCTAGTGGCTGGACTTCAGATTTCTCAACAGGCCTCCATCCCAAACACCTCTGCCACCGATCTGCCATATTCCCTAAAACCCTCCCATCAGTTAATTTCCTTTAGACTCAAGGAGGTTTTCACTAAACTACTCCAGAAGACAAGTCAGTGCCAGCCACGGATTCCACTGTGAGAATGAATGTACAGCTGTTCAATAGGACAACAAGCAGCAAGCTGGGCACTGAGGAAAGGGAACAGAACAAGATTCACAAGGGGAGAATGGGAGGGCAGAGGACCAGGGGCAGAACATGGAACAAGACTGGCCATGGAGGCCAGGACTCCAGCACTCAGGGGGTGCAACAAGGACAGAAGGTCTCCTGGAAACAAAGGAGGCAGCATGAACCCCTCCACCCCCTCCTACCCTAACGGTGCACAATGCTCCAAGAATAACATCTTACGTTTGTAAAGGTTTTAGAGCTTACAAAGCCCTTCACACAACAATCACCTCATGGGGTCCACACAACAACGGAAAAGAGGCAGAACACAGACACCCGTTTCAAGGTCAATGATTCTGAAGCCCAGATGACTGGGTAACTAGTAAGCAATAGAGCTGGGTCCTTCCAAGTCTTGGTCCAGCTTTTCTTGCACAGTGGTTGAGTGCCCATCTGAAGACACACAGATCTACTAGTAGAGGAAACCCAAACGCTGAGACGGATTCGTCTTAGAGTCTGTGCAAGTTATCTGACTCCTCTGAGCCTCACTTCTCTTCTGTAAAATAGGGATGTAACGAAGATCTCCTGAGGAAGGTTCTTAAAAGAGCTTAGCATGGTGCCTGGCAGACAGAAATCAAGCGACAAAAGCCATTAGCTCTCATTACTGGTACCCATGACACAAAGCAGGGCTCTAACCTGCCGTTAGGATCACCCGAGATGCCCAGCATGCCTGCCACCCAGGCTGCTCACCAGACTAACTCACACCCTGCAAGTATATGATCCAGACACTTGCATTTCTTTTCTTTTCTCTTGCTTTCTCTTTCTTCTTTTTTATTTCTTATCTGCCTCTTGAGTGATTCTAATGCAAAATGTCACAATTAAGGGTAACATAAAGCAGTATCTCTCAAAATCTACAGTGCATTCAAATCACCTGAGGGTCTTGTTAAATTGCAGACTCAGTAGAGCTGGGGTGAGGTTTGAGACTCTGCATTTCTAACATGCTCCACAGAAAGGACTTAAGAGCCTCAGCTTGTGTGGCTCAGTGGTTGAATGTCACAGTTCGGTTCCTAGTCAGGGTACATGCCCAGGTTGCGGGCTTGATCCCCAGTGGGGGGCATGCAGGATGCAGCCAATCAATGATTCTTTGTCACCACTGATGTTTCTATCTCCCTCTTCCTTCCTTTCTGAAATCAACAGATAGATAGACATCCTATATAATAAAAGGCTAATATGCAAATTGTCCCCTCTACTGGAGTTCAACTGGGAATTGACCAGGGGGCAGGGGCAGCTGGCCAATCTCCCACATCCCCTCCCCTCCAGCCAGCCTGGTCAGCCCCTGTCAGGGCGGGCCTGCCAGACCCCACCCATGCACAAATTTGTGCACCGGGCCTCTAGTCCTATATAATAAGAGAGGAATACACTATCTGTTATGCTGTAATGTCACAACCAATCTACAAGTGGTGGAGAGCTACAGGAGGGCGGGGCAGCAAGCTAGCAGTGGGGAGGACTACAGGAAGGCGGGGCAGTGAGCTACCAGCAGCAGAGAGCTACCAGCAGCAGAGCGAGCTACGAGCAGCAGAGAGCTACCAGCAGCGGTGGGCGAGTAGCCAGCTGAGGCAAGCGGCAGTGAGCTACTCGCGCACAGATTCATGCACAGGGCTACTAGTATACATATAAAAGGCTAATATGCTAAGTGTCTAACCATCCGACCAGTCGCTATGATGCACCATGACCACCAGGGGGCAGAGGCACAACACAGGAGCTGCCGTGACATGTACAGAGAAATGGCACCACAGACCTGGCGCCCACAAAGCAACACTCAGCTTCCCCCAAGTGGGACACAGGCCCCACCACCACCCCGGAGCGGCACCCCACCAAATTGCAGCTGACACTGCTGAGACCCCATGGTGCAAAATGCAGTCTACAGCCCAGCTCATCTTGGAAACGGTGGCTGTGGGCACTTGGTAATGACATCACTTAGCAATGCCCAGCTTTCTCTTCCTAGCAACAACTAGCCTCCTCACAGTTTCTTCAGCCCAGGAACATGATTCGCTTTATAGCCAGGTGCAAACATTTCACACTTTAATCAAATGTTTTCCCATGCCTCATCTCATTTGATCCTCACAGAAGTCCTGGAGTAGGTATAGGAGACTCAGCGGAATCCTATTTTCTTTTCATTAGTTGGAAAATGGAGATTTAGAAAGTCAGGTGAACAGTAGTTTCCTCCCAGTGACCGGCAGTGAAATGATCATTCCTGCCCAGCAGGACAGTCTGACTCAGGGATTCCTTAGGTTCTCAGTTACAGCAGTCAATGGTCAAGGGTATTTTCCTTCACATCGATATGCTAAATACTCTGTTAAAAAAGAAAAAGAGGGAAAAAAGGTTCCAGTATTGCCATCTTCCTTCCATGTTAACACCAAAGTGCCACTTCATGCAACAGGTTTGCTCTAAAAGTTGTTACCATCAGTTCATTATTTAAATACATTGCATGATCTTTAAAGAAAATTACAAGGAGATAATCATATTTTAATCTGTTGATCTACTAATAAGCATGCTGGACTAGGAAACCTAGAAGTCCTATTTTGAACACTATCTATGATTTTGATCCAGTTATCTCACCTTTTTTAACCCCTTTCCAGCACAATTCATAAGTTATGGCTAAAAAAATAAATCAGGATTAAATCCCAAGTTTTATACACTAGCTTTCTTGAAGCAAACTACATGAACTCCTCTAGGCTGTGTGTGTGTGTGTGTGTGTGTGTGTGTGTGTCCATGTGTTTTCTAAAACACAAAATAAAGGAACTATTGATGGAGAAAACTTCTGCCATAAAGAGAACGACTGGAGAAAGCTAAGGAACACCTTTGAAAAGACATATATGGCAAAATACACAAAAAGCAAGCACAAAGGTGAACCAGCTCAACATGCTGGGTTTTATCTGGCTTTTACTTTTCTATTAAATGCCTTTTGTCTTCCTAGAGCTGAATGAAACACTGGTGGCTCAAAGCCCTGGCCACCACGACCTGCTCTAGAAGACCCTAGTGCAGGGGTCCTCAAACTTTTTAAACAGTGGGCCAGTTCACTGTCCCTCAGACCGTTGGAGGGCCGGACTATAGTTTAAAAAAAAAACTATTAACAAATTCTTAATGCACACTGCACATATCTTATTTTGAAGTAAAAGAACAAAACGGGAATAAATACAATATTTGTATTTGCATGTGGCCCGCGGCCCGTAGTTTGAGGACCCCTGCCCTAGTGAGACAGCTGCGTTGGACTTAACAGATTCTTTTCTTGTTAAAAGAGGGACAGCACCACTGCATTCAGGCCCCCCAAATTCTAAGGAATTGGCAGAATCAAGTAGTAGCATCACCACTGCCTGGTGAATAAGGAAAAAAACTGTGGCCCTAGTGAATCTACAGCTTGTGTTGCTAATTTTGAATACAAAGAGCTGGCTAGCTAGTAAAACAGTAAATAAACCTGTAAAATTTTTCCCCAAAAAACAGATAGCAGTTAGAAAAGTCATAAATCTCCCAAACCAATGTAGCTAAGCAGTGTTAGTGGCCTTACATATAAAAAAATAATAGTAAATGAATTCTCTCAACATTCCAGAATGCCATGCTTTTCCGAGTAAAATTACTACCACCGCTTTTCCATTTCCTTCTCAACTGTAGTCACTAAGTACCCATCATAGAGACCATGAAGTAGCAGCTCTAACTAAGATACAGTGGGTTAAACACTTCTTCTGTATTAATAAAGGGCCAAATATTAGCAACATCAAGAATAAATAGTGATGTGCTTCAAATTAGTGGTAAATAGTCAATAAAGCAGGCTTTTCTTCTATCCAGCGGTTCTCAACCTGTGGGTCACCACCCCTTTGGTGGTCGAACGACCCTTTCACAGGGGTCGCCTAAGACCATCCTGCATATCAGATATTTACATTACGATTCATAACAGTAGCAACATTACAGTTATGAAGTAGCAACAAAAATAATTTTATGGTTGGGTCACAACATGAGGAACTGTATTTAAAGGGCGAGAAGGTTGAGAACCACTGATCTAAAGGAAGTTCCTCAGAAAAGAAAAACAGAAATGACAGAAGCTATAACATGAATTACACAGGACAGAACAGGCATTTTAAATTGTGGAAACTATTCATTATATCACAATATTATGCTCAACCTACTCTGGCAGCCTGTGGTTTTCAGCATCCAACACCCAAGCAAACATAAGCTCAACTATAATCCAATGTTACAATTAAACACAGATTTAACTGGCTCAAGGATTTACACATAAAAAGTAAAATGACAGGAGTATCCTTAGAAGAAAACATAGGAGAGCTTTTTAATAATCTTGGAGTAGTTAAAATCTTTCTGGATTGAAAATCTTTCTAGAGGCATGAAGGAAAAGATAAATCTGGCTACATAAAAATTTTAAATATCTGCCAAAAAAAATCACAAGTTACAAATTAATAGTGGCAAATTTAGAAAGGCAAAAGACATAACAGAGCACAAGAAAAAACACTAATAACTCTAATCAAAGGACAAGCACTTTGTTCTGCAATTAGTAAAAGAAATGTGAATTTAAATAATATAGCCATTCCAGCTATCTGCAGGGAACCGTGGTGAGGCAGCTCTAGAAAGCGGGCAGGAATCAGGACTCTCAGACATGCTGGGCAGGAATGTAAACAGAATCAACCAACTGCCACACTGCCTTCCAAATACCTAACAAAATGTAAACGGCACATTCTTTCAAAGGAATTCTCCTGCAGATGTAGTCACTAGTCTATACAGACTCAGAAAGAAAGATGGTCACTGCAGCCTTACTTACAATAGTAGATTCCAGAAACATCCTAACGTTCATTAATAAGGAACCTGTGCATCTACATAACGACATGCTTTGCAGCCCCAGAAATCCAGGGAAGCTCCTCATGTACCGATAATGATAATTAACATTTCTGAGCACTCACTAGGTGAGCCTGTGAATTATTTGATATGGAATCATCTACAAAATGCAGCATTAAACCCAAAAAATAGAAATAAAAAAAGCAGCAGCAGCAAAGAGCTAAACAGTAAAGAGTACGTTCCCACTATGTTAAAAAAAAAAATCAGATAGCCGTATATATGTTTGTATATGTGCAGAAAATTCCTGGAAGGATATGCAAACAGCTAAGGAGGGGGAGCTGGGAGTTCAGGGTGTGAGACTTATTGTTCATTGAATACTGCTTCTATCGTTTGACTCTACCATGTGCCAATTAATAAAATAGTTTCAAAACCATATGTATAATATTACACCTTTATAGTCAACAGATTTTTGTACTTTCATCTATACAGACATTTGTTCATGCCTAGGAAAGCCTGGATGACAGGTACCAACCATCAACACTGTTAACTATGGAGGACAATGGGTGATAGGATGGGGACGAGGAAAAGAACAGAGTCACTGGTAAAAACTAACAAAAAGAAGTGTGTGGGGAGAGAGTACTCTTAATCATAAAAATAATAAAGACACGTTTTAAAATTTAGCAGACACTAGTTACAGACTTAACTAGTTCAGAATGGACCGATTTACTGAGAGCCGTACAGCTCGGTGAGTATGTTTTGTAGTTTTGTAGATGAGTATGTTTTGCGAGCCACATGCAACTCTTTTGAAGAACAGTCGCAGGCAGTGAATGCCAGAAGAGGCCTCAGAGGTCCCTGTTGCAACGCCCCTGTCCTGACCGGGACTTGAGGGCTAAGTCCCAGTTGGTGATGGCAGTGCTGGGCTAGCACAGCTCCTCCTGCTCTAAATCATGGCCTGTCCACCACACCTGCTGGGCTTGCCACCAAAGCACTCCGGGCTTCTCCACCCTGAGGTTCCCAGTACTGGGCATTGAATTTTGCCCCTTCTTAGCATCCTGTTAAAAACAATAACAAAACTGGTACTATTGATTCAGAATATTCCCAGAGACTCCCTGGAATCTGGGGAAACTAACCAATACTTCACTAGGAACACTCCACCTCGTTATGTTTATTTTAATCTATTCAGAGGACAGAGCATAAGGAGATTGGAGGGTAGGGATTGTTAACAAGAAGCTAAAGAATCATCTGGGCCCATGGTCAGCAAACCGCGGCTCGCGAGCCACATGCAACTCTTTGGCCCCTTGACAGTATGGCTCTTTCACAAAATACCACGTGTGGTCGCGCACATACAGTGCGATTGAAACTTCATGGCCCATGCGCAGAAGTAGGTATTTTGTGGAAGAGCCACACTCAAGGGGCCAAAGAGCCGCATGTGGCTCACGAGCCACGGTTTGCCGAGCTGCAGTTTGCCGACCACTGATCTAGGCAATGATCATACCGAGTGTATGTACACTCATGGTAGTTGGAGGTGTGGGGACAGGGTAAGGAAGGACAAGAAAGTGGTCAGTGGTAGCTCTAACTTTTACAATCTATAATAATAAAAGCATAATATGCTAATTGACCGGACATCCTTCAGGCTGCAAGGGAAGCCCAGGTCCAGGTGCCAGAGGGAAACCAGTGCCAGCAGCTGCGGGAAGGAAGGCCTACTCTTGCATGAATTTTGTGCATTGGGCCTCTAATAATAAAATAATAGCCCGGCCAGCATGGCTCAGTGGTTGAGTGTTGACCTATGAACTTGGAGGTCACGGTTCGATTCCTGGTCAGGGCACATAGTAAAAACTAACAAAAGAAGTATGTAGGAAGAAAGTAAGTTTAATCATAAAAATAATAAAGACAAGTTTTAAAATTTAGCAGACACTAGTTACAGGTTTAAAGCAGTTAAGAATAGACTAATTTACTTAGAGAACATCAATTTCAAGAGCATTACAACTCTCTTGTGGGCTCAATCCACAGTGTGGGGTGTGCAGGGGGCAGCCGATCAACGGTTCTCTCTCATCGTTGATATTTCTCTCTCTCTCCCCCTCTCCCTTCCTCTCTGAAATCAATACAAACATATTTTTCAAAAAAGAGTAAAATAACGAGTAGCAGCTAATTCTCAAGGAGGGCTTACTATATGCAAAGCACCTTCTATCCATACAATCCTCACAACCACCCTATAAACCAGGTCTACTTTTGTTATCCCTTTTTCTTTCACAGACGAGAAAAACGAGGCACAAAGAGATTAAGTAACCTGTCCAAGGTTACACAGAAAGTGCCGTTAACTATCTTTTATTCTACACCCACCACATGGGGGTCTAGTCCTGTGAGGTGCTTTAAATATATTTCCTTCAACGTTCATAAGAGCCTCGCAAGGTCTGATTATTCCCACTCTACAGAACGAAACCGGTCAAGAGGGGCTACTGTTCCTTGGCCGGGCGGGAGTGGCAGGGCTGGTCTTCCATCTCAGTTCTGTCTGGTGCAAAACCAGTGTTGCTCCTACTCCTCCAGCGGTGCCTGGGCTTGGATCTCATGGAGCAGAAACACTTGCAGACAAAGGTGGGAAGGAGGGAGACTGACATGAAGTTACAAACTATCCATTTTGCCGCATATGGACACTGAGAAAAACCACAACAGACCAAACTGCTCTTCCTGTCATGGTGAAAAGATTTTAACACTAAGAACTAAAAAGAACCGTGTAACAGACGATACACGGAAAGGTTTCTGCTGACATAAACGCGATCTGGTCCTTATTTTTCTCACATCACTAGGCACAGTGAAAGCGGTCACGGGCAGGTGCAAGGTCTGAGAACCACGGCGCTGCCACTGGAGCCACGCGGGGCTGTCACTGAACTATCCAGTTGGCCTCTCCGCACGTACGTTATGGGGTGTGTTAGAAGGTGCTTGCTGCATCTATCCTTCCATCCACCTCTCCACCTACCCTTTTCCCAAAAAAATAATACAAAGTGGAGAAAAGTCATTCATAGATTTGTAAAAATTATTCTACAAAATGTCTCCCAGGACACCAAAACATCTTTTGATACTGAATCCCTTTGTGAAGAGATTTTAAAATTCACTTTACAGGCCGCCTTTGAAAACCCAAGCACCACGCAAAGAAATTCGAGTGCCGCCTGAAATTTCACATGCAGCTCCCGTAGCACACACCTCTCTCAACTGGTGAGGCCATTACAATTCCATCTCAAAGGAGCTCTGTGAATAGAAGCTAATGTCTTTCAGCAATTTAAACTCTCTGGCTGCAGGACTTTGGTTTATGAATTGCAAACTAACCGATTCAAAAGCACAGAACCTCCATTTTAATTTCATATTTATTCTTGCCAGAAGAAAAATACTTTTTCAGGAAAGAGCAATAACATCTTATGCCTGAACTCCATGAATTTAATTGTTTGGAAGGCATTTTCATAGGACTTAACTTTCTGGAAACTCCTAGTGTTCTTTGGAAAGAGTCACGAATGCAGAAGGGCATAAATTTACTCAGTAAAGTACCATAAACTCTCAACTACCCGACACAGTAAGGAAATGTGGCATTCAAATATGCACATTTAAACAGTCACCCATCATTAATTATGCCCTGGAAACAGGATTAAAAAGTCACTCTATTGGCGATTTATGGACAAAAATTTTTCTAAGAACTACAACATCATAAAGTGGATCTAATAAGCCACAGGGAACCCTGTTTAATCTCCGTGATGATGAAGAAGGGTCTGGAGCATCTGCACCATAAAGATTTGTCCTGGCACTGCAGCAGCGCGCCAGCGAACAGGGAATTCTAGTTGAAGACGTGCCAAGTGACAGTTGACTGTGTAATTTGTATTCAATTGGAATTCGGCTTTTAAACAACTGCTTTGGGGCCAGACAGCCCCATTCTGCATCTTAGCTCTTCCATTTCGCAGCTGCAGGGTCCAGGGCACATTACTTAAGATTTCAGAGATGCCTCTCCTCAGTGCAAAAACCCCTGCTAAAGGCTGGGTTCTCTCTCCAACTCCATCAGTGACTTAGGGTATTGCACAGTCAATACCCTTTTTGTAATGAAGGGAAGGAGCCACCCAAACAAACTAACAATATGAGCTTATTTAGACTAATAAGTTGCTCTCTGATAGACCTAAAATCTGGAGAATAACTGCCATAGAATTGCTTAAAATACCTTGGAAGAGGAAGATCAGGGGAAGGAGGGGTGGGCGGGGGGGAATTAAAAAGAGGCCTCCTTCTTTCCTTTCTATCAAAAGTCCCCCGGAAAATACAGAGGTTTGCACCCTCGGTGGTTCAGCTCAGTGAATAGAGCATTGGCCTGCGGACTGAAGGGTCCCGGGTTCAATTCCAGTCAAGGGCACATGCCTGGGGTGGGGGCTCAATCCCCAGTAGGGGGCATGCAGGAGGCAGCAGATCAATGATTCTCTCTCATCATTGATGTTTCTCTCTCTCTCCCTTTCTCTCTGCAATCAATAAAAATATACTTATTTTAAAAAGACAGAGGTTTGGATGGTCCCCATGGGGTGGATTATATAAATTTCATCCCTAGTATTGGTTTTATTCCAGCAGATACAGACCCAATTGTTTGAAATATATATATAAGATTTAAAGAAAGCTGTTATATTCCAGTTGAGTTTTGTAGTTCTCCTAGGAAAATCTAAATTATCCACATTAAGGTCTTTAAATATTTTCATAATGTTGTTTAATAATTTTGTTTGGTATTTTTAAATGCTTAGTGCTTAATTCAGCAATTCTGAGATCACCACAAAACCAAAGTCTAAGAGAGTTCAACAGATGGTCAGACTGCAAGCATGCAGAAGAACAAAGTCAATTTTTAGTGTGTAATGCTTACTACTCTCTATAATTAACAACTACCAGAAATTATTATAACAGAGAAAAGTATGAGTTTTTAATTTGAATCTTATGTGCCTTACCTGCTTTGCACATCAATATTACGAGATGAATAATAATCAGTTACCTTAATGGAGGTTAGCAAATACATAGTTGTTAATATTGCCTCGTGTAATAATATTTAGTTGCCTTTCAAATATATGTGCTTTAGGTAACACAAAATGAAATTTCACACCTTGACCTCACGTGCAGACTTCCGAGTACTTAGTTCCAAAGTGGAGAAAATAGCCCTGCCAATCTAAAACTACTTGATTGCTATATATTAAGACTTGTTGATTTTGATAATAAAAACTCTGTATATAACAGATTAACTGTGCAGCAAGTAAAAAATGATACCAGATACTTTACCTAATGGAAGGTAAAGTTAAAGACTAAGTGTATCAGAATATTCCAATCTAGTTAAAAATAAGGTCCCGCTTACTTATTGAAATTAAACTTTTATTCTGAAACCTTAGTGGGTTAATAACTGAATATATGAAAAATCATGCAACTAATCTAAACGAACCTTCCTGGTGACATAAAGGGGGTTACACTTGGAGAAAAATATTTTTTAAAACATTTTCTATAGTTTTATCTAAAAAACTATATTCCTACATTTTCCCCCATTTAAAAGTGTGCAGTAACAACTATTTCCTGAGATACAACAATTTCGGTTTGGGGTCTGAACTACTGACAATTTAAAAAAATGAAGAGAGGACTAGTTTGAGGTCAATTTCCAAACCAACAGAAACTCAGGTTTAAAGGATTCACTTAGTTAATAGGTCACATGTATTTTGCTAAATTGACCAGATTATGAATTTCTAAAAAAAAACTATTTTTAATACTTGACAGTGTTGGTGGAAGTTGAGATGATGACTCAACTTGCTTCAAGCAATTGCTCCCCCCTCAAAATTCCCAAACCAGAGGCAGTGTCCATACAGCATGAAAAATAATAAGGCAAACAAGTTACATCCCAATAATCTATATAAATGGGGGGGGGGGGGGGGGG
>NW_006289395.1:2105109-2106735 GCF_000327345.1 Myotis davidii
AAGGCAGTCTACAAGTAGTGAGTAGCACAAGGCTCTATGCAAACACCGCCCTGACAGAAAGCTCAGCTTCCTGCGCTACAAGGACTACACCCAAATAAATAATTCCTCCAGTATGTCTTGCTTCGCTAGCATATTCACTGTAAAACATGAAACAGACACTTAAAATAGAAGTCAACATTTTGGAAACCAGGTCTTCCGTAAGCTGTGGAAAAACCTGGGTGGCCCAGATTCCTTCCTTTCTTAAAACAAGGCTGTTTTGCCTCCCACTCTAGAAGAGAGGTGGAGATGTTTACATGGATACATCTGATGTGTTGACACAGCTCTTAGCAATAAGTCCTTCAAAAGGGCGATCTTTTCCTTCAGATTCTGCAACAAAGCTCTGATTGTCACGGTAAGCTGCAAAGAAAAGAACACATCCTAAGTATGCCAGTCCAAACGGAGAGAACCCTCTAACAGTATCATGTAAACGCTGCTTCGTGTGCTATGATTCAATCAAGGGAGGGCTGGAAGAGGCCCTTAGCATCCTCCCAATGCAACCTCAGGGTCGACGGAATCTCCATGGTCACTACAACCTGCGCAGGCAGTAAGCCAGTCACGGCTCACGCTGGCATCGGCTGGAAACTGTCACTTCCCTCACAACCTACTGGCTTCTGCCCCTGAGAATCACCCTCTGATCCTGTCGGTCCCTGTGGAGCCACGCAGGAGACGGTGTTCTCCAGGCTTCGTTCTCCCCAGTGAGAACCCCACCATCCACTCATCCCGGCTTCAAACGACAGGACGTCAAGTCCCGCTACCATCCCGGTCAGTCTTCTCTAAACGCACTGGTGCACTTACTAGGATAACTCACTTAAAAGTTCTGTAGCAGTGTGTTCTTGCTACACATGGGGAATGTTAACCATGCACTGCTCTTTTTCCAGGATTGTGTGAATTTTTTCCAATCATTCTATAAACCCAGAGGAAATTTTTGTTTGTGACTAACAGTGCTACCTTAAAGGATGGAGAAGGGGTGGAGAGAGCTTCTTAGGAGCTTAGAAATGTGAAAAATAAAGTCGCCCACGTAAATTAAACATCGTCAGCCATGGATGAAATCAGAGATGTTTAAAAAGGCAGACTATCACAGGTTTCATTTGCTATCATGTTAAAAATGGCAATTATACAACTACAGTGGAAGCAGGGGCTCCCTCCTCAGATTAACAGCAGAACACCAGAAACTGGCCAAAGGCTGCCCACATCAAGCAACCCTCAAAGAATGGACAGCCAAGAAAAGTCTAACCTTAACTATTCTCATACCTCTGGGAACCACAGGAAAACCACCCACAATGTTTATGGGGAAACTCCAAAGAGAAGAAATTTCTCCTCATTCAAGAAGAAAAGAGCTAAATAAACAAAAAAGCAAAACACACACACACACACATCAGGCCTATGAAGAGTCTACAAAGTTAGAGATCAAAAGTATTCAAGAGATAGTGCTCGCTTCGGCAGCACACATGCTGAAATTGGAACGATACACAGATTAGCATGGCCCCTGCACAAGGATGACATGCAAATTCGTGAAGCATTCCATATTAAAAAAGAAAAGTATTCAAGAGATGAAAGAGTATGTGGTCATTAAAAAGTATGACTGAA
>NW_006289395.1:2107367-2107845 GCF_000327345.1 Myotis davidii
ACATTAGGGCTAGAAAGGAAATGAAATTATTATTATTCAGATTATTGATAGTCTATTTGGAAAAGTTAAGAGAATCAACTGAAAGATTACTAGAAACAGGAAAAAATTCACTATGCTGATCAAAAATAAAATAAAATAAACAAGGACATTCCTAAATTCAGTAATAGCTAGGGACATTTTTTAAATTATTATTTTAAATCATTATTAACAATATCAACACAATCTAAAAATTATCTAGCAAAGTACCTGGCCTATAGTAACTGCAAGAAATACTACTGAAGGAATGAGTAAAAGGAAAGACTCAATATTGTAAAAATGTAAATGCTCTCCAATTTAATCTATTCAAAATCCCATTTGGAGTTCTTTTATAGGACAGGAAGTGGTAATTATGGTAAAGGCACAGCACAAAATTCTTTTTCATGAAGCTGTGAAAGGTCACTCTAAAAAAAGGATAAATGAAGAAAATTCATGAAAAGTA
>NW_006289395.1:2108214-2116530 GCF_000327345.1 Myotis davidii
CCCGCCTGCCTGATTCCCCCTAACCGCCTCTGCCTGCCTGCCTGCCTGATCGCCCCTAACCACCTCTGCCTGCTGGCCTGATCCCCCCTAACTGCATTCCCCTGCCGGATTGGTTGCCCCTAACCGCCTCTGCCTCGGCCCCCACAAACGTGGCTTTGTGTGGAAGGATGTTTGGAAGGATGTCCGGAAGACGTCCAGTCTAATTAGCATATTACCCTTTTATTAGTATAGATGTTCAGGGGGGAGGTAATTAATAATTTATCAAGTGGGGGGAAATCAGATCCCTACAACACACCAAAATAAAACACAAATATTATAAAGATTTATGTGTTTAAAAAAATAAAAACAGAAGAAAAGCTTAATAGGTAGACAGAGGTAGATGGCTATCCAAACACATCAACAGGGCCTATATATTGACATTGAACTCAGAAGCCAATTGTTTGTCTTCACCTGTCTGCTAATAATACTACTCATAATAATATTTATACTTGATCTTTTTTTCTATATAATTTGTTTATGACTATTGAACATGTATGAGATAACTGTTAATACTCTTTTATTGCTTATGTAAATGCTATACAAGATGACAAATACAGAGAATGAGACAGACAGCAAAACCTGGATCATGATAATTCACAGGACAGAACTGATCCGGAGTGTTTTTTGCAGAGAAGGCCATAAGACCTGACTGCCTTCCATTTACCTGCCCTTCCTTTTGGGGGAGAAATTAGGCCTCCACTCAGATCCCTTGGTAACGGCAATGCCCCATCCCCAATGGTCAACAAGATGATGTCGATACTGAAACTTCCTAGATCTGAGACTGTACTATTCTCGACCAAAAGGCTGATCACCAGCGAATCCTTGGGACTGATTTATGACCAAAAGGAGGAATTGTGGATGAAAAAAAGGGTGTTCTATGCAAAGTAACCTCAAAGGGTGATCTGATCATAAATTCCTAACTGGGCAGGTCATGGTGATAGTCAAGCCTGAGACCTGTAATTTCTTTAGTAAAAGGTTTTAAGCCAGCTCTGCCCATTATTATTGTGCACCTAAGTTAACACACCTTTAAAATACAATAAGTAAGCCGAAACCGGTTTGGCTCAGTGGATAGAGCATCGGCCTGCGGACTGAAGGGTCCAAGGTTCGATTCCGGTCAAGGGCATGTACCTTGGTTGTGGGCACATCCCCAGTGGAGATGTGCAAGAGGCAGCTGATCAATGTTTCTCTCTCATTGATGTTTCTATCTCTCGATCCCTCTCTCTTCCTCTCTCTCTCTCTCTCTCTCTCTCTCTAAAAATCAATAAAAACATATCTTTTAAAAATATACCAGAATACCCCTGGAAGTGGGTATTATCCTCAAGAGAGCAAATAATCTCGTTAACTATCCTATAATCCAATTCCTGCCTTGATTCCTCCAACCTTCCTTACTCTCTTCTTAATTTCAAATGCATTAAAAAAAAGCTGATAAACTGTTATTCACTCTCTCTCCCGCTTCCTTCCATTCTCTCTGGGGGGAAAAAAAATCAATGGAAAAAAAACTTTTTTTTAAATCACACATAACTTGGTTCTAAGAATTCACCCTGAAAAGACACTTCTGAAAATACAAAGAAAAAAAGCATAAAGCTCTTTATTGCAGCATTATTCATAACAGCAACAGACTGGAGACCACCTAAATGCCCACCAGAATACACACTAGAATATTATACAGCCCCAATGAATTAATAGAGAGATTTCTACGATATATTATTAAATAAAAAGAGCAAGATACAAAAGAGCATTTTCTTTAAAAGGAAGAGAAAAATACGCACACAGAAATGCTTATTTCTGCAAAAAGTAATACAGGAAGAATAAATCAGAAATTAATGATAATACTTACGTATAGGAAGTAGGTGAAAAAAGGGTGGAAGACTGAGATGGGAACAAAATTTTTGAGTGTACTTTTGTGTACAATTTTGACTTTTTAACAATATAAATGTTTTACATATTTAAAATTAAATCAACAAGGTGAAGGGGGGAAAGTAAACCCTAAAAAAGAATATAAACAGAAACAAAGGATAGCATAAGACAAAGAAAAAGAGAATCAATTTTTACATTTTTAAATGTAACGTGTAAAAAAATACTATTATTCTTTTGGTAAGAATGAATACTCAAAGAAATGAGGACATTGCCTCTGGTCCTGCAAAACCTAAAAGAGTTACTATCTGTGGGGGAAAGTGTACCAACCCTAGAACTAGACTAAAATGGTTAAAAACTTTTAAGATAAAACAGGAGAAATTAAAGAGATGTCATGCTTCATTTAGTGTCAGTGACTAAGTAACTATTAACTGTTTGGTTGTAATGTCAACGCAACAAACTAACATGTAGGCCATTATGCATGCACACATACACACACACAAACCCTCAGAAACAGGGGGGTTTTCAGACCTCAAAGCTCAAACAAATCATTTGCGGTACTACTAGCAATTCCCTCCTGGTCATACCTTGGTTGTACTTTCACCATTTCTTTCATACTGGTTTCTTTGTTGAATTTTCTCAGCAATCTCTTGTGCAATTTGACAAGTAGAATCATATGTGGAGAACCTGTACCAAAGTCATAAAAAGAGAAAAACATTTAAGGTACTTTAAAAGAAACTTATGTATTATATATTTATATACTACATAGATGAATTTTTTTCATGTATATCAAAAAAGAGGAGGTGATTCAAGACATCACATCAATAAGAAAATAGGAGGGAGGCTCAAAAGGAAAATTGGGTCCTGGTCCCAACTTTGCTACATTTCCTCTTTTTCTCCTCCTCACTATCTATAATAATAAAAGCGTAATATGCTAATTAGACTGGACGTCCTTCTGGACAACCTTCCAGACGAGGCCGGGGCTGCGAGGGAAGCCTAGGTCCCAGGTGCCTGCTGGCGGCTGGAGGGAAGCCCAGGTCCAGAGGAAAGCTGGTGCCGGCAGCCGGGGAAAAGAAGGCCTACTCTTGCACGAATTTCGTGCATCAGGTCTCTAGTCATCTATAAAAACAACAGCTTAGTGGAGGTATCACATTCCCTGACTTCATATTATACTACAAAGCTACAATAATCAAAAAAACAGAAACAGAAAAATGGAACAGAATTGAGAGCCCAGAAATGAACCCACATATATGTGGGCAGCTACTTTTTGACAAGGGAGTCAAAACCATACAATGGAGAAAAGAGCCTCTTCAGTAAATGGTGCTGGGAAAACCAGAAAGCCACATGCAAAAGACTAGAACTACACTGCTAGTTGACACTATGCACAAAAATTAACCCAAAATGGATCAAAGACCTAAATATAAGACCTGGAACAATAAAATACATGGAAGAAAACATCGGCACTAAACTTATGAACCTTAGTCTCAGAGAGGATTTTGTGAATTTGACCCCAAAGGCATGGAAATCAAAAGCAAAAATCAATGCATGGGACTATATCAAATTAAAAAGGTTCTGCACAGCTAAAAAAACCAATGAACCAAAAAAGCAACCAACTAAATCAGAGAGGACATTTGAAAAAAACAGCTTTGACATAGAGCTAATATCAAAAATATATTTTAAAGAGTACATACAACTCAACACCAAAAAATAATCTAATTTTAAAAATAGGCAGAGGGTCTGAACAGACACTTTTCCCAAGAAAGCATACAAATGGCCAACAGATATATGAAAAGATGTTCAACTTCACTTAGTATAAGGGAAATGCAAATCAAAACTACAGTGAGAAACTACCTCACACATTGTTATGTTAGATTGGCTACTATCCACAAGACAAGTAGTAAGTGCTGGTGAGGATGTGTAGGAAAAGGAACCCTCATGGACTGCTGGTGGGAATGCAGATTGGTGCAGGTGCTGTGGAAAACAGTAGGGAGTTTCTTCAAAAAAAAAATTAAAAATGGAGCTGCCTTATGAACCAGTGATTCCACTTTTGGGAATATATCTGAAGACACTCAAAACACCAATCAGAAAGAATATAAGCACCCCTATTTTCATTGCAGCATTATTTACCATAGCTAAGATTAGGAACCTGCCCAAGTGTCCAGCAGTAGAAGAGTGGATAAAAAAACAGTGGTACATTTACACAACAGAATACTACTTGGCCATAAAAAAGAAGGGAATCTTACCTTTTGTGTCAGCATAGATCAGTGATGGCGAACCTTTTGAGCTCGGTGTGTCAGCATTTTGAAAAGCCCTAACTTAACTCTGGTGCCGTGTCACATATAGAAATTTTTTGATATTTGCAACCATAGTAAAACAAAGATTTACATTTCTGATATTTATTTTATATATTTAAATGCCATTTAACAAAAAAAAAATCAACTAAAAAAATGAGTTCACCATCTGACACGCATGTCATAGGTTCGCCATCACTGGCATAGATGGACCAGGAGGACATTATGCTAAATGAAATAAGCCATTCAGAGACAGACAAGTACTGTATGATTTCACTTAAATGTGGAATCTAATGAGCAAAATAAACTGACAAACAAAACAGAAACAGACTAGACTCATCGATACAGAGAACAGACTAACAGCTGTCAGAGGGGAGAGAGGGAGGTTTCAGAGCTGGGTGACAAAGGTGACAGGATTAAGGGAAGGCGGGGAAACACTCATAGACACAGGCCACATTGGATTACCAGAGGGAGGGGCTGTGAGAGAAAGCAAAAGAGCGGTAGACAGGGAATCAATGGTGATGGAAGGAGACTCCACTTTGTATAGTGAACACTGAATAAATACCCTATACCAGTGGTTCGTAACCTTCTAGCCCTTTAAATACACTTCCTCATGTTGTGACCCAACCATAAAATTATTTCCATTGCTACTTCATAACTGTAATGTTGCTACATAATGTAATGAATCATAATGTAAATATCTGATATGCAGGATGGTCTTAGGCAACCCCTGTGAAAGGGTCGTTCGACTGCCAAAGGGGTCGCAACCCCACAGGTTGAGAACCGCTGCCCTATACCGATGATGTATTATAGAATTGTACACCTGAAACCTATATAATTTTATTAACCAACTAGAGGCCCGATGCACAAAATCTGTGCAAGGGGCTCAGCCCTCGCAGCCACTGCAGCTTGCCTCAGCCCTGCTTTGTCTGGAAGGCAGTCCGGAAGGAAGTCCGGAAGGATGTCTAGCCTAATTAGCATATTACACTTTTATTATTATAGATGTCACCCCAATAAATTCAATAAAGGCTTAAAAAAACAAAAATGAAAAAAATTTTGAAGAGGAGCTTAGCTCTGGCTCTGTGGTTCCAGAACATACATATGAAAATCAATAAATAATAGGATACAATATTATCTCCCACCAAAATGTGGGGTATAAATGGTGTTTCTGGAATTCCAAAGTCAGAGAAATTACTGTCATCAAGGCACTCAGACCTGACAGCATGAGGCCAAAGGCTACATCTTGGGCTGAGGCACCAGGTTAAAGCAAGCCTCTCATTCAGACAGATGCCAGGGGCACCTTTCAGACGTGGCAAAAGGCACAGGAGCAGAAGACGAAAGGAACAACATGTGTCCGGCCCCTTCAGCTGAACGATAGCCCTGGGTAGGAAGGTAAAGTTTAAAGTGATAAAGAGGAGAAGCTAGTTTCTGAAGAGCCTGGAACATCAGCCTAGTCAGATTAGATTTGTGAGAGAATTTCAGAGCTATAGGTATTACTTTCACAATAAAGCAAGGCGTTGATGAGGTTAAGTGAAATGCTGAAGGGCAAAATCCCAGGGGTCTCGCCCGCAATCCTCACATTCTCACTTTAGCCATAAAGAGCAGTGGTTCTGAAACTCTGCTACATATTGAATAAATGGGGAATCTTTAAAAAACAAAAGATCGCCACCAACTCCTGCCTCTCCCCCGCCCCCACCCCCAGCATTCTGGTCAAATCGGTACGGGGTTCCCCCTGGATAGGATGAGTTGTAAATGCTCCCAGGTGGTTCCTAGCTGTAGCAAAGTTTGGGAAACTGGCTTGGTGCTAATGCAACCTCATCACTGCATCAAGCATACAAGTGCCTCAAGTACTAGTTTAGGAAAATTAACCTGAATTCCATTTACATAAACTGTTGGGAAGGAGAGAAAGTGACAGGAGACTAGTACAAGACTTCTCAGGTTGCTCAGTTACATGACCAGTCACCAGTATTTACTCTCTACAAGGCATAAGGCTAGAAAGGACTGGACTATGGTAGAAATGGACAGCCTAAACGAGATTTAAAAGAAAAAAACAAAGGAGATTAGTGACTAATGTGATGCTATAAGGAGTAAAGAAAAAGGAGATGATTAGTTTTCAGGCATAAGAGATACCATGAAGGAGAATGAAAAACTGGAAGAGGGAGAAAAAAAGAAATTTCCAGACTATGAACTGGGCCCTCTTCTAGCACAAAAATACAGAATGTATGACTAAATTGATATGTGTATAACACATTAAAACACACACACACACACACACACACACACACACAGACATGGAGGACAGAGATGAAACAAAAATGGCAAAATATTGATAATTCCAGAAACTGGGTTATGAGTATTCATGGGCTTTTTCCAGAAATGGTGTATCATCAACAAATAAGCTGCCCTAGCAGTAAAGCTAAATAATGTTAGCAAAGAGCCAGTTCAAAGACAATAACCACTCAGTGCCTGTATTAAACTGTCAGCTGACTTACCCTTGCTGCGATATGCCATTAGGGCAGTAGCTGCTGTGTTCCATCTCTAAATGCTAGCACACTACTCAGGAGCGAAGCATCATTGACCTGTGACTTTCAACAGCACGAAGCAAAGCCACAGTCAAGTCTGTTTTCACAGGTTTTTCAAAGTCCCACTGCATACTCCTTTCTACCCTCCAGATCAGCAACCCATTTGCAAGGCAACTGATGCTAGCACAGCCAAGTTCCCCTGTTGCTTCTTTCAACAGTCCAATGAGAAAGCCACTGAGTCAAGCTACTTGAGAGTAGCAGAAAAATTATAAATGTTTTTTCCAACATTAACTGTGGAAGAGGCTTGGGATCCAGTGATAGCTTCCACCAATGTAAATGGATAACCTGGGGTCCTTATCTCTGAGCTTTATATCTCACCTTATGTATAAAGTGAGCAAGTTAGCTTTCAGGAGGTGGAGAGCAATTTAGCAAGATGTTATCAAGGGCCTTAAAAATGCTCAGCCCCTTGGATCCAGCAGTTCCACTTCTCAGAAGTAAGCCAAGGAAATAAGAGATGGAACAAAGGGATAGTATTTATAATAATTCAAAACAAAAATTAAAAAATACCCTAATATTACAGATACAAAGAGGGTAATCCTATATAATAAAAGAGAAAGATGCAAATTGACCATCCCTCCACTACGCTCACCAGCCAATCAGAAGTATGCAAATTAACTCAACAAAGATGGTGGGTTAATTTGCATATGCAGGCACCGAGCAGCCTGGGTTCTGGGAACATCCTTGGGACCCAGGCCACTCCAAGCCTGTAGGCCCACGCGTAGGCCCTGAGCAGCCAGGATCCCAGAATGCCCTGGCCAGGAGTGGCCTACGGGCACCAGCGCCAAGCAGCCTGGGTCCCGTGAGAAGCGGGCGGGGGCACCAAGCACAAGTGGCCGCGGGGCGCCAAGCACAAGCAGCCATGGGGTGGGACGGGAACTTCCGCCACAAGTTTCCGCCCCGTGGCCACTTGAGCATGTGCCCGTGCCAAGTGGCCCGGGTCCCAGGACACCGGCTGGGTCCCAGGACAAGCAGCTGGGGGTGCCAAGCGGGCTGGGTCCCAGGACTAGCAGCCAGGGTGCCAAGCACAAACGGCCGTGCCAAGCAGCCAGGTCCACGCGCCCCCAGCCCGGTGGACACAGCAAACACGCAGCCGCCGAGCTTAGGGGTGTGTCCCTGGTGGCCGTAGTGCGCCGTGTCTGAGGGATCCACATCCCCCAGCCTGCAGACACAGCCAATGCGGGCCCACCAGGCTTGGGGTGGCCCCCCGGTGGCCGTGGCACGCCGTGTCCAAGGGATCCACGTCCCCCAACCCGTGGACACAGCCTACGCGGGGGCCGCCGGGCTTAGGGGCATGCCCCTGACGGCCGGCCGGACACACCCCTACCCCAGTGGACACAACGCAGGAGATCCTCTGCACATGGGCTGCAGAGGAAACACCTTTTCTTTTCTTTTCTTTTTTAAAAAAATATTTTATTGATTTTTTAGAGAAGAGGGGAGAGGGATAGACTGTCAGAAACATCAATGAGAGAGAAACATCAATCAGCTGCCTCCTGCACACTCCCCCCTGGTGATGTGCCCCCAACCAAGGTACATGTCCTTAACAGGAATCA
>NW_006289395.1:2116717-2118735 GCF_000327345.1 Myotis davidii
ATAAAAAAATTAAAAAAAAAGAAAGAAAGAAAGAAATGTCATATCCTCTGAAAGATACATCTTGAAAATGCCTAAAGAAAGTTGTCATTTTTTCATGGTGAAGGGACTGGAGTCCGTGTTGATGAAAACACCTTGGTGGCTGCAGTGGCTGGCAGTGGCTGGAGCAGCGGGGTGATGGGGCTGGTGTCTTCCCCTGATCAGCCAGTCGCCTCCCACAGGGGGAAGCCAGACTGTGGCTTAGGCCCGCTTCCCATGGGCCTGTGAGAGGGGGCAGGCTGGGCTGAGGGACCGCCAGCCCCTGCCCCCAAGTGCACGAATTTCATGCACTGGGCTCCTAGTAATTAAATAAGATATGATTATTCATGGCATTATTATGCAACAAGAAAATGTATTTTCAGTAAATATTTAATAATATAGATTCCTTTACATGATATATGTGTTATAAGTAACACATATTTTATATAAATAAATTCATTTTAAAAAACAATAATGGCTACTATTCCAAATGACAGCTACCGCGATCAAAATTTTTCCTCTGCAAATAGTTGGTATTTTCTAAATTTTCTATAGGGGTGTACACAATTGTTAAAAATAGGCGGAAAAATTAGTGTTAAATCAAGCCATTGGGTCAGATAGCCTAGATCAGTGGTTCTCAACCTTCCTAATGCCGCGACCCTTTAATACAGTTCCTCATGTTGTGGTGAACCCCAACCATAAAATTATTTTCGTTGCTACTTCATAACTGTAATTTTGCTACTGTTATGAATCGTAATGTAAATATCTGGTATGCAGGATGTATTTTCATTGTTACAAATTGAACATAATTAAAGCATAGTGATTAATCACAAAAACAATATGTAATTATATATATGCGTTTTCCGATGGTCTTAGGCGACCCCTGTGAAAGGGTCATTGGACCCCCAAAGGGGTCGTGACCCACAGGTTGAGAACTGCTGCCCTAGATCTTAGGTAGTGCTAACTTGGATCTTGCAATCCATTCTGATGTCCAGGCTTCAGCAATTACAAACTATAATTAGAGATGTCAGCCTAAGACATACACTCCAAAAAGAACTTTACAGAACTGTAATGTTTTTAATTATCACACAAAAGGCTCAAGACTGATGTGGAGGGGACAGGCTCAGGGGAGGCCTGCATAGCAGTCTTGCAGACTCAGAGACCTAAAGTAACCACAAAGGATGGTCTGAAATTAAACTTTACAGCAGTTATGGTGAGCAGTTACATCCTAGGCCAGTATCTTCACTAACAAGGTCAATCTTTACCTTAACTGAGCCTATCTGTCTTTTTGCATCTATGATAACATACCCTTGAAATGTCTGGGTAACTTGTAACTTCGCTTTTTCTGGAGCCCCTGGGTCTCAACCAAATGTGCTGGGCCCCAGGACAAGATACCACAAATTCCTTCGCTATCATGTTAATTGAATTTCAAGTAACTCACCTATGTCTCTCCTTTGGTTGCAATGTATGAATACAAATGTAACCCTGCCATTCTCGGGAGCATTATCTCAATTCATTGAGGTTCTGCTTCCAGGCATATGTCGACAGCTTGACTCAAATAAACTCACAAAATTCTTTACAGGTTTCAATGGTTTTTACGTTAACACTGATCAACTATAGCAGTATGTTCCTTGGGATCAGAACTGAGTCTTTTGTCATTCAGTCCTTGGGGATTTAATTGTTGAACAAAATAAACAACTCAACAGCTATTGTTTTTCTGCAAGGGTTGTTGACTCGGGTAAGGGTAAAATGCCTCATAAACTAATGCCTAATTGCCCTTCCAGATTCCTACACGTTTTCTGAAGGACTCACAAGACGGGGGTCCTATGCCAAGAGGTTACTAACTGGCCGGAGACGATGGATCCTGACCCCGTGAAATAAGGGGGTTCACCGGGTGGCCAGCACCCGCAGAAAGGCTGCTTCCGCTGCACTTTCCCAGGAGAGCAGCGAAGCCCGCACCAGCCAGCCCCGCCGCAGCGGAGGCGGGAAATCCCAGCTGCCCA
>NW_006289395.1:2119005-2132319 GCF_000327345.1 Myotis davidii
CGCCCCCGCCGCCCCGGCCCCTTCCTGCCGCAGCAGCTGACTACGGCGGCCCGCGCGGGTCACACCCCGCGCTCTGACCCGAACGCGCCGGAACCTGGAGTTTGCCGAGTGAATATACGGTGAGCGGGTCTCCGACCCCGTGATCAAGGACAGCGCTCCGCCGAGGAACAGCAGCTTGGAGCAATGTTTCCGCTAAGAGACGCGAACAGCTGGGTGCAGTTAAAATAAAATTGTTGAACAAAATTGTATCCTGCTCGAAACAAAAACGGTTGTGGCGATCATTACGCAAGTGTATAAGTTCACTAAAAATCACTTTAAGTGAATTTTGTGATATGTAAATTATGCCTCAATAAAGCTTAAACTCTTTTTTTATCCAGCTTCAAACTAGCGACCTGACGTATTAATTATATATTATTTTATGGCAGTCTTCCCATCAGAAGAAATCCTGATCAATTTTTAAATGCCATTAAGTACTTGATTATATAGTTACCCAAAAGATCACAGACTCTTTACATTGGGGGAAGGCGTAATTCCTCCTGTGCATTTGGTAGCCCCTAAATTTGCAGAAAGCTAGGAAAAAGAAGCCCTCTCCCTATTTGCAAAAGGGCTTGTACGAATTTGAACTCCGCAGGCTAGGTTTAGCGCGGGCGTGGATCTGATGCGCATGCGCACGTCCGTTACCATAACGACCAGAAGACGCTGTGTGTCGTGGGGGAAGTTGCGCGAAAAGTGAGAGGTGTCTCCGCAGGATGGAGAACCAAATTTCGCTCAAGGCCGAGATGGCCGAGGTCCCCCAGGCAGCCGAGGTGGGCGAGCTGGAGCTTCAGGCTGTGATCGGCTTCAATGGTGAGGCCATGAGTATGTCTGGGCTGGGTGGTGTGGGAACCCTGGGATGTGTAGTGCTAACAGGAGCAGTGAGACAGCGGGTGGTACCTGGCAGATAGGTGGGATGCTGGCATGAGCCTTTGCCAGGGCCATACATGGGGGCTGCGGGGTGGGGAGGGGACAGCTTCTCCTGCACAAAAGCCTTAGAGCGTCAATGCTTCGCTCCAAGTCTCAATGAACTGGATGGTTATTCCCAGCACCTGAAGGGACCAAATGTCTCCTCACAGGGCTGTAAGGATGAATAAGCGTGTTGTACCCCTTCTCCCACCAGATCAGCCTTCCCTGGCTCTAACCCCCATGTAATTCGAAAAGCTGTCTGCCCCTCAGTCACCACTGGATAACCGAGTCCATGATGGCCCCTGGGACCAACTAACTTCCAACATCCCAGCTGCTGTATACATAAGCACCGCTTTCGGGGATGATCCTGTGCTTTAACCCGAAAGAAGATTCGATAGGTGAGGACTTCAGACCACGACAGAAGCCAAAAAAGACGCCAAGGGGGAACTGGAGGGGAGAGAGGCTTTGGTCAGAGGGGGCCTGGCTGTTCTGCCCAAGTCCTTACTTAGACTAGTAACTGCCTATTATTTTGGACATTAAGGGGAGAAATTATTTTTTTTTCTGAAGAATGAAAAAATAGCAGTGAATTACATTTTTTAAAAGCGAATTTTTAAAAGTACATTGTAATGCCTGGAAGCTTTAAAAATGTAAAATTGTACATACAAAACAATCAATGACCAAGATTTTAAGAGCATTCTAGGACATGGCTCCTGACGCTTATCTTCATTTTAATTTAGCCATCTCTTATAGAAAGTGGGCACTTAGCCCTAGCTGGTTTGGCTCAGTGGATAGAGAGAGCTTCAGTCTGCAGACTGAAGGGTCCCGGGTTCGATTCTGGTCAAGTGTACATGCCCAGGTTATGGGCTCGATCCCCAGTAGGAGGCATGCAGAGGCAGCCGATCAATGGTTCTCTCTCAGATCAGTGGTTCTCTCTCATCATTGATGTTCCTATCTCTCCCTCTCCTTTCCTCTCTGAAATCAATATTTTTTTAAAAGAAAGTGGGCACTTAGTACATCTGAGGTATGGGCCATCTTTAGAGCTGGTTCCCAAATCACTGGTAAAGGAAGTAAGTGGCCTGTAGTCTGTGCAAAGGGTCACGCTGGTGACCAGTGTAGAGCCTCAAATATAGAGCTCTGCAATCGAAGTCATACTGCCCTGTAGCGCTCCAAGAGTAAATATATGGCAAATTATATCCCAGTGTCTTCCATGGCAATTAATTACTAACTATGTTGACTTTTTTACTTTATTTATTTTAAAATATATTTTTATTGATTTCAGAGAGAAAAGAAAAGGAGGAGAGAGAGAGAGAGAAACATCAATGAGGACAGGGAATCATTGATTGGCTGCCTCCTGCATGCCCCACACTGGGGATCAAGCCTGCAACCCCAGGCATATGCCCTGACTGGAAATCAAACTGCGACCTCCTGGTTCATAGGTCAACGCTCAAGGCCTGAGCCACGCCAGCCAGGATATCTTGGCCTTTTTAAATGGCCCAAATTAATTGAATTGTTTTTACCTTGTTGGTTTTGTGACAATTTATATTCTCTCCTAGTTAAATATACATTTATTTAGAACCACCACACGCCAAGTAGTATGCTATTCACTGCAAACACAGGGACAAATTCATAGCCGTACTTAAAAAGAGTTTTTTAAAAATAGAAAAATGTAGTGAAACCAAAAGAAAAATCAGCCATCATTTCATTTCCCAAAATATCACTGTGATCCTTTCACATGAACACATACATCACTTACATATAAATATGGTGTTTTTTTTAATAAAAGTTGATTCAGACATATATAACCTCTTATAACACTAATTTCACTTAAGAGTATGCCATATAAATCTTTCTTTAGCAGTAAATATACTCCATGCCATAATTTTTAATATTTTAATATATTATTCTGTTGCAAAGATATGCTACAATTTATAAGAGCAATGCCCTGTTCTTAAGAATTTGGGATGATTTTCATTTTCGACATTTATTTTTAAATGCTACAAAGAACATCTGCATAGGTAACCTTTTTACCCTAACTTTTTTCCTTAAGGTAATTTCTGAGTACATTTTACAGATTTTTGATGTATCCTCCAAATGCTATATCTGACTTGGAACAGAAATGTGTGCTCAAAAAGCAGGGGAATATTATAGTAGCATTATTTCTTTTTTTCTTCTTTTTTTCTTTTTTTGTCATTTTCTTACAGTAGCATTATTTCAAACCACTGGAAATTAAAACAACCAAATGTTCATCAAAATTAAAAGGATAAATAAATTGTGGAACATTTAC
Organism: Myotis davidii; assembly: GCF_000327345.1. Taxonomy (NCBI): domain Eukaryota; kingdom Metazoa; phylum Chordata; class Mammalia; order Chiroptera; family Vespertilionidae; genus Myotis; species Myotis davidii. The sequence continues at coordinate 2,122,232 of NW_006289395.1, forward strand.
ACAATAGATTACTGTGCAGCAATGGAAAAAGAGTGAACTATTACACACAGCATGGCTAGATCTCACACACATAATATTGAATGGAAAAATCTAGAGGTAAAAGAGTGCATATTGCATAATTCAATTCACAAAGTTCTAAAATGAGGAAAATTAATTTACATAAATAGAAGTCAAAACAGCAATTACCTTTGGGAAAATGTAAACTGGGCAAAGGCACCTGGTGGGTATCTGGGGAGGGCGGCAGTAATAATCTACCTTTTTATCCAGGCCACGGTTGAATTGGTATGTTTACTTGGTAAAAAGTTACTGGGTTTCCTTGTATTTTTGTCTTCAATGAAAAAATTGTTTAAGAGGATTAAAAATGGTGGTTGAGTAAGTGGAAGCTACACTGACACTCTCCCAGGACCAAACTGGAAAGACAACTAAAATACAGAAAAACCAGCCTGAAAAATCAGCTGAAGACTAGCTGCAGAGAACCCTGATAACCAAGGACAGGAAGTGGAGCCTCCATAGAGACTGAGGACATCTTTCTCCTGGGACCTTTGCTAACCAGGAGGTTTTGACCTGGGGAAAGACAGTCACTCTACCCTGTAGTCCATCTAAGGCCAATCAAGGCTGATAACAATCAGACTGCAGGCGGAGGCTTTGAGTCTTTGCCTGATGGCCTTCTGCAAGCATGACAAACTCAAAGGCTAACACGGGCCAAATAAACAAGGTTTACTAGTAAGTGTATGTGGCCGCAAAAAAACAAAAGCTTCCATTTTCATAGAAACGTATGTTTATTTCGATAGAGACATGCTGAATACAAAGGGCTGAAATAAATGAGTCATCGTTAGCATAAAATAATAGAACTTTTAATAAAAATTAATATTTTTTCTTGAAGATTAACTTACCAGACACCGAATAACTGCACAAATTAATTAGCGTAACGCAAATAAACCTATTTAATGTCCTCTGAAAGTGAAATATTTCCTGCTGCGCACACCAAACAAGCCAGTCCAAGATTAATGACGTGGCCATCAGCTGCTAAAATATTCGCTGCTAGTATTAGTGGAGAGAAATGGTGCGCCTGCGCATAAGGTGCGTAAAGGAAATGAGTGCAACACGGTGATAGCAATCAGTCATTAGCGAATGTTATAGTTCGTTATTAATAATTATGTATAACAGGATATTATAAAAAGTAAGTTGTGAAATTTTTATTAAAACGGTTCTTACATACTGTTATATTGGGTGGGCCACATTATTTGTTGTGGGCCGGATGCAGCCCTTGGGCCTGGATTTTGACATGCTTGCTCTAAGGCAGTGGTTCTCAACCGTCTGGCCCTTTAAATACAGTTCCTCATGTTGTGACCCAACCATAAAATTATTTTCGTTGCTACTTCATAACTGTAATGTTGCTACTGTTAGGAATCGTAATGTAAATATCTGATATGCAGGAGGGTCTTAGGCGACCCCTGTGAAAGGGTCGTTCGACCGCCAAAGGGGTCGCGACCCACAGGTTGAGAACCACTGCTCTCAGTCCAATCAAGGCTAATAATCAGACTGCAGGATCTCTGGGGGGGTTGCATCTTTGCCTCATCTCCTTCTGGGCCCAGGTGTAGGAAGAGCAGACCCCGGTGCACATCTTGGTCCTTTCCAAAGGCACGCAAGGCAGCTCCAGAAGAGGGAGCCACAAGCTGCGGGTCGCTGATAGCCCTGAACAGGGTACTTGGGGCAGAAACAGAGTCTGCCTGTCCTGAGCTAGGGATTGGGAGTCATAGCAGATCTACCTAACACACAGACACAAACCCAAATAGGCAGCCAAAATGGGGAGACGAGAGAGAGAGAGAGAGAGAGTGAGAGAGAGAGAGAGAGAATTCTCCAGGAGAAGAGATAAATGAAATGGAGATAAGAAATTTATCTGATACAGAGTTCAGAATAATGATGGTAAAAAATGTTAAAAATTCTATAATACCTCTCATAAAAAAAATAAGCAAACTTTATGAAAGTTTGGGAGGTCAAGGAAGGGTTAATCCAAGTAGTCTTTGAAGTTGGGTAGGAGTCAGAGTAAAGACTGAGGAGCAGAATATTCCAGGCAGCAGGCATATGGTGAGCAAAGAAGGAAGGCGGAGCGTGTGGGGACTGGTTGGGGAATGGCAAAGGCTGGGTGTGGCTTCGGGGTCAGGGAGGGCAGGATAACCCAGGAAAGAACCTGGGATTCGATGGTAGAGGCCTTAAATAGCAGGTAGCTGAGTTTAGTCTCCACATGGAAACAAAGTAGAAGCAAAAGTAAAACCCCTTTTATCATTATGACACTAGAACTCCTTGTAGTTCCACATTATACTTTATACTTTCACATTCTAAGTTTTAACTTGAGGGTGTAAATGTTTAACTGTACTTGACTCTTTTAGGTATTTTAATGGGAATTTATTATGTGAGCAAACCAAATAGAGTTGTGTTGCTTATGAAAGCATTTTATAAGGCTGTAGGTATTAAGAGTTTGGTATTGATACAAGAATGGTCACATCCACCAATTGACTGGTAAAGGAAGCTCGTGACCTGCAGCAGATAAGCCCGTGCTTTCCCTATTATGCAATGAGTTCTTAAACTGAAAACACCAACATTACCAAAACAGACCAGGAGTCTGCAAACTCTAGCCTCTAGACCAGTGGTTCTCAACCTGCGGGTCGCCACCCCTTTGGGGGTCGAACGACCCTTTCACAGGGGTCGCCTAAGACCATCGGAAAACACATATATAATTACATATTGTTTTGTGATTAATCACTATGCTTTCATTATGTTCAATTTGTAACAATGAAATTGGGGGTCACCACAACATGAGGAACTGTACTAAAAGGTCACGGCATTAGGAAGGTTGAGAACCACTGCTCTAGACCAAGTCTGGGCTTCTGCCTGTTTTTGTAAATAAATTTTATTGGAACCCAGCCAATAAAACATTTCTATCTCTCTCTCCCTTACTCCCTCTAAAATCTATTTTAAAAAATATTTTTTAAAAATGCTTTAAAATTGATTTAAAAATTGGTTTAAAAAGTTACAGTCTGGAAATGTTTTGGAACTAGATAGAGGTGGTGCTATTAGAATGTTCATTTTTTAAAAATATATTTTTATTGATTTTGGATTTGAGAGCGAGAGAAACATCAACGAGAGAGAAACAGCAATATCGATTGGATGCATATACTGGCATTTTCTGTTAGGATTTGCTCTTTGGTGTTATGTTTAAGAAGTCATTTCCTACAACTTGTATATACATTGAGTCTTGTTTTTCACATTTAGATCCTTGGTCTACCTGGAATGTATTGTTTGTGGATGGTGGGAAGTGCGGATCTAATTTTACTTTTTCCACGTGGATAGCCATATGATTATTTAAAAGGACACTGCAATTAGAAATAAACAAATATATATATTAGTTGGAATAGATCACTCCCAGACATAAAGCTTAGTATTATGAGAACTTATTGCATAAAAAAGGAACAATAACAAAACGAAAGAAATAATTTAGTCGGTAAATACATTTGGCCATTTGAGCAAAAAGGAAATCTATTTAGCTACTGGGATCACACTCTGCACCAAAATCAATTCCAGAGGGAGTTAAATATAAAAGACAAATTCATTAAAAGACCAGAAAGCTACATCCATAAATATGACACTTTTGGTGGAGAATGGAAATATCAATACGTAAGATTTTTAAGTATCCAGGAATAAACGAAATAAGAAATGTGTGAGATCTTTCCAAAGAAAAATTGTAAATGCTACTGGGCGGAGGCACATAAAAGGAGACTATGGGAAATAGACCCTGTTTTTAGAAAAGAGACATAATGTATCATTACGGAAATTATCTTTCCTTAAATTAATCTATACATTCAATACACCCCACTAAAAATGACTTTTTAACAAGTCAAGCTGAATTTAAAGCTTATAATGTAAAGTAAATATGAAGAACTAAAACAAATCCTAACCAAAGGTGAGTGATAAGGGGGACTTGTGTCTATTTCACATTAAAACATATTACAAAGGCCTGGCTGGGTAGCTTCATTGATTAAAATGTCATCCAATACCTCAAGGTTCAATTCCTGGTCAGAGAACATACAAGAAGCAACCAATGAATGCATAAGTAAGTGAAACAACAAATCAGTGTTTCTCTCTCTTTCCCCCTCCCTCTCTAAAAAAAAAAAAAAGAAAAGAAAAAGAAAAATCAATAATAAAAAACATATTGCCAAGGTTTGAAATTGTTAACATGATTCTTGGCAAATATCTGGAAGATGGCATCCTCCCGTGAGTGGTCCGGGGCTGATTCAAAGTGCCTGGTGGAGACTTAGGACTGAAACCAGAATTTTATCTTTACCAAACTTGTGCTCAGGGCAATGAATTCACGTGCCTGTGTTCTCACCGGGATGCACTCACCAGACAGGCATTCTTGCTTCTTAGAATGACAAGAATTGGCCCGAGGGCCTTGGTGTTCAAAGTGAGGTTCCAGGACCAGCATCAACAACAGCCGCACTTGGGAGCTTGTCAGAAAAGGTGATATCTCTGTCCCACCCCAGACCTAAAACCAGAACCTACCTTCCAACCAGGCACCTGGGGAGGTTTTGCACCTTGCAGTTTGAGCAGTCACACACTAGACCAGTGGTTCTCAACCTTGGCTGCACATTAGAATCACTTGGGAATCTTTTTAAAATCCTGATTTCTGGGCCTCATATTCTGGAAATTCTGTTTCTTTGTTACTAATGTTGTGGCCCCGCCCCATAACAAAGAAACAGAATTTCCGGAGGATGAGGCCCAGAAGTCAGGATTTTAAAAAGATTCCCAACTGCACTAGACTGACCTTGTCAGTGGAATAAAATTACCTTTCACCCACCACTTATTTTCGTTGAACTAAGGCCTATATCAAAAGTGTTCTCCTTTGTACTTTTTTTTTTTTAATTACCAGCCACTTCTGCACCTTCTTATTATTTTTAATCTCTCTCTCTCAGGACATGTGCCCACTGGTCTGAAATGCCACCCTGACCAGGAACACCTGGTGTACCCCCTGGGTTGCACAGTCCTCATTCAGGCGATAAATACCAACAAACAGGATTTCCTGCACGGCCATGGCAACAACGTCTCCTGTGTGGACGTCTCCAACAGCGGGGAGTACATTGCCTCGGGACAGGTCACGTACATGGGCTTCAAGGTGAGCAGACTGTGAGGCGACTTAGAGCCGCCTGCCTTAGCAAAACCGCCCCACCTGCTCGTAGGTCAGCTCTGGGCTGACGCGTGTCTGTGAAGTACAGTAACCTTCATCTTGGGTAAAAACTGCTGTTTAAAATTTTAACCCGGCTACTCTGTAAAAATTTGCTTGCTTCAGAGGGAAAATAAGACTACTCCCCACTCCAGAGAGGCTGTAAAATATGCCCCAGATAGGGTTGTCAGTGTTGGCGCCAGGCCAGGCCTTGAAATACGGTCTCACGGCCCTGTCCCAGCACACAGGACTCTTTCTCAGAAGGCCCGGAAGTCTCATTCCAAATTTGGAAAACAAAGAGCTGAAAAACGTATAAATTGAAAAGACTTCCACCATATTGGGCCCCGGAATTTGAGAAGCTAGAGTTCGGCTGGGCCCACTCGCGCTAGTGAAAATGAACAGGACTCCAAATAAATTTGGCTTATTGATTCAGGCGCCTGCTGATTTACAATATAACATCTGTACCCTTCCTCCTCTCCCTCTTGTCCCCCCCTCAGCTCCTTTTCATTCTCTCAGGCCGAGAGGGAAGGAACCCGGCAGTTCTTACACCAAATGCTGCTGCCGGTGACCGATCTGCTCAGGAATAAAAGTCACCCTTTAAAACCATTTCCATTTGTTGCTGTGGTCTTTGTAGGACATGAGGCACTTTCTAGAAAAGTGACATCACTCTTCTTCTTCGCTGAGGGGTGCAGCCGCCTCCACGGGTCCTTGAAAGCCTGCCCGTGACCTGACTGTGTGTTCTTTCTCCCAGGCAGATATCATCTTGTGGGATTACAAGAAAAGAGAGCCGATTGCTCGGCTGTCACTTCACAAGGGCAAAATTGAAGATCTGGCCTTTTCACCAAATGATCTGTACTTGGTATCCCTCGGGGGCCCAGATGATGGAAGGTAACGAACTAAGCAAGCGTAGTTATGCTCCAGCAGGCATGTTTCTAGACATGCCAAGCACCCTCCCCCCTCTAACATTCCCTGGTGTGTGAAAGCCTAGGAGGAAAATGCCGTAGGACCCTGGCTGGGCACTGAAATGTGCTGGGAGCTTTAGAAAATGGTCAATGCCTGGCTCCACCCGCAGAGAGTCAGCTTTGATTGGTCTGGGCTTTGGGAGCAATAAAAGCTTCCACATGATTCTAATGTGCATCTAAATTCGAGAGCCATTGCTATTTAAAAAGAGAGAGAGAGAGAGAGAAAGATGACATCTTCATCATCATTGTCATCAGCAGCAGCATCAAAGGCAAAGCTGATTTTTGTGAGCACTGACTATGTGCCAGGTGTGTGCTGCACTTGAACTGCGTTACCCCATTTAAGCCTCACAGCAACTCCAGGAGGAGGGAGCTGCTGCTACCGGGAGGGACTAAAAAGCTGCCAGTGGCAAGGAGCAGAGCTGAGAGGCCAACCCTGGCGGTGTGACGCCAGAGGTGGCATTTTTAGCTTGCCTCGCCTAGACATGACCTTTGCCCTCAAGGAACTCATAGGCAAATGAGTAGGCAGAGAATACATACTAGTACTGTTATGCCCAGATTTCAAGATCCCCAAGAGCCCAGCAGGGAGCCAGCCGTGTTTGATGCAAAAGCAAAGAATCTGTATTCGAGCTAGCTCGAGCTCCCCGTCCGGCACACTCACCGACGCAACCGCAAGCCAAGTGGCAGAGAGAGGTCGAACTCTGTGTGGAGAGAGGTTTTATAGGAGGGTTAAAGTAAGGGGAGGAGAAAGGACAGTGGGCCCTGCCGATTGGCCAGGCGCAAGTCGGTGTCTTGTTACACAGGATGTGGTCATATCTATGGCGACTTCCCTTGATTGTCATTGGTTACTTTAAAGAAGTCCTGGGTGTGGTTAACAGAGGCTTGGGCTTCCGGGAAGAAGCCTTACCGAGCACATGGCCAAGGTAAGATGGAGGGCGTAGCCCTTACCCTGGGGCAAGATGGAGGGCGTAATCCTCGCCCTTTCAGTACAAATGAAATTGGGGGGAATGTATTTAAAAACACTATGTTAGAAGGAACAATCAATGCAGTCCACCTACCTATGTAAAGAGTCTGGAAAAGTAAAATGCCACCACCTGAGGTGTGCGTAGGAGCCCATGCTTTGGTGCACTCTCACAGGTACTTTCTTGTTTGAGCTCCATGGGTTTATTACAAATGAGATTTATCAAAAAAAAATGAAATTTACTTTTATGTGTCGTGATATAGTGATAGTTCTGTATGCATACCAGACTTGTATAGCAAGGCCACAGAATTTTAATGAGATTCCCACCTTTAATAGGTGTTCCTTTCCCCTGTTGAGTAGTTACACCTTCCCTGGGCCATCCCCATTTGACTGTTTGTGGTAAGAAATGTACCCAGAAATCATCTATCAGTATTCTTAGTTTAACTTTAAAGCAGCTGTTCTCAGCCTTGGGTGCACATTGGAATCACCCAAGGAAATGTACAAACTACTGATGCCTCGTCTCACCCCAGAGATCCCTGGAGCTTGGCAATCAGGCCCCTTCCACTTCCATGTCTTTCTGCCTGAAAGGTGCCCAGGCTAGACCCAGGGGGAGAAAAAGATGGCCCTCTAGCCAAGCTTAATCTGCACATTGTTCGTCTCCTCTGTCATTTTAAGTTTGATTTTAGGCTGTCTAAAACTTGCTTGCAGAAAATTAGGGGATGTTGAGAAAAACATTCTAAAGAAAGTTTCTTTCCTCAAGAAAGAAAAACAAGCCTTGCCAGGCAAGAGCATGCAATATGCCCACCACCCCCGAACAGCCACGGAGGTGAGGAAGACAAAGTTCTCAGGGTTGGTTTTGGATAATCAGGGATCAACCCTGAACCTGTGGCAGGGTCCCTTCTACCCAAACCACCTGGCGTCTACACACGGGATGAGGAACAGAAGGGGTGGTAGGGACTGTAGTAGACATTTGACAGTTTGGATGTGCATGCTTTTAAAAAACATTTTTGTAAACTATTTATGAACCTTGTTTGCACTAATGTTATCGCACATCAGTATTGTAATGCACCCTGCTTTTTGGTCAACTTGATATCAAGAACATATTCTGTGTGTGCACATGTAGACACATGTCACATTCTTTGCAATGGCTGCATGGTATTCCACTGCATGGACGTGCTGGAATTTACTCAGCCAACTCTCTCTCTATGTCAGTGGCTTTTATTTAGTTTTACACTTTAAACTTATATTTCTGAAAAATTTAAACTAGCCCTGACCAGTTTGGCTCAGTGGATAGAGCGTTGGCCTGCAGACTGAAGGGTCCCAGGTTCAATTCCGGTCGAGGGCATGTACCTTGGTTGCGGGCATATCCCCAGTGGGGGGTGTGCAGGAGGCAGCTGATCAATGTTTCTCTCTCATTGATGTTTCTAACTCTCTATCCCTCTCCCTTCCTCTCTGTAAAAAAATCACTAAAATATATTTAAAAAACAAAAAAAATATGCTTTAAAAAAAAAGAAAAATTAAAACTACACATATCCATGGTTTATAAAGAAAGTATGTTTTCTAACTATGCAGATGGATTCAAAATACATATTCCCTCCACCTAGAAGAGCTCTACTCTCCTGAGGCCCTTGGGTTCATTCTTTACAGCTGTATTGAGATATATTTTATGTTACCATAAAATTCATTCATTTAAGGTATACAGTTGAGTGGTTAATTGAGTGGTTTTGTGTGTTTTTTTGGGGGGGGGGTTGCTAAAATACTTCCCCAAGGAATGTTTTACATGCTGTGTTTTGTAACCATCACCACAATCAATTTTAGGACATTGTCAACACCCCCAAAAGAAATCCCACGCCCATGAGTGGTCACTCCTCATTCCCGCTCCACCACAACCCTCCCAGCCCCAGGCAACCTCTAATCTACTTTCTGTCTCTATAGATGTGCCTGCTCTGATGTTTCCAATAAATGGAGTCATACAGTATGTGGCCTTTTGTGACTGATTTACTTTATTAAGCATAATGTTTTCAAGGTTCATCCATGTTGTGGCATGTGTCACTACCTCATTCTTTCTTATTGTCAAATAATATTCCATTGCATGGATATACCACTTTTTCTTTATCCATTCATCAGTTGATGAATTTTTGGCTCTTTTCCACTTTTAGGCTATTATTAATAACTAGTGGCCCGGTGCACAAAATTTGTGCACATTAAAAGGGAATTAATTAGAGGAGATATTTTAATATTGCTATTTGCCCTTTCTCTCTAATAGATGTGTCAGAGATGAAAGAAAATTAGTAAAATGTCTATGAAAAATCTCCCTCCTGTCAGAGTCTGGAGCATGCCGCGAGACCCAGAGTCAAGTTCCCGCCCACCTACGCGCGCCTCGAAATTGTGCCAGACTGAGACTCGGCTGGCCCCACTCCCATTGGGCGAGACCCAGATCCGGCCGGCCTCACCCCCGTCAAGGCCCCATCAAGGCACACCCTTAGGTCCCCCGTCAAGTCCTGCTTGAGCGGGGGACACGGCCTCAGGTCCCCTGTCAAGTCCCACTGGGCGGGGGGCTTGGCCTCAGGTCCCCTGCCCCGGCCTGGTGCCACACAGCCTCAGGTCCCTGCTGATTGGTCATTAAAATTTGATTTATTTTCAGTAGGAAATTAGTGCACATGGTTTGATATTAAAAAACAAACAAATATACATTGAAAACTTTTCCTCCTAACCTCATTCTTGCTCCCCATCCAGTTCCCCTGGCTGCCATCATTAGGCTATTAGTATTAGCTCCTTGTGCAACCTTCCGGAATTTATGTATATCCTTAAGTTTTCACTTTGTTACGTATGTTGTTTTAAACCGTGCCTTTTCTCTAAATAATATTCCATATAAGTCAGCACATAGAGTTTATGGACATTTTTATGACTACACAGCATTCCACTGAATAAATATATTATGCTTAATTAG
>NW_006289395.1:2136843-2138350 GCF_000327345.1 Myotis davidii
CCGTACCTGGCTGGCCCCACCCCCGTCAAGCCCCACCAGGCGGGGGGTGCAGCCTCAGGTCTCCCGTGAAGCCCTGCTGAGTGGGGGCCGTGGCCTGAGGTCCCCCGGCCTGGTGTTGGTGGGGGGGGGGCACAGCCTGAGGTCCCCCGGCCTGGTGCTGGTCGGGGGGGCACAGCCTGAGGTCCCCCGGCCTGGCACTGGTGGGGGGGGGGTCACAGCCTGAGGTCCCCTGGCCTGGCACTGGTGGGGGGACATGGCATGAGGTCTCCTGGTCCAGCGCCAGGGTCGGGGGTGCAGCCTGAGGTCCCCTGTCAAGCCCCACCAGGCGGGGGCCGTGGCCTGAGGTCTCCCATCAAGCCCCGCTGGGTGAGGGGCATGGCCTGATGCCCCTGTCAAACCCCACGGGGCCGGGGGCGCGGCCTGAGGTTCCTCGCCCAGCCAGGCACCATGCAGCCTCAGGTCCCCGCTGTTCGGTCGTGACGTTACGGCGTCCTGGCTAATTTGCATATTCTTCTATTATATAGATAGATGCTGCTATGAGCATTCATGTATAAGATTCTGTGTGTACACATGCTTTTATTCTCTTGGGCATAAAGTACTTGGTTTTAAGAGGCTTTTTGTTGTTGTTGTTCATCTAGTTATCATCAGTATAATCTTTTAAGTAATATGCCTCTCAAATTTCCCCATGCAGGTGGGGCCGGCTGGGTCTGGGTCTCCTAAATTTCCCATGTTAGATGGTAACGATCAACTTCTTTTTTTAAAAAAATATATTTTATTGATTTTTTACAGAGAAGAAGGGAGAGGGATAGAAAGTCAGAAACATCAATGAGAGAGATCGATCAGCTGCCTCCTGCACGCCCCCCAGTGGGGACGTGCCCGCAACCAAGGTACATGCCCTTGACTGGAATCGAACCTGGGACCCTTGAGTCCGCAGGCCTACGCTCTATCCACTGAGCCAAACCGGTTTGGCAACGATCAACTTCTTACTAAGGAAAAAAAAATGTATGGCTCTTACATTGTCTCCTACCTCTCCGTTTTTGGAGATCTTGGTTAGACCTTGATTTTAGATGACCTGTGATCACGCATTCCACATGTGTACAATTTGGGAAATAGAAAGAGGCATGTTTTACATTAACACGGTTTATCACATTTGTATCCTATTTCTGTGATACTTGGACTACTGACCGGGAGCTTGAGGGCGGTCCTAGCACTCTGCTTCAACAAGCCCTCAAGTGATTCTGCTACACCGTCCAGTCTGAGAATACTGCCTTAGGTCATCCCCTTCATTGCTTTTTTTTTCTGGAAAACTTCCCCAAGGGAGTTTTTTACATGATATAAATGGGGGGTCGATTTCTATGCCTTGAATGTCTGAAAATGTCTTTATTTTAGCATCGGACTTGATTGTTGCACTTGCTAGTCTCTAACGTCATAATAATTTTCCTTAAAAAAAATATTAAGTGTCACTTATTGGTCTTCTCAGATCCAGTGTGATCGAAGAGCTGTCGGA
>NW_006289395.1:2138396-2163774 GCF_000327345.1 Myotis davidii
GTTTGTTCCTTTGTAAGTAACCTGTTTTCCCTTTTTTCTAGAACTACTGAAAGAACGGTTTCTTATTTTGAGAGCCCGCCTGGCCCTGACTTGTGTGTCCCTCTCGTTCTGGCAGCGTGTTGGTGTGGAGCATAGCCAAGAGAGACGCCATCTGCGGCAGTCCTGCGGCCGGCCTCAACGTGGGCAACGCCACCGCGGTGATCTTCTCGGGGGGCTGCGACGAGATGTTTGTCACCGCGGGGAAGTACGCATCTGCGGGCGGGGGCGCAGGGCCCATAAGCCACTTTATTGGCTTCTGCAGAAAACAGGGTCATTCCAGTGTGTGTGTGGGGGGGACATGTTTTCCGTCCTGGAAACATATCCTAAAGTCTTAAATATGGTTATTTGAAAATTCTGTGCTTCCCACCGAAAATATTCTGCTCATCTGCTAAATCCATTTCCGGTTCTGGTCCAGGTGTTACTGATAACACATCACCCACAAGCTGTGCTCCCAGAGCGTTTTGCAGATTCGCTTACTGGGTGAGGTTTTTTCCCACCTGCTTTTGATTTAGGTTTTATGAAATGATAGTTTGAGAATGAGCTGTTCCAGGAAGCTTCAAGGGTTTGACTAGTAGCCATGTGAGATCCTTGCCAGTAGGGGACCAACGTCTGAACTGAGGCCAGCATCTGCTTAACTGCAAAAAATTAATCTACAGCCTCCCCAGCCTATATGAAGGCATCCTATTTCATGCCACGCATCAGTTCAAGGGTCAAACATCTGTGAATGCCGGGTGGCAGTATACGGAAGTCTACGTTGGCTGGAACTATCCTTTCTGCCCCACCTGCGGTTTCCCGTCTAGAGAGACACACGGTGTCGCCTGCTTCTCCGCCAGAGCCAAGCATTTGTGCTGCTCTGCCCTGTACTGCCTCCTGTCCCCACCTGGTGACGCGTGGCACACATTTGTTCCCTGGATAACAATGAGGAGGGGCCCCTAAGGAGCGAACCTGACTAGGGTGGTACCCGGACCCTGAAGCAGCTGACCACATCCTGCCCTGTCTCCGGGGCTGGTGACCATGAGGCCCTTCAGCTCCGTTCAGGTTTCAGCCGGTGGACGAGGCCTTTATGTGATGGAGTCGCCCTGCTCCTCGGCAGCTGTAAGCATCAACCGATTCCGACATCCGAGGACGCCATTTCTCCAGGAGGCAAACTTGAATTTGAGTCAAAACAGAAGTTTTTAGGACAATCTCTAACCTAGGTCTGCTTTAATTTCATGGGACCCTGATGGCTGAGAAAAAGCCCCCTGAAGTAAGATTTCTGGGATGGCGCCCTGACCCTGGGCTCTCCACGATGCTCCCAAGTTCAGGGGTTCCATCCGATTGTCTCCAAGAGATATCCTGCAAACCCCAGTATTTCAGCCTCGAAATGCCAGTGAGTGGGAAGGCCATGGAAAAGCTCTTTTTCTTTTTAGTTTAGAAAGTACATTCAAAATACTTATTGAACACTTAATTATGTGAATAACTCTGGGGGCTAAAGGAAAAGAAAAACTGAACTTGATCAATAGATTTTTTTTTTAGCATTTTCTGTCTTAAGATATTAGCTAAAGTCTTGGTGATGTTGATCATGATATATTTATACAATTATTAAGTCAGATGAACTCATCATACAAGGAGGAACTATCACCTGTCTGCCAGGTCTTGTGTTAGGTGCTGATTTTGTTGGACTTTTTGTTGCTTTGTCTCATTTCTTCTTCCTTGAAGACAGGACTCCCCATAATGAAGTCCTTCCGTTTATTTTATTATTTTTTTAATATATTTTATTGACTTTGTACAGAGAGGAAGGGAGAGGGATAGAGAGCTAGAAACATCGATGAGAGAGAAACATCGATCAGCTGCCTCCTGCACACTCCCCACTGGGGATGTGCCCGCAACCCAGGTACATGCCCTTGACCGGAATCGAACCTGGGACCTTTCAGTCCGCAGGCCGACGCTCTATCCACTGAGCCAAACCGGTTTTGGCAGAAGTCCTTCCTTTGAAAAAACTTCCTCACAGATCAATATCTATGAACTCCGGTTTGCTCTTCATTTGTTTCCTTGTTTATTTCTAAGTCTGTTTTCACTCTAGTGGGCAGAGTGTATGCTTCAAAGTGAGAGAGCCGGGTGTGAGTCCTTGCTCTGGTGTCTGCAGCCTCTGCCTTTTCTCATGGGGAGAGTTGGGGGGGTCATAGCCCTTCCTGCAGGGCGGTTGTGACCCTCAGATGGAAGGTCTTCGGTAGAGCACTAGACTATAAGAAACCCTCAAACATAGCTAGTTCTCTTCTCTTTGGCTTCAAGACATACAGGAAACAGAGAAGAGGCGAAGTGGTTGTTAAATGGGCACCCAGTTGATTGTGAATTTCTTTCCTGTAGTGGGACAATTCGAGTATGGGAACTGGATCTCCCAAATAGAAAAATCTGGCCAACTGAGTGCCTAACAGGACAGATGAAAAGGATAGTCATGTGTATTACAGTAAGTATTACTCTGTGTTCTTTTAACGAACTATTAGTGCAAGTTCCTGTTAACAGCACTGACCAAGGTGTGTGTGTGTGTGTGTGTGTGTGTGTGTGTGTGTGTGTGTACATGAACCTTGAGCTTGGGTAGGGAGGGGAGGTCTGGACATATGAGATAGTGAGTGAGGAGGTACAGGTGAGGGACAGTCTCAATTCTGGAGCTCCCGTCAGAAGTCAGAGAGGAGCTGGACTAGACCAGACACAACGCTGGGTAGGTCTTGTAATACTGGGACCTGGGCTGACACATGGAGGGAAGCAGTGTGGCCAGAAGGCACATCGCCGTACCACTTATGTTATCTCTGCCACTGGAAATAAAGTTCCTAACAATGCAAGTCATTGTTGAAAAGCAGTCTTTCCACAAAGAGGAATGATTCATATGTTTTCAAGGTGGATTCATACACGTAGACTTGTAACTCCATTCTCCATTGACTTGTTCCTCTCGTCTCGCGAATAGTCATTTTATGAGACAGCCTTTGGAAAATAGGAGATAAAGCAAATGCCTGTTCTCTTTGGAGGAGTACAGCTGCATCCTAGGAGCCCTTTGGAGGAGTCTCAAGGGATGGAGCCCACAGGGTATGCACACTAACCTCAGACACAGATAGACTTCAGTGAATGAACAGGCTAAATGCAGTCTAAGATTTCTGCCAGTTCTGAGTTCAGCCGAGTTTTTCTTACCCTCCTTTGGGTCTGAGGAAATAAGAAGTAGCCATGCGCGCCTTTGTAGGTCTTGGTGTTTCAGAGAAAGCTCATCCCATCCCTGACCGCTCATGGGCGTCACTGGGGAAAGCCAGGTCTTCAGGTTTCTTTGTCCTCTGACCCCTAGATGCCCAGTGATGACAGCTTCTTCTACCTGGGCACCACGACTGGAGATATTCTAAAAATGAACCCTAGGACTAAACTGATGGCAGACACCGGGCCCGTGAAGGACAAATTCAGTCTGGTGAGTGGAGACCTTCGCAGTCGGCTCTGCTTTGCTGTTTTCCATTGATGTCTTCCCTTCGCTGCCGATGCAGACTCTAGTTAAGGAAGAGTCTGTGGAAAAAAAGAGAAAAGTCTGTGACCTACCGAAGGCCACACCTAAATTTGCAAGTTGCACGGCCTAGCTCTCTAGGCCCTCATCTCTGTTTATATTCAGAGCGAAGGCATTCTTAGGCATCCTCAATTAGGGCATCCGAACCACACCTTTTCCCCATCTTCAAAACACACGGCCTGGGGCTTGTGATTTGTAATCACGTTGGTCCCAGCGTGTGGGCAGCCTGTTGCCATGTGCAAGAGACGCATGCTCTTTGATCTATAAGATGTTAGGTACATATAACCTTTTAAATCTAATAACTAGATCGTAGATTTCAGCCTTGGCCAGCATTAGAAGTCATGAGAAGACCTAGAAATTGTCTATTGTTTATATTTGCAGAATTGCTAAGAATCCTGGTAAAAAGCCCAGTGAGAGATGTTGCTATTTAACCAAAATAAAAAGGTCTACAATCAAAGGATAACTTTACAGAGTGAATGCTGCTATTCCCAGCACCCCCTGAAAGTTACAAGGGTTGTTTCTACTCAACTTTGAATGTGAAAGCTGGTGCACCTGCCTATGTCATGTCTGATAATGGAACAGATGGTTCTAACTAAACTTAGATACCTTCCATCAGACATTCCCAAGAAGTTTTAAAATACTGCACTGTGTTCCTGGGAATATGTCAGAGTGTTTTGTGTTGTTGATTTTTAATCCTCACCCAAGAATATGTTTTTATTGATTTTTAGAAAGAGATACAGAGAGAGAGAGAAACATCGATCGATTGCCTCCCATATGAGTCCCAACTGGAGATCAAACCGGCAACCTTTTGGTGTATGGGACAACATTCTAACCAGGGCCATGTCAGAGTTTTCTTAATCATATAATCATTTAATATTCAACATTTTGAGGCGATGCACAAAAATGGTTGAAAGCTGTAAGTAGAAAAGAGTTTAGAAATAACCCTAGAGGAGGTTGAGATGTAGTCTATATAATGTTTTTTCAAATTATTATTAGGGGAGGGATTCCGATATATTAAACACATGAAGATAAAACAGATCAGGTTAAGGAAGGCAAGGCTGGGAGTGCTGCCAGTTCCAACTCCAGAGACACCCCCAAAGGGCTCCACAGAACACAATATGAAAACTGCTGGGCATTTTTGCCTCCCAGCACTTGGGCTCTAAGTGCCTCCCCAGAAAAGATGCTGGCTGTCTTAGTGTGCCTCTAACCTTTGTCACTTTGGTGCTATCCATAGCGGCGCTAGGAATGCTTTCACTCCCAACCATCGGGCCTGATGGTCAATTCCACAAAGCTACGATTCCATAAGCCTTTTATGCCCGTGAAGAGAAAATCATTGTTGTGGGACAATGGGTTAGGAGGTATCACTGAAGACATTTGGTTGGAAAATCAAGTGATCTTGATACCCATTTTGAAATTCTACTTAAATCTTTGCTCTACAGTTAAAAAGGTAAAAAGTTAAAATGGTTTCAAGTGGGCCTACTAGGCAGACAGTACTAAAATGAAGATGATGATGATGATGTGATGATTGTAACAATAACATTAAACACACTTCCTTTGCATTATCTCATTTGATCCTTACCACAGTCTAATGAGATAAGTACCCTTTTTTAAAAAGTATATATTTTATTGATTTTTTTACAGAGAGGAAGGGAGAGGGGCAGAGAGTTAGAAACATCGATGAGAGAGAAAAAATTGATGAGCTGCCTCCTGCACACTCCCTACTGGGGATGTGCCCACAACCAAGGTACATGCCCTTGACCAGAATCGAACCTGGGACCCTTGAGTCTGCAGGCCGACGCTCTATCCACTGAGCCAAACTGGCTAGGGCAATAAGTACCCTTTTTATCCATTCTTTACAGATGAGGAAACTAAGGCACCTACCATTTAGGACAGCGGTTCTCAACCTGTGGGTCGCGACCCCTTTGGGGGTCAAACGACCCTTTCACAGGGGTCGCCTAAATACATCCTGCATATCAGATATTTACATTACGATTCATAACAGTAGCAACATTACAGTTATGAAGTAGCAACGAAAATAATTTTATGGTTGGGGGTCACCACAACAAGAGGAACTGTATTAAAGGGTCGCGGCATTAGGAAGGTTGAGAACCACTGATTTAGGATCTCATGGCTAGCAAGTGTTAGAACTGAGATACGAACTTAGGCAGACTCCAAAACCTGTCACTTGAACAATATCATCTATAGTTTCAGAGAGTTTATTTAGAAATAACATATATGTAACTTTGAGGCTCTGTTGAGCTCTTTCTCTCTTACTTCCCCAAGTCCCTGAACAAATGCTAAGAATACGTATGAGGGCTGTCTCTTCATCGGCCAGGCATTCACCCTGTTGTCCTGCTGTGGCACTTTGGGTTCATGCCTTCATATTCTTCTTGAGCCTTGGTTTCTCTTCTCCAACATCATGAGGTGAATTTTGAACCAGAACAGGCAAAATTCAATTTAATGTCTTGAAAGAACATAATATTTGTTTTATAATATTCAAACTTGATTAAGACACAAGCTTATAAAGTAATGGGCTGTATTATTATTGAAAGTTTTAAAATGTAATATTGGTCAAGCACATTTTTAAATTAGAACTTTACAGTAGGTGCTACAAAATGGCCATCATGCATCCCCAAACTCTGAAGATGGCTTTGAATGTCTCTATTATTTGTCAGATGATGTACTGTGTGCTTTAGTTCATACAATAGAGTCACCAGACAATAAGGAGTCTTCTCTGGATGTCCAGCATGGTCTCTCTGCATCACATACGTATGTAATACTCTTTGTAATACTTTAAGCAATAAAACAAAATTTAAAAAAAAAAGAGTCAAGTGAAAATGGTGGCACCTGAGGAACAAACGCTGCTGGGGGCTCTGCTTGCCCCTCTGCTCTACCTTCGTCTGTGTGGATAGAAAGTGTTAATTTTTTAGTATATTTTTCCTGCACAGGTGTTTTAAAGGGAGGAAGTCCGCTCCTTGCAGGACCAGGAGGCTACTTCCCACACAGGAGCTTGTGGCTGGCACCGAGCCCTTGGGCCAGCCCTGCAGTGCATCACAGACAACCCCTGCAGGGGCCTCATCCCAGCCACGTGTGGCAGCACTGACACGACCCTGGCCATGCCCACTGTGCCAGGCCATGCTTTGTCTTCATGATGAACACGGTTGGCCTTTTTCATGGTGCTTTCTCTGCCCCTAGGGAGTGACAGCGATCAAGTGCCTGAAGATGGGGGCGTTACTGGTGGGCTCTGGAACCGGACTGCTGGTCCTCTGTAAAAGCCCCACCTATAAACCCATCAAGTAAGTTCCAGGCCCCACAGGGCTGGGGTGGGGAGGGACCCACCAGAGGGCGGTTTGCTTAAAGCCCACAAAAAACTGA
This sequence comes from Myotis davidii, assembly GCF_000327345.1. Lineage (NCBI taxonomy): Eukaryota > Metazoa > Chordata > Mammalia > Chiroptera > Vespertilionidae > Myotis > Myotis davidii. The sequence goes on from NW_006289395.1 coordinate 2,145,328, forward strand.
TATTGGCAACGTGATACTTGGTTAAGGAATTTCATCTTGCTGTTAAAATGAGTAATTGGAATCACAGGAGATGGCGGTTTCTTTGCCAATGAAAAGATAATGGCTTGTGTTGAATCAAACCAAAGTAGTCCACTGTTACCCAGGGAAATGCTTCTCTTCTAATACACACATGTCTGTATTTAGTTAACACATTGAGCCATGACAGCGGAAATAAGCTGTTATAAACTTATTCAACAAATAACCTCACATTTCAAACTTTCAAAATTGGTTTATTCAATGAAATGTCTTATGCAATGGGTATCCATTATGTACCCCTTAACTGTTATGTTAGTAGTTAATGCATTTGAATACAAGTTCTAATAAAAATAGCCAACATTTACCACCTATTTCTCTGAACCAGATACTATGCTATGTACTTTGCTTGGCTTATCTAAATTAAAGAAAATGAAATAAAACTTTATACATTGTTACTAACAAGTATTTGTTGAACACCTCTTCCATCCAAACCAATGTGCTAGATGCTGTTAAAAAATAAAGAAGCTGCCCTAGCTGGTTTGGCTCAGTGGATAAAGTGTTGGCCTGCAGACTAAAGGGTCCTGGGTTCGATTCTGGTCAAGGGCACACGCCTGGGTTGCGGGCTCATCCCCAGTAGGGGGCGTGCAGGAGGCAGTCAATCAATGACTGTCATCATTGATGTTTCTATCTCTCTCTCCCTTTCCCTTCCTCTTTGAAATAAATAAAAAGATATTAAAATAATAATAATGAAAGAAAGAAAGGAAGGAAGGAAGAAAGCCGCTAAGGCATGGTCTTTGCCTTCCAGAACTTACAGTCTGGTTTGGGGATAAGGATATATATACAGGGTGTCTCACAAAAATGTATATACACTTAACAGCTGATAGCTCAATTTTGAAAATGAAATGTATTTTAATAAACACTGCCTTCATAATTATTCAAAGTACATTTTTGAGGATACCCTATATAATAAAGAGCTAATATGCTAATTAGACTGAACAGCAGAACGACCGCCCCGGACATCCTTCCGGACAACCGTCCAGACGAAGCCAAGGTTGTGAGGGCTGGCCTGGGCTGCGAGGGCAGAGCCCCTTGCACAAATTTCGTGCATCAGGCCTCTAGTGTGTTGTATATATATATATATATGTGTGTATATATATGTGTGTGTGTGTGTGTATGAAAAAGTCACTATAATATAAGATAAAATACAAGCACTTCATGGTCCAGATAAAGTAAAGTATCTCTTAGGTTTTGTAAAGACACTTAGAGCGGGGTGTGATCTTGTTGGAATGATGAGGTCAGAGGAGCAGAGGCAGAATTTGAATTTAGCTTCAACAAAAGCCAGAACCCCAGACATGCTCCACGTGGTCCTTGACAGCTCCATGGGAGTCAGGGGTGGTTCCATACACGTTGTAGGCATGAGCAGCAGTTGTCTTCATTGGCACAAATCTGTACTAAGAATATGTACCAGGTGCTGTTCTAGGTGCTTGGGACACATCGGTGAACAAAGTAAACAAAGAGGAAGAAAAAAATCCCTGCCCACCTGGAGCTTACATTCTGGCAGGAGGGAAAAGACAAACACGGAACAAGTACTGAACCATGGATATACATGGGGGAGGATGTAGGGTTAGGGCAGCGGTTCTCAACCTGTGGGTCGCGACCCCTTTGGCGGTCGAACAACTCTTTCACAGGGGTCGCCTAAGACCATCCTGCATATCAGATATTTACATGACGATTCGTAACAGTAACAACATTACAGTTATGAAGTAGCAACGAAAATAACTTTATGGTTGGGCCACAACATGAGGAACTGTATTTAAAGGGCCAGAAGGTTGAGAACCACTGGGTTAGGGGGATTTGGGCGTAAGGGGAGGCGGGAACAGATTGCAATTTGAAATCCAGAGCTCAGCATAGGTCTTATTGAGACTGTGTTTGGACAAGTTACGTGTTTTTGAGAAGGGGAAAAAAGAAGGGAGGCAACTTAAGAACCATGTTGGGTGGATTCTGGATACATGAAGTGAAAATAGAAAATGAACCCCCTAATTATTTAACCCCTTATTTTTAATTCACAAGTGTTCCCACTGTATGAAAATAAATAGACTCCAAGCAATTACTACAAGGTCTGTGCTCTAAGCGTCCCCCAAATAACCCCGTGTGAAGCACAGGCTCCAACGGGGTGCCGTGATTTCTGCCTCCTTGGGCTTGAGAACTCGCTCACACAAGAAGTCATGGGACTAGCCGTGTGCTAACACAGACCACTGGCCTTGGCCCTGTAGCCCCGGGCTCCACCTTGTCCTCTAGGGAGCCCAGATGCCAGTATGTAGCCAATAGTTCTTGGCCTTCCCCTGTGGGCTCCGTAGGTCACCTCCGTTATCTCTAATCTCCACTGCAACCCTGAAAAAAAGGGGTTATTCTGTGATTGAGTAAACTGAGGCCCCGAATCACAGAGCTCTAGTCAGTGAAGGAGCTGGAATATGACTTGGGGTCTTCCCTTTCTTCACTTACTGTTCTATGTCCCACCAACACATGAATCTCTGTGCACAGGAACCCCCACGGAATTCTTATTGTCAAAACTAAATCAGTTGCAGAGAAGGCTGGGTTTCTAAGGCCTCATTTACTTACATATTCTTTTTTTTAAGCTTATATTCACTATGCATTTGGGGAGCAGGGGGATTGGAAAGTGGAAGAAGATAACATAATCGCTGTAAGTTCTGATGAAGATAGCCATGGTTAGCATTTTACTACTTCTTGTCTGTGTTATTCATATAATTTTTAAAATCATTGTGCTTATTTGGTATATAAAATTTTATATTCTGATATGTTACTTAATGCAAACAGTATAAACATTGTTAATGTTACTATATAATCTTTAAAATTTTTTTTGATAATTTATATACATAGATTCCATAAGCTTTTAAACATGATTTTAATGACTAGGCAACTATTCTTTAAAGTTGCTGTCTCATAGATCATCTAATTATTCCATTATAATTATTTAGGTTGCTTCCAATTTTTCGCTCTTTTGAATAAGGTTATAATAACATCCTTTGACATTAGGGTCCCCCCCCCCCTGATTTTAGGATCATTTTCTAAAAATAGATTCATGAAGTATTTCATTGCCATGGTCATTTGTGCCTGTATGCCTGTCTGGAACATTCCCTGTGTTCAAATCCTACCACATCGCACAACCCATTTCGAACTACATCTCACCGATGAGATTTCCTGTTGTAACCTAGGCTTGACCATGGGTACCCAATATCGTACCTCCTGCCCTTCTAACTGTGTCACCTCCTTGAAGTCATTTCCCAGGTCATGTGCCTGCTTTGTGTCCTCTGTGATGCTTCAGATGGTTGATAAATAATTGTTAAGTGACTCCGCTTTACTCTTTTGCTTCTCCTCAAAGGAAAATCCAGCTACAAGGTTGTATCACCTCTATTGCGCTCCGGGGGGAAGGACACCAGTTTTTTGTAGGAACAGAAGAATCGTACATCTATCGCGTCAACTTCACGGATTTCAAGGAGACTCTCATTACCACTTGTCACTTTGAAGGCGTAGAGGACATTGTCTTTCCATTGTAAGTAGAAGAGGAAACTATTTTCACCCCCAAAAACAATAAGAACATGAAGATTCAGTGTAGTGTCCAAAGAAATGTAATTTAATTAATACACGTTACCATCTCTTAACATAATAAGTCATAACAGGTTATGATTTTTTTTCTCTTTATTGTGCCCCAGTCTGACTCCTTTTTCATATCCAGATTGGAAGGATCTGTACTTTTTTTTTTTTTTAACATATTGGTATTTTTAAAATCTATTTATAAGTTGTCCTTAAAAAAAAAAAAAATCTAACAGACCAATTACTCTGAGATTCTCTTCCTTGTCCACAATCTTATATTTTCTCATCCCTAAGCAAAAAAGTGTTTTTTGAATTATTTGCAAACATGAATTCTAGCACCCTTTTCATTTTCCTCTTTGAAATTTTAATGATTCTGTACAGGACAAGTTTCATTTAGCCTCTTTTAATATAAATATTTTACAATGTATTTTATTTCAAGAAATGTTACCTACTATCCTCCAGTCTGCCAGGACATGGAAAGAATTCTTTATTGACATTTTCCTTGTCCCAACCCTTCCTCAAGGGAAAGGACTACAGAAGATCATTCACAGATGATTTGTGGGCATCAGATGCCATTTTACATAAGAAACCTGAGGGACCATCAGGCCTTGAGATAATTGGTGCCTAAGAGGCATCCTTCCCGCTATCCCATGAAACACATTGTAATGTCAAACATACATCGAAGAAACACCGTGCATCTTCTCTGGCTGCATCTCATATTCTCTCGGTGCGTTCTTTTCAGTGGCACTGATGAGCTATTTGCCACCTGTGCCAAGAGGGACATCAGAGTGTGGCACACACTGTCCAACAGGGAGCTGCTGCGGATCACTGTACCCAACATGACCTGCCACAGCATTGATTTCATGAGAGATGGCAAGAGCATCATTTCCGGTAATGTCGACATACTCAGATGTGGCGTCCAGCTCTGGCTGTGGCTCTGGATCGTGCCATTCTCATCATACGCCCGTCTCTACCTGTGGATAACCTGAAACAGCCACCTGCCCCTTGCTTCTAATCTAGCCTCTCTTTGGCGTTCCCTTCCAGCTGGCAGACTTTCTGAGCTAGGAAGCACCAAATTTCTCTCCTCCCGAATTGCTACATATGGCATGTAGCTTTCGCTCTAGCAGGGAAATTTAGCAATTCGATTACAGAATGGATTTGAGCCTTTAGTGAGTGCGAGGCACTTGTGTTAGAACCTCTTATGTTGTTCAAGGGATAAAATCCTGACTTTAAGTTATATCCCAAAGGAAATTTAATTTGGTTATTTTATGCCAAAATATCTATCTATATATAAAAGCCTAATATGCAAATTGTCCCCTCTGGAGTTCAACCAGGAGACCAGGAGTTTGATCGCTCGCTATGACATGCACTGACCACAAGGGGGCGATGCGGAACAAAGGTAGGCCCTGGCCAGTGCAGCTGGGGAAGGGAGGCCCCAGCTGGCAGCTGGCAGCCAGAAGGCCCCAATTGGTCCTGATCACCAGCCAGGCCGAGGGACCCTATCCATGCATGAATTTCGTGCACCGGGCCTCTAGTTTTAACATAAATTATAAGGATAACAATATTCCATTTATAAATATGTCAGTATACATCTCTAAAAATAATATTTTCCTATAAAATAATAATTTCTTAATGTCTTATTATTTTAATCCATGTAAAATTTTCCTCAGGCTTCAAAAAGTAGACTCAGTGGTTGATATCAGTGAAGAGTCAAGTGGGTCTTTAGGTGTAGCTAGTAAAGTAGTGACATCAGAAACCCATCTCATCCCTCTTTTCTCGGCTCTGCTGCCTCCATCTTGGCCTCCCCCTTGGGCATGTTCTTTCTCGACATAGAGGCCACCAGGAGTTCCTGGCTTACATTACACTCCAAGCTAACAAACATTCAGGTCATCATCACCTCCTCTTTCTCTTATACCCCACATTAATTTGCCCCTAGTGATTCCCCCTTCGGAGTATATCCAAGATTCCATCACTTCTCATCATTTTCACCCTTGTCTCAGTCACCATCATCTCTCTCCTAGGTTAACCCTAGTAGCTTCCTACCAGGTCTGCCTACTTCTGCCCCTGCCCACCACCCTTCTCCCTCAGTCTATTCTCAGCGCAGAAGCCAGAAATCTGCTTTTAAAGTGAAAGTCAGATCATGCCATCTCTAGGCTTCAAAGGTATTTTACTTTTATAGAGTAAAGTACAAAGTCCCTGAAATTGCCTACGAGGCCCTACATAACCTTCTCACCTCCCCAACCTTCACCTTCTTATCTCCGACTTTGCCTCTTCCCAGTCACCCCCACTAGCCATACTTGTTTCTTTGCTGTTCTTCACACACACTGCATATAAGATCTTTGGTCTAGCTGTCCAGTCGGCCTGGAATGTTTCTTCCCCAGATAACCCCATGACTCCCTTCTTCTCCCCCTCACTGCCTCAAGTTTTTGATGAAGTGAGATCTGCCTAGAGCATCCTACTTAACATTGCTAAGGTCAAGAGGTGACACTAAAGATGATGGGAAGGAGCCAGCCATTTAAAGATGTGGGGGAAGAACATTCCAGGCAGAGGGGTCAGCAAGAACAAAGACCTGGAAGTGGGAAAAAGCTTGGTGTACTTGAGGACTAGAAATATGACCAGTGTGTCTGGATCTTCGTAGATAATGTTGGGGTTAGCATTCAGGGAGAGTGGTAGTAGAGGAGGTTGAATGTTTTCAAAGTTCTTGATCCAGGAGGTAACATGGTTTGAAGAGGCTCACCCTGACCCCTGCATAGATAATTGGTTCTAGGGGAGCAAGAGGCTGAGGCCAGGGAAGAAGCCCAGGAGACAGGTGCTGATGGCGTAGGTGCAGATGGTCCCAGCGGATGAGTCCAGACTCAGGGTATTTAACTGTAGAGCTGATGGGACTTGCCAATGGGTTAGATGTTGGGTGGATGGAATAGTGAGGAATCAAGAATGACTCTGAAGTTCTTGGCTTGTGTTCTTGAGTGGCAAGTTTTATTGAGGTGCGGAAGATGGCGGGAGTGGAGGAAAGAGCATCAGGGTTTAACGATGTGGGGCGGGGTGAGAAGCCAACATATATTTGGGGATGCTAAATTATACAACCCAGGTGCTATATCCAACAGCTAGTTGAATATAAGAAGTTTTGCAGCTCATGGGAGAGTAGGAGCTGGTCTCCTTCCTTCCTCCCCACTCCAACTTCTCTCCATTGACGTAGGGTGTACATGGCGGCAGATTCAACGAAGGCCACTCATTTCCCTCAGCCAGGTGTGACCAGTGTGGGGAGTCAGGGGAAAAGGTGATAGGGTTCCTGGCAATTGGTGGGGGACTGGCCTCTTTCCTCCATCACCACCACTGCTCCCCAATCCTGAGTTTCCCTTATGATTTCGGAGAGCAACAGTCTGCAGAGAGAGTATGCTATACTGATCTTGCCTGTCTTTGGTTTTCCTTTCATGACAGCCTGGGATGACGGTAAAATCCGAGCCTTCGCCCCAGAGACGGGCCGCTTAATGTATGCCATTAACAATGCCCACAGGATCGGCGTGACGGCCATCTCTACCACCAGCGACTGTAAAAGGATCATCAGTGGCGGCGGGGAAGGGGAGGTAGAGTCTTTTTAGAAATAGCCCTCAATGTAGTGTGACTGCCTCATTGTTTGGTGTTTTGTTTTGTTTTTTTAATCTGCTCTACAAGTCAGGCAGGCCCAAATTAAAATTTTGACAAAACCCTAAACTACACCATAAATTCAAATTCACATAATATAAATCCTCATATAAATACATTTGTTCACAGAAAGGACATGTGAGATACAGACATGAAAGTGTTCTGTATGGAATTGAACTATGAATCCAAGTTGTGTTTTGCCTGAGTTTTGGAATACATGCTTGTTCCCTCCCTTCAAAGACCATAGTTACATAAATTGCCTTTGTCTTATCTTTTATGTACTTATTTATTTATCTTTATTTTATCCTCACCCGAAGGTATGTTCATTGATTTGGGAGAGAGAGAGGAAGGGAGCGGAAGAGTGAGAAACACTGATGTTAGAGAAAAACATCCATTGGTTGCCTCCTGTTTGCACCCCAACCTGGGATCGAACAGCAACCTAGGTAATGTGCCCCGACTGGGAATGGAACCTGCAAACTTTTGGTGTAACAGGATGACTCTCCAGCTAGCTGAGCCACCCAGTCAGGGCCTTATCTTATCTTTTAAAGGAGATGCTATTTTTAGAATCCATTCTTTAAACTGCCCAGATGTTTTGGCCATTATTTTGAAATGCTTACACTTGCCCTCTTCCTTCCATCATTCTGATGAGCCTACAGCATCTCTCACTCAGACATTCATCTTAGTGTCTCCCTCCCCTACTCCCCAGCTGTTTTCCTATCCCACAGCCTGCCTTCCCTTTCTGGACACGGGACATTTTCTTTGCCTTTCTTTTCTCCATGCTATCCTAGGCATGACATCAGCGAGAAGAAAGACACTGCATGTTGATGCGGCCTTTAGCAGAGTTCGGGCGGAACAGATGAGTGGCTGAGCGTTTAGGTGCGGGTGTCCTGCTGCCTGGGCTCAGATTTCACTTCCACCCCATCCCCGCCCAGCGGTGAGAACTGGGGTGTGTTCTTTTAACCTCTCTGTGCTTCAGTTCCCTGTGGAAATGTGAAGATAACAGTGCTCCTGTCAGTGAGCTATTTCACACTCTATTTGTACCAAGTCTTCAAATTCTGGTGTGCATATTCACCCAGAGGACATCTCTCCCTGCACCAGCCACTTTTCAGGTGCTTTAGAGACTCACCCAGCCCTGGACCATCTCTGGGCTCTGCCTGTCACCACCCTCATGGCTTGACTCCCTTCACACGCTGCTTCCTGGCTCACTCCCTCAGCCATTTGCGGCATCTGCCCTGCTGATGCCTAAGACTTGGCTCGGACCAGACTATCTGCATTCAAGGTGCCTGAAGCTGAGCTGAGAGCTGCGGGAGGAAATGACCCATTACAGTCATTGCCCTGCTCAGCAATCTTCTGACAATGTCAACTTTTCCTGCCATTCCCCACAGCTATTTCAGAACTTCCCTTCCAAAAAAACAGTCTTGAGGGTCTTGGGAAGTACTACAGACCAGGGCTGCTGGCCAGCAGGTGTGCACTGGCATGAATGCAGTAGTTGCTGAAATACTCACGCAGTTCCATTTTCACTGCTAAATGGCCATTGCCTGAGCTGTGAAGGCCCCAACCCCACCACTGTATCCCTTACCCCCTAAGCATACCCCAACCACCCCTGCAACCCCACACCTCAAGGGCTGGTGCCCGGTACCTCCAAAGTTCTGGTCCTGGGGCTGTTTGGTCAGGGCCCACAACATATTAGGTAGAAAGAGACCACATGTGTGCCTCCGCATGTAGTGGGATTTCAAGATTGGAGATTTGTTTTCTTTGGCAAAAGTCATTATCCCATCCCACATCCTAACCCAGGGATATTACCTGGACTCCGTAAAAAAACATATGGCCCAGCTCATTTGGGATACCTCATGCTTCCTAATTTTCTTTACTGAGAAAGTGGTTTAGAATGTTTTCCTTCATTTAGGTTACTTTCCTCTCATCAGGTACAAACAACTTACTTATCCTAACACCAGCTCTTAGACGTGTCCACCTAGACGATTGTTCTTCCATTCTTATATTACTTCCACGAAATAGTTTCTGCTCTTCTCATTTTTCTTACATGAAATGTATTCATCATAAGAAGTCATAAACATCTGACTATATTGTTATGTTTTCAGGTGCAGTTGTAACAGACCACTTATCCATTACTGGACATGCAATAATAACTAAATCACTTCCCTTTTTTATTACCGTTCGGGCCTCGTATGGACTATTTTGAAAATTTGTATGTAGGTAGTTGTATTACCTACGAATTTCAGGATAGCAAAAAGGTATTAATAAAGTTTTTTTAAAAAAAAAAATAAAAAGTGGGGCCCAGCCAGTGTGGGTCAGTGGTTGGGTGGAGACCCATGCACCAAGGCACCAGGAGGCCACTGGTTTGATTCCTAGTCAGGGCACATGGCCCAGTTGCAGGCTCAACCCCCCAATAGGGGGCATGCAGGAGGCAGCCAATCAATGTTTCTCTCTCCCATTAATATTTCTATCTCTCTCTCCCTCTCCCTTCCTTTCTCTCTAAAATAAAAATTCTTTTTAAAGTGGGTATTGGCCTTGATGGAGTGGAGACCATGGATTTTTAAATGGTTAAAATGGAGCAGCTGATGTGAACATTTAAATATGGCTCTGAGGACCTATGAGATTTCCCGGCACCAGACATTTGAGAAGAAATGAGTAGCGATCGTCTTTAAATTGGGTTAGCAGCAGCTCTTGCATTGTTGTTTTTAGCAGCATGAATTGAATAAATTTCTCAGCCCTGACGGTAGAAGTAGGTGCAAGCTCATTGGGAGCATTTTCCTGCTCCATGGAAGAATCTCCTTGGCCTGCAGCTCCGCACCCCCACCCCACTCAGCTGAGGGGAGAAGAAGACAGGCAGAGCCGGGGTGGGAAAGCTCTCGGAAGTTATTTTATCCCCTCGAAAGCCCAGGTGTGTACTGAGAGCTGTGCTTTGTGGCTTCCAGGTGAGGGTGTGGCAGATAGGCTGCCAGACGCAGAAGCTGGAGGAGGCCCTGAAGGAGCACAAGTCCTCCGTGTCCTGCATTCGGGTGAAGAGCAACAATGAGGAGTGCGTCACAGCCAGCACGGATGGCACTTGCATCATTTGGGACCTTGTGTAGGTACCTGTGATGGGGAGGGCCGAGCGGCACTTACAAACCCAGCAATGCCACCGTTTGGTGGAGCTTGAAAGACGATTCAAACCGAGTATAGACATCTTAAGGCAGCAATAGAGCCATGTTCACCAGAGGCCCTTTATCCCTATGGCTGGTCATGGATGCTGGTAGAAATGGAATAGTTTTCAGGAGAAGCGGGGTGTGAGGTTTCTGGACAGGCAGGGCAGTCGCTTTCTGGATACACACAGTGAAGCATGATTTAACTCACACTAACTCAACTCTGAAGTATTCCCCCAGAGGCAGAAGGGACATACCTTGGGCAATGCGGGCAGTTCCTCTGGTCGTTCCACGAAGTCCAGTCAAGCCTGCCTTGGGGTGGGAGTAGGGGAGTGGCGAATTGCCCTGCCCTCAGTTGACCTCATTCTCAGGGTCTCCCTATACAAGACCAAAGCATGTACACTTTAGTGTGGGAGTAACTCAAAGTATTTTCAAGGATATTTTTGGACAATAAGCATTTTTTCCTGTGTTTATTTTGAGACTTAGACCCTGTTCCACCAGCACCTCCTCCTGCCAAGCACCCTTCTCCCACTAAAAAGATGCCTCACCTTTGTGTCTAACTGCATTAGAGAGACTTAAGTATTGAGGAAAAGATAGAGAGATAGACAGACACATACATATAGCAAAAGAATATAAAATTTTCTTGATTGGAGAGAAGAGAATGGCAACTAAAGGCAAAGGCAGGACACTTTTTATTTAATACATTCTAAAACAAAAACCAAAGCACACCTCTGTCTCTGGGTTCTGTGCGTCTCTAACTTTGGGGATCTTGTTCAAATGTGGATTTTGTTTCACTAGAGTATCATCTGAGATCTCACATTTGTAAAAGCTCCCAAATGAGGCCCCCGGTGCTGGCCCCAGGACCATACTTGGGGGACGTGTTGCCTTCACCTGCACTTCCCACTGGGAAACGTATAACTAGGAGGCCATGTCTACGCTTGTTTCCATGGATGGTTTGCGACCACTTCAGAGCGTTAAGCCTCCTTGCTCTGAAGCAGGACTATTTGGTTAACTTGTGCCCAAATCTTTGAAAATGCTCAGTTCAGGTACCATGTTTGGAAACTCCCATAATGAGAAGAAACTGTGCAGAAGGGACATTATTTTACCCAGGGGAGCCTGGCCTGTGAGACGGCCCCCCCATCCACCTCACCTGGGGAAGGTGAAGCTAATTTACATATTTTTGGTACAGTACCTAACGCAGTGGCTCTCAGACTGCTGTAGAGTCCATTGGGGTGCTGATTAAAAATGCAGATCTGTGGGCTTTATCACAACCTACTGAATCCAAGTCCCGCAGGTAAGGCCCAACCACCTCCGGTTCTGAAAGCCCTTCCCCCGCACTTGGCACTCAGCTTGTAGGGCCCCTCACTGGGAAGCGGGGCCTCTGGAGTCAAGTGCACGGTGTGGAAGACAGCAGGGGGACGCCCAGTCAGCCTCCTACTTCCTTCTCACTGGAACTCGAGGCATCCCATGTAGTCCTGGGCTTTGTCCTTAGGGAAACCCCTCCCCCAACCCTCTGACTGCCCCATCGGTGCAGTGGGGAGATGTGGAAGGGGAGTGGGCAGTCACAGGACGCTTGTTTGGAATGAATGAACCAACCCTAATCCAAGCTTGCGCCAAATCCAGTTTGAACAGCAAATACGTTTTCCAGGGGAGAGAAAGCAGTCGAGTTTTACAGCTTTTGAATCTATGCTTCAGACGTCTTAGGAGGAGTCAGATGATCCTGGCCAATACCTTGTTCCAGTGCGTTTGTTACCACCCTGAAGAGTTCCAGATCATCACCAGTGGGACAGACAGGAAGGTAAGCACCCCTGAAGGTAAGCAGGAGTTGAGATCTCTCTGGTACGAGAGAAAAGCAAAGTGTTGTGGCGGAGGGTGCAGGCTCTGGACATGCCAGTGCAAAGGATGGTCTCTGCTGTTGATCAGCGTGGCTCTTGGGACGTGCTATGTCTGTCACCTTTTGGCACCATCACTTCCTCATCTGTAAAACGGACATGATGTTGCCACCAACCTCATAGAGTTTCTGTGAAGATTAAAGCCACGCTTGCATATACTGCTCATAGCAGGGTGCCTGCGCCAGGGGGGATACTCCATAGATATTGGTTTTTATTATTAGGAAGTTTCTGAGGCCGGGAAGGAATTGCTGTGCCCAAACCAGCTGTCACTTTGACCAAGTTCAAATGGAATGACACCAGAGCTCCTCATTTCCTCTCATCACTCTGCTTCATCAATATGTTAAAAATCTTTTAAATCTTTTAAGTTGGAGAGTACATGTCCTCGGGTGAAGATTGGTTCCTTTTGGGGGGACATTTCTCCTTGGAGAAGAGGCTTCAGCAGAGAGGCACATGGAGGGGCAAGGATGCTGGGGTGCCATCCACCCTGCTGGCGAAATCAGATCCTATCAGATCTGCACATCCAATGAATGGATGTGGATTCTTCTAATTCAGACTTTGAGATCACTGAAGAGGGGGTTGCATGTTTATCTTTTCCTAGCCACAGAGAAAGTGGATGAGTTACAAGTATAACAAGATTGTAGGGAAGACAATACTAAAGGTGCCTCTCCCATCCCACACCACCCAGATTAGACTCGAGGAGTGGGGCTTTTACCTGTTTAAGTTTCTCAGGTGATTGGGGACCACTGCCCAAAGATACTTCTTCATAAAAACCCAAGAAATGCTGCCTGGCCCATCCAGGACTTATTAGTTATTTGTGTCTCATTGGCCCAAACTGGCTTATGCCTCCCATCCTCTAACACCCTGTTTGACTTGTGGTCTATGTGGGCTTCCTCTTGGGACTGGGGTGGGGTGGGTAGTAGGGAGCGTAGCACAATGTCACTATAAATGCTTTGATACATGGTTCCTTAAGGTTCTAAATTAGGGTGATATTTACTACTATATTTTAGGTTTTAGTGTATGAACAGTCTATTTCCCTCTTATTAGAATTTTTACCAGGATTTTTAAATCATAAATTTGTGAAATTATTCTGAGTGCTGGGGACATGACAGTGTCCCTGCTGTCATGCCACTTACTTATTTGATATGTTTATTTGGGGCAGGAGGGGTTGGAATTGGACGGTCCACACGTAAACAAACATATGAATAAGCACCGAGTAATAAGTGAACAGGATGGATATGAGACGGTGAAAGAGCTAAAAAGGAAACAGGACAAGTTGTAGGAAAAGAAAACAGAACAAGTTATAGGGAAAGCAAATAGAACGGGTTCTATGATACTGGCTGGGAGGAAGGAAGCTGCTTTAGCTAGGCGGTCAGTGAAGGCCTCCTTAAGGAGGTGACATTTGAGCTGAGGCCCGGGTGACAAAAGGACTCAGCCAGGCTCAGATCTGGGGAAGACCGTCCCAGGTGGGGGATATCCAGGAAAGCCTGAGGCCTGCTAGAACTCCCAGGGGAGGCCCGCTCGGACCTCTTTGGCCGGGAAAGCTGGTAATGAAGAACAAAGGCCTTGTAGGGGTGTGCTTCCTGAGAACAAGGATTCTTGGCGTGCTTTTCTAGTTCTTCATGCTTTGCCTGTGAAAGCAGAACTTTATTTAAAGTGATCAGACATCAGATGAAATTATACAGCCAGATATATCTCTCCTACACCATTTCTACCTAGATTCAGAGGAATACAGGTTCCTGGCATAATGACGGGAACACAGTTAGTTTCCATCAACAGGAAACCAAGTTCACACTCCTGAGTCCTAGTCAAGGGCTCACAGTGGTTCTCAACCTTCTGGCCCTTTAAATACAGTTCCTCATTTGTGACCCAACCATAAAATTATTTTCGTTCCTACTGTAATGTTGCTGCTGTTATAAATCGTAATGTAAATATCTGATATGCAGGGTGGTCTTAGACGACCCCTGTGAAAGGGTCCTTCGACCGCCAAAGGGGTCGCAACCCGCAGGTTGAGAACCGCTGGTTTAGAAGGAAATTTGAGTTTCGAATAGGCTGTACATTTATGTTTCAAAGTTCAAAAAGTATAAAATCTGTCTATTTAGAGGAAAATTTCTCTCCTTGAGCTCCTGTTTCTCCCCTCCCCCCGATCCCACTCCTATACTAGTTTCCCTCCCCAGGAGGGACTGATAGTAACGGTGTGTCTTTAAAACCCTGCCCTGAGGAAAGCTTAATTGTTTTGAGGCAGAACAAAAAGTTGGGACTAAGGGTGGGGTCTCAGGACGTTCTGGACGGCTGGGCTCCCTGTCCCGCTGAAGGAAGGAAACGCTCCCCTTCCCCCAGGCCGGGCGCTCGGAGCCTGCTGTGAGCGGAAGTGGGGAAGTGCGGGCAGTGGCTGGTGCCTTTTCCTTTACAGCTGAGTTCAGACTCAATCTGCTTTGTCTGATCAAAAGCACTTCTGTCGCAATCCGGGTTTCCAGCCTATCGACAGCTCTCTAAATAGAATGCACATTTAAAAAACCAATACTAAAAATATGAACGTGATTTCTCCGCCCCCTGCGTGAGCCTATTTATAATCTCAGCCCACATGGCATCCTGCTATATAAAGTAGAGCCTTCTATGGAAAGCAGAGCCACCTTCCCTTAGCCTGCGCGTGGATGTGGATGATTCCCCTGAGCCGAATTCTTCCTAAAGCTTCTCTCCCAATTCCAGATTGGCTACTGGGAAGTCTATGACGGGTCAGTCATCAGAGAGCTGGAAGGCTCCTCGTCTGGGTCCATCAATGGGATGGATATCTCCGTGGACGGGGTGCACTTTGTCACAGGTCAGTCCCCGGGTCACACAAGAACACCAGGCCTGACTGACTTGGGCAGGAACATGGAGCTCCCAGGCAGCAGGCGACTGGAAGGGACCACAAAAGGGTCTAAGGGGCAACATGGTTTGATTCAGGCCTGAGCCCTGCAGCCAGTGTGGTTGGAAAATAAAAACGCAAAAGTCCCGTTTCAGTGAGAGGAAACGTTTGCCCAGGAGCCTTAGGGGGACAAAGAAAAGCGAAGCCTTACATGGCTGGGTTTTTTTTGTGGTGGGCCTTCACGATGGAAATGGGACTGTCAGTGGCACGAGCTGTCCACGGGGCCTTGTTCTGTTCTCTCCCCCTAAAGTCTTCAATGCTAGGCTTTGAAGTCAGTACTTCCAGGGGGCATTTACCACACAACATGCCTATTGGAACAACATCGATATCATTTCCTGCCAGGCTCTTTGATTCTTTGGGACATTAAAGTCCCAAGTGAATTACAGTTTGATAAACACATTTACGGAAAACAATATATAAAACCAGACGTGGTGTGACCCGTGTCACGTACACAGATGTAAATGTGTACCTGCAGACTACGGAGAAAAGACTGGAAGGAACGAAACCAAGGTGCTATTAGTGGTTATTTCTGGGTGGTGGGACCAAGGTTGATGTCACCGCTTTGCATTTTTCCCCCCTCAAATTTACTACAACAGACAGCCTAGCCCAGTGGTCGGCAAACTCATTAGTCAACAGAGCCAAATATCAACAGTAGGACGATTGAAATTTCTTTTGAGAGCCAAATTTTTTAAACTTAAACTATATAGGTAGGTACATTGTTTTTAACTTAATGAGGGTACTCCTAAGCTGGCCTTTGCTAAAAACGTCCTCAATCTGATTGAGGTACGTTCGCTGAGGTCGACCCCTTCCAACTCTCCCATCCACACTCGTCTTGTATACTTGTTTCGTCTATCGCCTTTCCGAAAACTGACTTCTGCGCATGGGCCACAAAGTTTCAATCGCACTGTACGTGCGCGCCCACATGTGGTATTTTGTGGAATACTCAAGGGGCTTCCTAACAGTGTTTTATTGACTGCTCACATGATGTAGCGGCAAATGACTTGGAAAGGGTCGTGAACTCTGGGACAAAATTGTACCCTCCTGGGGGATTTGAGACCAGGGCTGCTTCTCTGCATTCTGTGAGAGCCATGCCATACAAATGTGTTTTGCAGGTGGAAAGGACCACTTGGTCAAAGTTTGGGATTATAACGAGGGTGAAGTGACTCATGTTGGGGTTGGACACAGTGGCACCATCACGCGCCTTCGGATAAGCCCGGGGAATCAGTACATCATCAGCGTCAGTGCGGACGGAGCCATCCTCCGGTGGAAGTGCCCGTTTACCACCTGAAGCTGGGAGGGCTGACTCGGCATGGCACACAGTTCTGGTGGCCGTGGCGCTCAGAGAACTCCCTGGTTTTGATTTCACACATCTGTGCTTTTTGTGTTACCTATAAGTTTCAAAATATTTCCTCTTTAAGTTTCTCCTTCCCTTTATAGAATGTATGTGACATTCTTAAGCTGTACATTAAAATGGAAATGCGTCCAAGGGTCATTTGTCCAAGCTGTAATTAAAGGTTTGTATTATGAATAAACGTCCAGTGGTTGGTTTCCTGTAAGAGTCTCTTTTCTAGGACTTTGCGAAGCCCACAGCCCTTCCTCTGCTACATCCACAGATGGCTTTGCTGATGCCTCTCAAAATAAGGAGGCAAGCTCACCTTCTTCATCAGCATTTCATTATTTCATTGGTCAAGCTGCACGGGCAAGACTTTGAATTTGGATCTTGGGTAGTTTTTTTGTTTTTTGTAGTTTTTATTCTCTGAGCCATTGTTTTCTCTTTTGTAATTCAAGAATAAAATCCTGCTCCAAAGGTTACTGTGAGGATTAAGTGAAATAGTGTATTAAAGCAGAATTCTGGACACGTAGAGAGGTAAACGTGAATTACAGGGCTTTCTCCAAGAAAATGTGTTATTGAGGATCTTGGGGTGGTTATCAAGGATGACATTTCATAGGTGCTTTTTTGGAGTTGGCCATAAAATCTTTCTTCTGTGCTCACCATCAGAAGGGCGAGGGACTGGATCTCATGTATTGATCATCCCACCGGGTCTTCTTTCCCAGCGAGGGTAAACATTGTTTTCCGGAAACACAGAGTCCCCAATGCATAGCACAGTCTTTTGTTTTTAGCACATTCTTTATCCTTAACCAATGCTCCTTTTTTTTTTTTTTTTTGCATTCAGTGATTTGCTGCTGCCTATTTGATATATCAAGGAGGATATTTCATCAATGATTTTCACTTATTAAATAACATTTCAGGGCGTTGATGTAATAATGCATACGACTGATCTCTTTTAGAGCTAGACACATGAGAAATTCATTTTGCAAGACTTTGCCCGATTAATTATAAACCTGACCGTTACAAGATAGAGTGAGTGGAGTCCCGCAGTTACCCAGGGAATCAAGGGCAGGGCAAGGCCCACTGAATTCTGATTGGGCAACAATTCAGCAAGGATTACACGTCAAGGAATGAGCAGGTGAGCGCTTAGGTGGAATGTCTGAGACCCAGAAAACTTCCTGATAAGCAAATACTGCACAGCACGGAGGTTGGAAAGAGCCAGCCTGTGGGATTGGCAGTCCGCAGGCCCAGGCGGAGTTCCATTTGTTCTATCTATGGGTTTGGTGACCTCGGTATATTGTGTCAACCTGAGTCCGTTTCTCCACCAGTTAAAACAAATGGCCAAATCTCGTAAGTTTTTGGAAAATGATTCTAACCTAGTCTGTAGTTTAAAAAAAGCAAAGCATACCCATCTGGGTTATTTCACGCAGGGCAGCACGCGACTCCCAGTTCCGGTCCTAGGGTGGGGTGGGGTGGGGTCCTGGGAAAGGCTCTGCCTCCCGCACCCCGCAGACAGACTGGAAGGAGTGGCGCCACGTGCAAGCACACACCTGAGCCTGCGGTGGAACCCGCGGTGCACAAAAGCGCTCCCCGTCCCTTCACAGTTCCCACTGCGCGCCTCTCACCGCGCCAGCGCCTGCCCTTTGGGGAGTCTTCTGTTCCCTTTGCAACGTGCTCACCTGGACCTAATGACAAGACACTTAGAACTGGCCAGGGCTTTGCAATCTACGAGGCGCTTTCAAACGTATCATTCCTCTTATTCCACAGCTGGACCGCCCGGAGGGGGACGAGGCGGAGGTTAAATTCAGGTCTGGTGGTTTATAATAGGTGAGCGAGGGAGGGACGTGAACTCGGTGACTCCCAGTGTCTCATTACTAGTCCGCGCCGCCGGGGCGGAGGAGGCCGGCC